>NC_133936.1:12963678-13287636 GCF_031877795.1 Strix aluco | reverse complement strand
CGTTGTGCCTCCAGCTCTGGCGCGCGGCTAATTACAAGGACAATTATTATAATTAATGCCAGTGGATGTGGCCAAGTCTCCCTGCAACTACTGTGGGGAATTTCTACCCCTGCTTCAACCAAAAACCATCTGTCAGACAGGAAAAGCACAAAATAAAACCCCTCCTTGCCAAATATTCTCAGTAGAAAGTGTTATTGTCACTAACCTGGCACTCATAGGGAGGTCACACAAGTTTCAAATAGAAATCACACTGTGAAGTGAAAATCCCTGACTTCATACTCTCCATCTCACCAGGGAAATAGTCCATTGATTTATGCAGCAAGAGGCTATAGCTGGAGAGGTACAGGGATGGATAAGTTACACACTCCTGTTTGTCCCAAGCTGGGACAAACCCTATGTAGTAGGGTTGGCAGCAGGGATCAGCTAGAGAAAATAGACTGGAAATGCTGCTACTGTAGAGCTCTATCAAGGTATAGTGAGTTTTGCAAAAGCTGCTTGTTATTGGCCATTCGCACATTTAAATTTTCTTGTCCTTGTACTTCAGTGACCGCTTGAAAGGTAATAGGAATAAGGAAAAATTATTAAAGCAGATGTCATGTTCCTCACTGATCCATGCACAGACTGCTAAGAGGAAAATTTTGCTATGCAGAAAAGTTGTTGGCTATGTCAAACTACTTTCTGTGCAACTTGGAGACAAAGCCCACCTAATTGTCACAGTGCTATAATTTCTTCTCATCTCTCCTCTTGCTGCAGCACTGCGGGTGAGCTCTTATCAAAAAATACGCACCCATGGACCTCTTTAGTCATTTGCTTCAGTCATCAGACTCTTAACTCTGCGCAGAGATCTCCACTTGCTAAGTACTGGCACCTGCCACTGCAAGAACTTTGGTGGTGGTACTCAGAAATATCTGAACCAGCTGAGACTGTCAGCAACTCAACCACTTGTACTCCACTAGAAGAAAAAGTGAATGGCCAAGACAAAACTGTAGCAAAACAGAAGGAGTGTTTTCAAAAACATTATGCAGTGAATAGTATTGGGGCTTTTTTCTTCCCGAAGTGTAGTTCTTACTGGAATACAAAAATAATAGCTTATAAACTTTCAATACCATCTTCTTCTGTATAGCCCAATCATGTTTTGTAGTCTTACCAGCTCAAGTGAGGAGCTCCTCACATTTTAGGGTTGATCTACCCTGAATCCCTGTGCCAGATGCAGGTACATTCACACCATCTTCAAAATGTATACGACAGGTATCATTGGCAACTTAGTCACAGCAGAATGGAGCATGGCTACACAACCTGCCTGAGAACATCTGGGCCATAACGCTGCTGAAAAGATCCAAACTCATTGGATTGACACTGCCTGGTAGACAGGCTCTGAGGAGTTGAAAAGGCAAAACTAGAGTCTGCTGAAGAAAGCAACACCTTCAGATGAATCCAAAGCTCAGGTCCATGCCATTCACTTCCATCAAGCTATTACAAGGTCAAAGAGGATGTTAATTGGGGCTAATGTGGCTGGAATATTCGGTTCAGCTCCTAGCTCTGCAAGAGGTAACTTACACAATTTAATGTAAGCAGATAGATGACATATAGGCACCATTAAGTGCTACTACGTGCAAAAGCATCTGAGGGTATATTCCTATTCATCCCTGTTACTGCAATAATTATTAAAATAGAGATCTGCTGTCTGCAAAGCCTCATGGGTCAGAGTTAAGGTGTCTTTGCAGGGTATTTCTGTACAGGTGTAATGAATTATGTACATGTATTGATCTGAGCTGAATGAAGATTTGTTCTTCTTGTAAGTTCTTGTTGATGTACCGCTATGCAACGTTTGACATAAGTTAATTAAAAACTGCTTAGTAGTCTTCACACATAGGCTAACGGTGAATACATCTGTAAAACTGAAACCATTACACAGGACAGTTGTTTTGAGCTGGAATGTACACATGTAGGTTTGTGACATACTAGAGAAAGCTGAAATATTACTATTTAATTTGAACACTTCCATAGTAATGACAATTGTATATTTTTCAGCCCATTTAAAATGTTTTCATTGTTTTCCATCAAAATTTAATTCTTCACTTGATAATGATTAGCCCCAAAAGAGCATAAAAGGCTCCAGAGGAATAAGGAAAGCAATTCATAACTTTCAAGAATAATTGTCTACGGCTTCCAGCTAAATAAAGCAAGCTCTTGTATGATATAATGGGGGCAATACAATATAGCAATGAAGCATGTTTATTCTAAGGATTTAAATGTAAAAGTGTTCACGAAAATCTAATTCATCCTTTTACATTTGAAATCACTCTTGCTCAGACTACTCAGAGAATATAACCTCAGCTTTTAAAAAAACATCTGAAGCAAAAGGTTTCTCACTATGCTGGCGATTCAAATGTTGGTGTGGGGTTTTTTTAATGTCTAAAATGACTTTTGTTTTGATTTAAATTTCTACAACAACTATGAGAAAATAATCTTCCTATCAATAGTAGGAATCCTCTGAATCCCCTGAACTACCTGAGCCTGCTGAGAAGAGAAAAATAGAGACATCCAAGCCAAGGAAAGTAGTTTAGTGTAATAACTAAGCACGTGTTGCACCAATTGTTTTTAAACCCGCCTTCCTGTCAGATAACATACTCATAAATCCATCAGCACCAGGTCACCGCTGTGTCCCTCTGGGGTGCAAATGTAATTGAAACCTCACAGCCACTTAGAGCTGTTGTTTTTCCATGTTTAAAAGGCTAGAGAGGTTAGACTCAACTGCACTAATAGATCAGATCAGGCTGGCATTTATACCACCACCATCTAACTGAAAAGCTCCTTGTAAATCTACAGGCAAATGTTTTACTTCTGATTTGCATTGACTTGCTGTACACACATCCAGATCGCTAGGCCTGTGAGGGTCGGGGGAGATGAGCCTTTGGAAGAATATAATAAGACAATCAGTTAACGGTGCTTAACATCTGTTGCTTAACTACATTATGTCTCATCAATCAGTTTTCATTCTACTTCCCATTGGTGTTTTCCTTTATCACTCTATCTTCTTTCCATTATTTCTGTTCAATGGAGTAAAGACAGTACATGAAATGTTAAAATGACAGGATTTTCAACTGTAAGGAGAGTGTATAAGCAAGATTAGGAGTCTGATTTCAGTGTAAAAGAGGATATTTGGGTAAATCAGAGATCCCTGAGCAATTCAGCAGCTTGGAATTGCAGAGGAAAGAAAGATTTGCCATTCTCTTCCAAGAACGATGAAAAATTGTGCATGCAGCTGACCTAGGTATGTTCTTTTTATTTACTTTCTCCTTTCTTTCCTTTTTCTCTCCTCTTTTGAAAGTTGCCTTTTTAATTTTTTTAAGCATCATTTTGCACCCAAAATAGGTGCTGTCATCATCACAGACTCTAATGCAACTGCAAGAGTGTTTGCAGCACAGTGTAGAAAAAAGTGGGCCAGCTCTCACCTAGCTACATCTGGAAAGGAAAGCAGTCGAACTGGGACATCATGGGCTGATATCAGTACAGGTTAGCCACCAAATTCAGGCAATTCAGCACAAGCTGATTTCTGCATTATCACAGCTTTACTGATGTGGATCCTCCAAATGGCAAAGTTCCCAGAAAATCACAATACAAAAGTTCAATGTAGAGAGCAAGCAGCCTTGTCCCTGTGTTAACAGAGTTTTCTACAGGGGACTGTTTTGTATCCAAAAATGGGAGATGTCCTGAGGTTTTGAAACACAAGAGAAAAAAATCCAAACCCACAAAGTCAAGTTGATTACTTTCTGAGAAGAGCAAGAGGTGGAATTGCGGTGCCTGCGAGTCTGCCCGGGCAGCATCTGCCGTGTCCCGGAGGGCAGCAGTGTGAAATTGGCCACTATACCATGGGCCAATGTACTCAACAATTTGCAGTCCTACTCAGTTTCACTCTACTGATAGTGCTGGATGAAAATGGATTTGTCCACATAACCATGGCTAAAGCTGCTGCAATTCTGCAGCTTGTGCAGGCCTTTCTCCAGCAAATGCCCTGTTAACAATGCAGGAGCAGACGTCTGTGGGCCTCTGTGCCTCCCGCACCTATGAAACCAGCCAGCAATGCCTGGTGTCCTGTCATTACACAGCCAGAGAGCAAGGAACACACAAACCTTATTTGAAAGTTCTTTTTAATAATGTTTTACACAGCTGAGTAAAATTCTTTGGGATATTTAATCTCTCTTTCTTCCAGGGAACCACCTGCCAGAATAACTGATATGGCGCAACCTCCCTAGGCAGGTGATGTCAGGGTTGGCAGTGCTCGTGTCTGACACTCTCCAGGCAGGATATTTCAGGCTGATGCTGACATCCTATATATTGAGATCTTATAGCCAAGTCATCTGTATCAATTCTGTGTTACTTCTCTGTTCAATAGTTGGTGGGTCAAGAAATTACAGGAAGTCAAGTGGCCCCCATCTCCTACATGGTTATTAGATCAAAACTGAGTGATCGCTCTGCTGGCTCAAATCCGTGAGGAAAGAAGAGCAAAATCCCAGTCACTCAAACATATAAAAGCAGTTAAAAGTGAAAGCAGAATTAGGTTAGTTAAGCAACGAGGAAAAAAGCACACCTATTTTTCATTCAAGTTCTATGGTAATTCAGAGTCTCACAAGTCTTCACTGCTTCATGATAGACCATAAGAACTCATTAGCAAAGCTTATTTTAACTCTGAGCAAATTAAGACACACATTATTGTAATATTTGCCTACGGACCTGCATAAATGATTTACTTAATTTATCCAATTAAAGGAAGAGTTTGCAGTGGTCAGAGACAGAGAAAAAAATGCTCTAACTTGGAAACTAGCTGGCTTGAGTGTGTGAACATTAATCAGAAATAAATAAGAAATATCAAGGTATGTATTGCACTGCTGGCCTGGACCATGCTCTGGTGTTTATTACTGCCAAATATATTCACTAAAATAGGAAATGCCTCAAAGCTGAGGATCTCTCATTGCCAAAAGAAGGAGTCGAGGCAATAAGGATAAAAGGCTACAATGGGAGGGAAAAAAACAAGCATAAAGAAAATGCAAGGGTATGAAAAAAAGTGTTAATTTACTCTAGGGAATAAGGGGAGAGCGAAGCAGAGCACGCTCATGGTCTCTCATGAAAGACCTTCAGTGACTCCCCCTTCCTTTCTACGCATCCAGTCCTGACAGATAGGACAAAATGAATAAAAATCAAATCCACTGAAGGAAAAAGAGAAACAACATTTTTCAGTAGCTTTCATATCTGACAATGTGGTGGGAATCCCTGGAGAAGGTGTGCAGTGTGCAACAGGCCGGACGTGGAGCTGCAGTTCGTGCCCACAGACTGGGTGAAAGTCATTTAGAGGAGGGACAGAGCGAGCAACCCGTTAAATGGAAAACCAAAAGATCAAACAAATAAGCAAGTGCTAGAATCTTAAAAATCAACCAGCTGCTTTATTGGGAATCAATTTTGCTCCCTTAGAAAAGAAATAAGATAATGGAAAGACTTAGATCCAAAAAAGAGCCCTGCTCATGAATACTGTACAGGAGAGCAGCACTAAAGGACACCCTCCGGCAGTGACTCAAAATAAAAACACCCAAAACCAGATTGAGACAGAATAAAAGCAGACAGCACATTTCTGTGCTACTACTGAAACGAATAGTCTTAATTCATGTGATCAGTTCATCTGCCTCTCAGGCACGGTATTTCTCTTTAACATCACCCTCTGTTTCAAATCAGATCATTTTGCTTCCTTCTTTGCAAAAATGCAGGTTCTGCCTTTCTACTGCTTCTATCAAGCCTTGTCGCAACACTTTGCTATGCCAATTCCTCCACTATCACCCCTGGCCCTGATCTTCTGACAGGTTTCCCTCCAACAGCAATTATCTAACCAATGCTCCTTTAGAATTAGCCATAAAACAACATAGCAAGCAAAACAGTGGCTTCCAGATGTCTGAAGCCACATCCTTCCTCTTTCCCCCTTCCTTGCCTGCTTCCACACCCTCTCTGCTGGATCTCCACCACATGTTCATTTGCTCCACCTCTTTTTGAGGCTGGAGGGTCTTGGTCTGTTCTACTCAATCACCAAAAGTTACAGACACACCTGGTGATAAACTTCACTTGTTTTCTTACAACTGAGGTCAGAACTTTCTCTACTCAAGTCTGAAATGCACTGGAGGCTGAAACAACACTTCCCAGCCTCCCAGATTAGAGTTTGTCCATGAGTAACCAAGACTTCCCTCCATGTGATGGACTACAAGCATCCCCCAGCCCAGCTCAGCTCCAGGGGCAACAGTACCCATCAGCAACATGTCAAAAATACTGATATACCCTGAAAGTGTCAAAGCAAAGATGATAAAGGTTTTTATGCACAAGACTCTAGCATATTCTTTTGACTCTCTTTGAAGCAGGCACCCACCAGAAGAGATCTCCTTTCAAGGCCTGGTCTCATTAAACTGCAACAGAATTTCACTGAACATTCATTCGGTTCTCTGTGCTTTTTGCCCTTTTTGGCAGGAAAAGGCACTTCTGTTTAATAAGGAAATTCCTCAGAGGGTCTTTGCCGAGAACATACGAAAATCCACTGACAGCTGCTGTGACGGTTGCTCATTTTTGGGTTAACACACAGTATTTAGACAGGAAGCAGTTGAGGAAAAGGTACAATTTATTAAAAGCAGGCCTGGTTCCAAAATTCACATTACGGTACGACACATGGCACAGAGACAGCACACTCCTTCCACAGCTACCTGCACGGACAGGCAACCCCAAATCCCTGCTATTGTGTGAGACGGGCACAGGAACTGCAGTTACACCAGGGGAGAATAGGACCCACACCACTTGCAGTCCTTCAAAACTACAACGCTGCGATAAATTCCTTTTCTGAAAGACACATCCTGCTTTTCCACATGGTGCAAAGTGAAGCCAAATCTTTGCATTTCTTTCTACATCTTTAAAGCAGCTGTCAGACAGAAAGCTGTCTCTCTGGAGGACTCACATGGTCCCTCACACCACAGCATCACAGTAATGTAATCATTTTTACAGTGTCTTTGGGAAAGATCCTCCAATTTACAGGAGGGGAAACTGAGTCAGAAAGCCACTCTGTGATTTTGCCCAGTGCTCCCCACTACAGAGCAGGATGATGATCGCTCTGGCTCTTACAGACCCCCCCAGCACTTACCTCACTGAAAAAGGTGTTTGCCCATCATCCTGTCCACTCCAGCAGCAGGGTGGAGGTGGAATTTTGCCCCCCTGCCCACATGGTGGCTGCAGCCCCCGCCACGGGCAGCCTTCCCCTTCCACTCTTCTTCTACCCCCGCAGCAGCTGCATTGCTTTGGTGGGATGACTTCTGTATGCTACAGTCTATGAACCCCCATGGGGCCTTGCACTGAGAACGCTGCAAAATGCACATCTGCCTTTGGGCAGAGAAACAACCTGGTCTGCCCTGCCAAGCAACACCGCTGTCAGGCAGGCGCCGTTCACACTGGCACAAGGTTTGTTCTCCAGACACATGGCCCCACTCTCTTGAAGCAGCCAGCAAAGAAAACCTCTGAAACGGGGTTCATAAAGCACCTGATGTCAGCCTAAACAAAATAGTGACAAAACGATTGCTTCCAAAAAATGGTTGCTATAAAAAAAAGATGAGGTTTTGCCATCCACTTCAGAAATTCCCACTATCAGGTGGTGACTATTTTACTCACTTTACAAAAGCACAGAAACTCCCATCTCCCCCCTTCCCTGCCTGTGTCAGCAGGCTCGCCTGGATGTTTTCATGTACACCCACATTTGTCTTTCCCCGCATAATATTACAGAAACATTTCATTTTGCTCTTTTCATACACTGTGTTCCAAAGCGTTTCTGTCAACAGTGAGCTGCATCCCCGGCATAAGCTCATGTGTGTAGTCAACTGGTAGGCAGTTGTCAAATCCCACATACAGCCAGAGCCTGGTTATAAAGAAGAGGATCAATGCAAAGCAATGACACACAAGCACGCAGACACACACATACCTTTCCTGCCCCCACTGCCAAGGCTTTTTGCCCAGTTTAAGTCCCACATAAACCCTTAATGTGTATCATAAAATTCCAATGAAATTTCATGAAGGTTCACATGAAGACGTGTGCACCAGCAGCTTGGTTGTGCAGATCTTGGAGTGGCTGGCTGCTGTATCCACCAGCGCCATGCACACTGATAATTAATGTTAACATATAGGTGGAGGCAATGGTCACTGGTCACAGTTGACATGGAAGTCAGAGGTTTTGTGCACTCAAGAACTGAGCCACAGCTGCTGCACTGAATGCAAGACCTTCAGCAGGGACACTGAACCACGGAGGGAGAAGAGAAGCAGTGCCTGCCTGGAAGAGGTAGTACTTTGCATTTTTTCACAATTAGAAAACTCAGCAGTGACTGAATGGATTTATATCCAAAATATCAAAAAGAATATTTTTCTCTGCCTCTAGAGAAAATAGCATCCTAAGCGCTAGTTTTTATTTAAGCAACTGTAGAGAGCAGTCTAGAATGAAATTGCCATCTGAATCTTAATTATACCTTCACATTGAAACACTGTAGCAAATTACATGTAAGATTAAAAAAAAGGAGTGATATTAACATATAATGAGCCTCATCAATTACTATGGATCAGGAAAAGTAGCCCTCATATTATTGAAATAGTTTAATTTGCATGACTGGATGATTCAGATTCTTCTTGGTCATTCATTCAAATCTCTCCAGAAGTCATAACCACAGACAAATGTCCCGTAGCAGGCTTGGCCTTAAATAACTAAATTAAATACACTGTTAGTTACCCTCTCATTTTGCAGCAGGGAAATTGAAAAGATTTCCTACAGAAAGTCTAGGGAGGAACACAGATCTCTAGCCATTACTGAGCTAACTGTAGATGCATATAAAATTAGTATGATTTTTATAGTGCAGCAGTATGTAAAATGACTTGCACATTTGAGTTTAGCTTCTCACAGACCTAGGTTCAGTCCCATGCTGGAAGCAGAAAATATATTTTAGCAGTACAGCAAGGGATGGACTTAAGGACAGGGATCTGTGTTCCCATCATTTGTACAGGAGACCAACAACTAATGAACCACCCAGTAATCAAATAAACTATACTCAGAACTAAGGCTGTGTATGGGCTGAGGTTTAGTCCCAGTTTAGCCACTGCGATGAGCAGTTAGATCTGGGACTACAAAAGCATATACAGGGGAACCCACATTGAGATGTTTCCTCCCATTGTGCCAAACCTTGACTTTTCTTGGCCATCCTTGGGAGTTTTCCCCAGCTGTAACTTCATTGGTTGATGATGACAAACAGCAGGATGGCAGGTACAAAGATACAAGGCAGGAGCTGTTCAGCATTGCTTTGGACATCACATTTATCCTCTCTGCTTTAATATTCCTGCTCAAGAGTCACATTATTTCCCCGCTTTCAGGGATGTTGGGAAAATCCATTTAATACTGTTGAGCAGATTAAGATGTTGGATGAATATCGATCACTGAGCTCATTCTGACTTTAGTACCATATACATATATAGGCCAATCTTCAAGACACCTTTGATGATCAGCACTGACCGATTATATTTAATGAAAACTATTTTAGAAACACATTTGAGCTGGGTATCATTCATTCATTTCCAGATTCAATCAGCAAAGGAGCGGGGGAAAGTTTGTTTCCTTTTCTGCAGATTAAAGGTTGTGTCTGCTTTGAAAATTAATCACTTTCTGCTGTCATAAAGTGCTCTAAGAGGCAAACTGATGGATTGGCATGAGGTAGACTCACAATAAACAGATACCCATATGCCTGCAAGCGCTTGTAAAGATTAAGGACAGAAAGGGATTTTTTAGAGCTACATGGAGATACCATCATGAGTAATGAAATGAGGAAAACAAAGGTGAAATCTTAATTTTAAAATGCAATGTGGAGTGTTTATTAGAGAATGAGGCAGGAATAAACTTCCAAAGGAAGCTCTGAAAATTTAATCACTTGCAACTGGATATAAATGAACCGGACAAAGCATCTGAGAACATACTGTCAGGTGTGCTCATGTTTTGGCAGGCAGGTCATTTAGATGACCTAAAAAGCCCCTTTTCCACCTGATAATCCACGAAGGCCCATAGCTGGAATTATTAGGAGCCTCTGGTCCAGCAAGGCCCCATACTGTGCCTGGGCTGTTAGTGGGTCGAGAATAGGGGAGGAAGGACTGGCATGTCCCTGGGACACCGAGATTTGTCACAAGCACAACCCAGCCATGGACTGTGCCTGCCCTTCCCCACCTCAGTCACCCTGCACAGAAAAAAGCCTGAAGTCATTTATCGCCTTTAAAAACTGTCTATCTGACAAAGTGACTGCCTGGCCATGTCCTGGCTTTAAATCAGGAAGATGGCAAGACATTCACTACATGCCTATGTATCCTTTGTGGTCCACAGGCATCCTTCTGCCCTACCAGAGTCACCACTGTCCCAGCCATGCCCTTGTTGTGGGCAGCATGACAACAAAGCACAGATAATGACTCCAATTAGGAGGTGTGAATGTCATTCCACTCCCCCTGCTCTCTTCCAGGTCACTATGAATGTGTTTGAAAACTACTGGCACAGCAATTTAACGATAATTCAGATTTAATTTGCACTCTGTCATCTCTGTTTTTCTATAGGCTTTAATAGTTTAATTTAACAGTCTTAAGCACTGTCTATATTACCGAGACATAATGTGTATTTCAGATTTGAGCAGCTGCATGGCACAAAATAATATTTCACATTTATATTGTGCCTTTCATGCCGAAGATGCTTAAAAATGCTTTGATTACTATATCCACACAAGAATCAACTCATCCATCACTGAAATGCAGCCACTTCTAGGTTGGAAACCTCATCAGTCTTTAATAATTTAGGCAAAATAGAGCAGAATATTCCACTGAAATGAGGAGGCAAGTTGAGCAGGTAAAATTAAGTTATCCAAAACTGCAGTTGGGCAAGGCTGTCTGATACGCTTACCCTCGTTACAGGAAGTTTTTTACGACTCTCAGATATCTAATCAAAAGGCAGTACCTGCGGGAACAGTTTCCCTTACACCAGCATCAGTTTATTACTGGTTGAGAGAAAGAAGGCTCTACCTTCTGCTGCATGGCTCAGCAGCACAGCTCTGTCTCTCCCTCTGCCACCTCCCCTCCAGGTCAGTGAGTCCCAATCTGATGACAGTCAGAACTAACCCTCGAAAAGATAAAGAAGCAGTGAAATGATTGTCAAAGTTTCTTACTCCAGCACTGCCCAGGCCAGATCCTTCAAGCCAGTGAGAAGGCACTCACTGATGTCAATATGCTCTGAATCAGGCCCTAATGAAGCACAGCTCAGCTCTGCCCGTCAGCCCCAACGCCTGCTAGCATCACCAGCTGCCAATTTTCTAACTGAACGGCTGTCCAGGGAGAGCAACTTTCATGTCTCAGTGAGCTCTCTGCTTAATCTTTCAACAATTGGCGTAGGAGAGATCTCTTACACATGTAGATGGAAACCATCTGGTGACAAATTTGGCTCCAGAAGCGGAGTCCCACTTGCTTTAGCTGCCCCACGACCCCTGCTTCGATCAGTTGGAATCCACGGTCTTACAGCCTCTTCCCAAAATGTCACATTCTCCACACCCTGGCAGCCATGGAAGGTGGTGCTTTCCCATGTAGTTTCCCAGCTAAAGCTTTGTCTCACTGGTGCATTTTTGTGATAGTGATCCAGGTACCAAATAAAGTAGCAGGGAAGTGGGTGGGTGGAGAACAAATGTGTCAAACTTAATAAAGATTCTCTCTACTTTCAAGCGCATTATCATCCATGTTCATCACTTATTAAAAGCCTTTCATTTATAAAGTCTTTAAAGCCTAGTTTAATAACCTACAATCATTACTTGAATCACAAAATTTGCTTTTTATTATATTGTGTAAATGAAGCACCGTAGCATTTAATGTAAATTATTTTTTCCTATCCCTCTTTTATCACTGTTTTTAAAGCCATTATGATCAGGTGTTTTTCTCAACCTACCCTAAAAATGCACAGCACAATATCTATGGCCCAAAGTAACACTGTTCCTGAGATTTGAGTACAGCAATGAAAGAACAAAGATAATAAACCAGCCTTTCCTGTATGCCTGCTGCCTCTGAGGTTTCTAGCTGGGCTGTTCAGACCATTCTCTCTCCTCAGGGAGAGGCTTGAGGTCCCCTTATATCCAGGAGACATAAAAAGGAATTTGTTCATTATTAATACACTGCCTCCAAGAGGCTTTTCTTCTTAATCAAAGTATAAATTCTGCGATGGAATTGATATACGTGCAAACTGAGAACACCGCACTGTCGATAGGGCTTTCTGGCATTACAGGCGAAGGCATGGTAACAAACCATCAATCAGATTTGCGGTTGGGGGACTGGTCAAGAGTCGTGGCCATTTCAGGCCAGAGAGAAAGACATTTGCCATTTAACCGAAGGAGGGCTTCCCATGGACCATATTTTACTGAGCTGCCAGAATGCCAGTAGAGGCAGCCACCTGCCTGCGTAGATGGCACAGAAATGTTTATCAACCCGAAGTTTAGAACACGCTCCCCTGGCATGTATCAGCACATCCCGCTACCAAATTAGGCCTCTGCAGACCCAGCGGGACTTGGGGCAGCAGGTCTCATGTCTGCCACTGAGGCCAGTCTTTCACAGAGACAAAATGAAAACATTAAAACACCAGAATGAAAAATAAAATGGGAAGAGAATTAAGGGCTGGAAAATGGTCCAAACTGCAAAGCTGAGAGATGTGGATCCAAAATCTGGAGCAATTCTAATCGAGGTTTTGGTTCTGGCTCATCTGTAATTAAAATGAAGTACAAATCTGCCTGAGACAGTCAACAATCTCAGCTGTTTCCGAGATCTGGCTTTCATTAATTTCATTAACATCTTAAATGCATTCTTATTGCTTGTTCTTATGCTGAAGAGCAAGCGAAATAACAACACACCATGAACCAGTTTATCTTTGTCTTCGCAGAGGAGCAGATGTGGTATCAGTCTCAGGGGCACGCAGGCCCTTTGCATGGAAAATGGCAGCAAATGGAGTTGTACAAGTGTGGAAATCTTTGGCCTGAAAAATAAATAAATTGAAACTAGCACTTTCATCAGTGCCTCACACACTTTGGGGAGCTGCACCAGCATTATTAGTATTAATCAGTGTGACAATCTCAAGCTATAATTTGCCAGTCTTCATCCAGAGAAACAGTCAAAAAGTCCTAACTCATATGGAGACCTCCCAAGTACCTGCGCTCCAGGAGGCTGGATCTGGGGATCCTGCAGGAGGATCACAGACCCTCCTGATGCTCATGGGGGGAGAAATATCACAGACCAAGCTCCTGATCAGTGGTATGCATTAAACATGCTCTACTTAGGTGTGTAACCCAGGGTATAATGGCATTTCTGCCCTTTACTTCAATTCAGATATTTAAGAGCAGGGTGAAAATGGGAATTGGGAGACTGGTTCTTTATCTCTCTCAAACAAAGCTGCAGCAGCCGATGAGATGAATTTCCCTTGTGCTCCCCACTGCTCTGCAGGCATTATGACCTCAACCAGGGTGGCAGAACAGGCAGCATGTGCTTGCAGCCCCAGCAATCTCAATGGCAAAGTGCCCCCCATCCACCAGCTGTGCCATGGCAGCAGGACAGGCAGCAGCAAGAAAAACCTTGTGCTCACCAAAGCCAAATCCATCAAGGCTCTGGGGCACACACCACTGTTTGGGAGGGGGAAGGAAGCCCCTTGCAACCTATGTAGTGTATCAGGGCACAGAAACTCTGGACAAGCTTTTAATCAACTTTCACTTGATCTAAATTCTTTTGCCAGACTTCATCTCTCCTCTAGAGTGAGAGAAGTTACCAACAGAGCGACTAGAGGGTGCTACAACACATATGGGCCTGGGACTCTGACCGCCTGGCATTCAGAAATTCCTGGCATAAATTAACTGTTCAGCTCTGTGATGATGCTGATTTGCTCCACTTGGCATAAGCAGATATTTTGATACAAGAGAGACAATACTTTCTGAGACCTGTCATCCTCACATTTTTAAGTCCACTGGCATGTTTAATAGCAAAAAAGATGAAAGACAAAAATAGTCTTGTATAGATAAAGACCTCCATGTCACAAATGAAAATTCAGATTAATTAAGCCAACTCACATACATTATATTCCACCCATAAAACTTAATATCACCTAAAAATTCCCATCAAATGCAAATTTTCCTCAGTGATTTATTTGTGCAATTGTGAGACGGGGAGAAAGCACACAAAGCAATGGGAGCTGCAGGCTGAAGTAAACAGTGTTGTCAGAATATGCAAAACAAGGGAAGAACACAAAAAAGAGAGAGAGAAGGAAGGGACAAACATTCGCTGGCTAGAAAGTTATTGAGTGTTTAGAGCCAAAGAGGAGTGGAAAGCTTGGAGAGGAATTTCTACATGTAACCTATAGACTCTACCCTATTTTCATTCCCAGCACCTCTCTCATTTAGCTAACAGATGAAAAATCTGTTTGGGGATAGATGTAGGGTTAGGTTTGTGGTTTTAAAGGTCATTGCCTAAAATCAGCACCACAGTGAGCAGAAGGGAGCTTTGCAGTTGGTTGGCTTCGGCGTATCCCACACTTTGAGGAGCGCTGGCAGTGAGGTAATCCCCTAGGAATGTGTGTGCGGTTGGATGGCTGTGAAAAGAGAGCGGTCAGCTACCAAAGCTCTGTGCTGAATATTCACGTCACACACACACAATCATTTTTCTTGTTAAGTATTGAGAAGAATGGGAACATTATAAATGCAGTATCTTTTTTGGCTACAAGTTTAGCTGCTTTAAAAAGATCTGCTCCCTCCCTGTTCCTCCACTCCACCAGCTGTGCTCCACCTCCACCCCCAAACCAAATCTGCACACACTGAACTTTATAAGACATAAAGAATGGGGGAAACGAAATACAACTGAACTAAAGCTAAAGAGTAAGAAGTTTAAAAGATGATGATACAGTAAACTGGTATAAGCATTTTAAGGTCACTTGTCTATCTAAAAGTGAACGTGCTTGGGTTATATCCACATCCACATCCATATGCCTATCTATGTCATAATACTCAAAGCAACTATTTTCCTCTCTACATGTTGAAGAGTCATTACAGTCACAGCAGACTAAATTTGCTTTGCCAGTGCCAGGTAAGGTTGGTAGTGCTGGCTGTTGAAAACATCTTTATTTGCCTGAGGCACTTAGCAATTTGTTGCGGTGAGACAGAGGAAGAGTAAGTGAGGATCAGGTGTCCCAGCCCAAAGATCTAGCACATCATGGAGTTTCCCACTCATTTTGGTTTAGATAAAGCCCTAAACAGGAAAAATGCTTCCTGTCACTTTTCTGATTATTTTCCAATAAGGCTAGACAGATAATCTTCTCTTTTTTTCTTTTTTTCTTTTTTTTTCCCTGTTTCAAATGCCCCTGCATTATCATTTATCTGTCTACTTCCATATGTACTTGCTTATCCCATGCTTAGTTCAGTGGGCTCGTGCTCATGCAGTTTGTCTGCACAGAAGCAAGTTCTGTGTGCACCACACAGAAGTAATTTTCAAATGAATGATATCTACAAAAGAAGAGATAATTAGACCAATCATAGCCCTCATTTGAAAATAATATTTTATTTATTTTCTAAAAGAATTGCACATACTTGTACTCACAAGAAAACATTAGGTTTCTAGGTCACTAGACTCCTGATTACGAGATGATTAGCTTGAATGGCATATTTAAATGCCCGTCTCCATTCTCTTGCAGGAAACAACCAGTTCAAACACGAAATTCTTGACCCACTCTAGTACTTTTAAACTTATAGTTTAACAAAAGGAAAGAAAGAAGGGTGGTGAAAAGTTGCCAATCCACTTCAAACCTTCTACTCTATTTGTGGGTAAGCAAAATCCAAAAAGCATTAACACATGTGCTCAGTGAGATGAAAACTCATTGGGAACAAATGTCCTAGAACTAAGCAGCAAAAGACTCAAACAGGTGCTCTGTACCAGGGGCCAGAATGCAAATTTACTGCAAACTTATTACAAATTTTAACCTTCAACTTCTAAACATGCATGTAGAAATATCCTTACAGCTGTAACTAACTCCAGCACAGAGGTCTTCAACAAGGTATAGCATTGGGAAAGGTCCTGGACAGTGTCTCATACTGTTTCCTTCCAGCTGAGGATTGCCCCAGTGTACTCCCTCTCCCTCAGAAGATACTAACTCTCCACAGATATTAACTGACAAAGCCTGAAAATCCTACTGTGTTCCATTAACTCAAAGCCCTCCACTTTACCAGTGCGAAAAGTGAGATACAGTGCTGCCAAAGGACTTCTCAGGGTCCTTCCACAAATCTGTGACTATAAGGTACAATTCCCTTTCTGTTGGGGAATTTAACTCCTATATGAGACCATACCTGAATGCTATCTCCAAGTACTTCACAACAGGTTGTGAACTGCCCACTTCCTACAAGGAGGACCGCTTTTTCACACCACGTTAACTCACATAGACAAAAGGTGCTTTCTGGGTTTCTATCTACTGCCCCGACTACAGCAAAGTCTGCTCATGATTCAACTTCCAGAATGGCTGCCCCCACTGGAATTTCTGCAGATGGTCCATCTACCATGCAGGGCATCCAGGAAGCTGACTAAAAAAATGTCCATATAAAATGATGTTCATAATTTCAAAACTTCCCAAATTACACATTTGGAAGGAGACAATCAGGGGCTATGGTTAAAAAAATTACACTACTAAAAAGTTATTTTCCTTTCAACTATCTTATCAAGTTCGTTAATACCTTCTGCTATTGGTGAAATGATCCTCCATTAACATTTCAGTTTATTATTGCTGTTCCATTAATGAGACCACAAAAAATGGAAATGAGGCCTATAAATATGCTAAGAGTTAAAGTCAGGAATCGTAACAGTGTGTGCACTTTATGAGTAATGTTTCAGTACCGCTAGCATTCAAAACAGAATGGAAGGATGGCTGTGCAGCATAAGCATCTGGCTTAACAAACAAAACCGCCAAAAGCCCAAACAAAAAATCACCACAATTCCTGAAACTAGAGGTTAAAATATCAGCAGAGTCAACTCAGTCTTAACCCCTGCTGCAGCAGACGGGTGAACTCCATGCAGTTCATCGTTAAAATGTCTTTGGAGAAGGACTTTCTCACTGAAGGTCACTAGGACTGTTAAACTTCACAAAGCAAATTCTGCAGGAGGAAGGATTTGTCTCCATGTCATTTGTTAAAAAACCCTCTCTCCATGCTAATGTCTGCTTACTGCCACCACAACCCAACGCTGGGGGGAATTGATTCTCTTGATGGTAACTCAGGTACTCCAGGAAAAAGGGCAGGCTATAAATAGAGAACTCCAGTCTTGGGAACCACATTAAGATTCATTTGAGAAACATGTTTATTGCCAGGTAGCCTTTCAGATCCATCACGCTCCCACAGTTCCTCTGCTGATCTTTTCTCCAACAAACAGTGAATATCCTCCATGGGTCAAGAAACATCCTTATGCAAATGGCATTACTGCAACTTGCATTTTCAATTATTAATATTCCACTTCTCGTCTTACAAACTTTTTCAGAAAAGGAGGAAAGCAGGAGCTTGTTCCCCTGGGAACAAAACCACAAAATGCGGTACCTTGCTGAGCCATGAAAGGAACGGTCCCTTCAGCACAGGGATGTCATATCATGCTAGCAACATTTTTGTTTCTGCATTTTATTTCTCTCTAGTGATTAAAAATGATCGATCCTACCCTGTTTTCTGTGCATAGCTGACAGCACTAGGCTTATGCTAAATGGATATGTAGCCACACTTCCACTAGCACTATCATCTTGCAAAGAACAAACTTATAATTATTACATTGATTTTATAATTTATTGTCCAGAAAGCTTGGATTTCATGAAAGGAACTGGCTTTGCACTGAGGTCCCACTACATCAGCAAGAAGAGAATGCTGCAGTCCATGCTTCTTCTAAGCATTAACAGAAGAAATGATCTAAATTAGCCAGTTTGCCATGGCAGTAATGGTAGGTTTGAAAAAAAAAACCCAGACACCTCCAGTAAGATGAAATAAAATGAAAACATAAAAAGCAAACTATTTAATGAAACCACAGGCTATTTCAATAAATCTAGTTATTTGATAAGCAGACTGCCACTGTCAGGCTTTTATCATCTGTGAAAATGCATGATGGATCTTCTCTGTTTGCTTACAATTTCAAACATTCCCCTTCTGATCAACATTAGCATTTTGCTCCAGTGCCTCTAACGACATGGACTGCTAGCAACCATCTCAGATTCCACCTTTCAGAAGAGTCTAAGCACTGACAACCCAGGCATGGCTCAGTGACATATACATATGGCACACAGACTGGGTGGTTCAAGACTGTTAAATGTTCTTCCTCTTCTGAGTTTGCCTAAAGGGAAGGAAAACAGCCCTTGCTGAGAGTGTACGTACATAAAACTGTTACAAACATTTAATTTTAGCTGCTCTGAAAGAGAATTAGTCTGTGCATTCTGCACTGCCAGTGCCTACTGCAGCTGCTCAAAAGAGGTGGCTTTGGAGGATTATTAATTCCTATATTAATGGTTGGCCTCCTCCTCGTTACTGAAATATAGGCTCCCGAGTGTGTTTCAGTCTTACTTTGCCACATCTCTTTCAATTCTTCTATTATAAGCAGATAAAGTCATTATTTGGCTGAAAAGGACCTCAATCCAACACAGGCTTACAATACTTTATCTAGATTTATGATTCAACTACACACTTTTCCTTCTGTGTAAAAAAAAGCTTGTTCAAAAAAAAAAAAAAAAAGAAAAGAATTAAAAATGTACAGCAAGTTCCAGGGAAACTGCTGAAATGGCTACTGCCTGTGTGCATTGTTTGTGCTAAACCAGTTAGCAGCCACAGGAGGGAAAGACTCAGATATGATTTTTAAACTAAGCTAGTGAGAAATATTTCACTCTCCATCTGAGCTGATTTGAAAGGATTATTTCTCTTCTATATTTTGAGATGTCATGAATCTAAAAGCACTTTATGCAAAACATAAGGCATCATATGAAATCATGTGTACCTTACATACCATGCAGCCTCTTTCTGGCCCTTTGCTGAGGTTTAGCTACTAAGCTTAGGGATACTAATGGAAATACCCCAAAAACTCCACAGAGATTTGACTGCTTGAACTGAAGCAAAGCAGAAGTTACTCCATCAAAATCAGTTCTTCAGCACTGAAGTTTAGCTCATTTATGCTGGCTAAGGATCTAACTCTACTGTCTACAGATTGAAAGATGCTAAAAAGGGCTATTTTTATATGCTTTACCAAATATAACTACACAACAAAACTGGATTATGATAGATTGTCCCAATCAGCTCTAACAAAATAATCTGATAGTTATGCAAAATCCTGACCCTCCTCCTTTTCTCCCACACTCTTTTTGTGCCAGCATGAACCCACTGACTTTTGCAAGGTTATTCCAATTCAAATCCATCTAGTCATAATACTCGCTCCAAAGTCACCTGTACTGAAAGCTGCTGAGGGCACTTAATTCAATTGTCCAAATCTTCAGAAAAGGTGCCCAAAAAGTAAGAGACTCGCAGATCGTCCTTTACATAAATACTTTCATTTTTTTCATCCAGGTTTTACCTCAACAACAAGCTCTCACAAGTTTGGTCTGACACAAGACAACTCTACCACAAAACAACGGAGAAATATAAATCACTGTAACAGTCCCTCACCACAGGATGAATTGCCCTGGATGTGGAGCAAAAGTAGATACTGTTCACACTTCACTGCATCACTTCCAGTGAATTTTGCTGAAGTTTTTGAGAGTTAATAAAATGCCTGCTTCTCTTTCAGTCTTCAACAGTGTCAAGGCTGTATACAAAGAGATGTATAGAAACAGTATCTGATCTAAAGCTAGAAACAAAAGATCTTATCTCCCCTTATCTGCTGAAGAATCCAATAAGCCACTTGGCACATAGTTGAAACCACAGTAAGGACAGTAAAACCTTTCCTGGAATTGAAGGATCAGGAAGAAAGTACAAAACAAGAGCAAAACGAGTTGTTAAATAGAACATACTTGAGGAGAGCTTTAATCGAAGGGGATGCATGGTGTAGGTCCCTTAGCAGATACTCCAGTGCTCACTAGCAGGAGATACTTAGGACAGGGAACAGACTGGGACTGTTCCTCTTCTTTACTCAACTGGGGCTGCATTTCCATCTTTGGGCACCTCTCGCTTCCCCACCTGCAAAATGGTGATAACTCCTTATGAATAAAATTCAGTAGATGAGAGCTAAGCCTTATTAGTAATAGGAGGCCACATCCTCTGTGTCTTCAGGCAGGCAATACCCCAGGGAAATCAGTGTGGGATTTCCCAGCCAAAGGGTTAGAGGACAGAGCCCAAAGCTGTGGGACAAAGCCTGTATAAGGAAGAAGAGATGACCAAGGGCTGTGCCCTTCACATATCTCCAGAGTGGTGCAAAGTAATTCCCAAGTTTACTGTTGCGAAGAGAAGCTGAGATATATTGCTCCTTTACAAACACAGACATTTCATCAGAGGACATCAAGACAAGTTTTGCCCTTCATAAGTAAAAAAGGCATTCCGCAAAATAACAAAATCCCTTCTTTCATTACCTCCAAACACGCTGTTTCCACCAGGACCCAGCCTCTGCTGCAGCTATCATTTTGCTCCAATCTGGTAAACGTCCTCTCCTCCCTTCCCCCTTCTCTACCCTTTCTCACCTGGGGAATTCAGCTGCTTGCAGAAAAACTCGAAAAAAAGAAAAAAGGAATAAAAAAGTTGGCTTGCATGGCCCAGAAATAAGAACTGAAAAAAAAGTGAAACCGTATGCCTTGCCCCTAGTGGCTCTGGGACTTGGAGCCAAACCAAGGCCACGAAAACAGAATATTGCTCTTTGTTAACCATAAATAAATAAATAAAGGACTACTCACTCTTGCCCTTCGGGATACGTTTTCTAAGGAGGAAGAAATTCCCTGTGGAGTTTATTATGTGTTGACGGGAAGTGTGCCTCCTAGAGAAAAACAGTGGGGGTAGGTTTCCCCTTGGTGATTTTTTTCCCCCCCTTTCCGTCACTCCTTTATTCATTTTGCAAGTCTCCCTCCCCTCCCTCTGCAATAAGTGAAGCCACACAAAGGAACACGCAGGTAATTCAGCCACTCAAAACTACACAGCATCTCCTTTCCTATATAAACGATCAGTGTGTGGCCTGGGTTTCATTTGCAACTGTAAATGAAACAGGCCTACAACTGTGTTCATAATCCTCCTTAATTGAATTTCTGTGACAAAACCCAGACAAAATTATTACCCTCAAGTTAACAGTTTGTGCGAAGTAGCCAAGGGTTCCTGGGAAGCTTTAAAACAAATGCAGGACAAAACTGGATACCACAAAGCGGTTATTTGGTGTTGCTACCATTTGTTTGAATGGGGGGAGGTTTCCCTGAAGGAACAAGGTCATTTTAATATGAGGGACAGCCTAGGAATTCATCAAAGGCCCCCAAAAAAAAGTGAGAATTAAAAAAGCAGCAGAAGATCTTGGATGTAAACCAGCACATGCTGCTCACATCACAGCTTCTGGAAGGAGGTGTTGGACTGTCCTGGCTTTTTGAAAGGGCAGCATCATTTGCAACTTGGTGTGGCTAATTGAGAGAGTTTCACAAATCCAGGAGGACTTGAAGCAACTGTTTAGTTTGTGTTGAAGTTAACGCCCCATTGAAAGGGGTATCATCTCCTTTAAAGCCCTCCATGTAATCATTTCCTTCAACAAGATCACCAGTTATATGGTAAATATGCAGAGCATTAGCTGCTGGTAAAATATCTAGACTTATTTTTAAAATGTGAGAACTACTGCTAAGTGGAAGCAGGGATGCAAAAAGGGCACTGCCCTGCAGGGCACTCCCACTGCTTGCGGAAGAAGAGAATTAGCTTTCCAATTACCAAAATTTAGTGTTTGTTATTCTTTCAGATGATACAGATGTTCTCTTGAAGGATTGGGCAAAGCTGGCGTGAACAGAGATGTCTGTTTGCAACAGATAATTTTGTGTGTCATATGCCACGTACTTGGACAGACACCCTATTTTACCCCAAAGTACCATGTTTTAGTCATCTCTGTATCAGCTGGTAACTAAAGCAAACTAGCAAAGTTATTAGGGATCAAAGCAGACTCTTTATGCTTCAGTTTACACAGAGCGGATCAGAGTAGGGAAAACCATGTCATCCCAAGGCGATGCCTGCCTGGGTAACCGCCCCACATGCTCATAGAAGTTAATATCCTTTGCAATTTAAGCAGAAAGCAAGGCTACAAGGGAATGGGGAAGGCTGAGGTAATGGAAAGAGAAATCCTGTAGTTCCTCAGTGTGTGTCCATGTCCTGTGTGTCACCCAGCCCTCTCACAGGCAGAGAGTCGATGGAAATTTAGGGGTAGAAGAGGCTGGTGGGGCCTCATATTAAAATTCCCTCCAATTTAATTATTCAGAATGGAAGTAAAATATCGCTAGAGGTGATTAAATGAACAATACTGTTCACAGACAGGCAGGCAGAGACCAGACCTCATTTCCACAGCCCTCCCTGCCGCTGCAGGATTGTGTGTCCCTGTCCCTACTTTCACTTGCAAGGCAAAGCTGGCATAATGAGGGACCTCAGAAGAGTTACCAGGAGATGTTTCCTGTCCCAGGGATGCAGTGGGCTAACAACCAGGTGCTACTGCCTTCCTCAACGTACCTGCTGCACCAAATGTTTCAACTGTTGCATTAACACCTGGTTTTGAGAGATTGCTCATTAGCCCTCCGGTCCTGGGGCACTTAAGTAACCTTTTAAAAACACCTTTTTATAGCTTGTGTGCTCTGTTTTTCCTCAGGCCACAAGTTAAATGCACTGAACAACACCAGGAGCAAAGTGAGACAGAAGTAAATAGATGCATATGCACATGCCTACCACCCCCCACATACACGCACATGATCAGGGCCAGAGATCAATGTCTTCAGGAAAAGGCATGAGGGGATAAATTCATCACAGTGCTTTGTCACTGATGGCAAAGGAAAGAAAAAGGAACATTTAAAAGGGTGATGAAATGTTTCAAGAAAAAGCAATATATTTTTATGTACTTGTAAAATCCATTGGCAATGACTTTTCTGGTTAATTGGTTTCATCTTATTAAACTAAAAACCTATTTGTAAAATCCAGACATTCAAGCATAAGTCCAATTTCTTCACCAAAAGCCAATACACCATTTCAAAGAAGAAAATTAAGCAATATAAACCAGTTTCCATTAGTCTGAAAGCAAAGCACTTGGTATGGGAAAGAGGAATGGAATAGAGTGCTTGATTTTTCTAAAATGTACTTTGAAGAAATCATGTTACTCATTTACCCAAAACTGCAGCCCCCTTCTTCCTTGGCCCTGTGAAAATGGATTAATATTTTGGCCCAGTTATGCAGTGATTTATAAATCACCCTTCTGCTATCTTTCCCTGCACTTGTCGTGTTCAAATTCTTCCCCCTTATTAGACCACTCTTCTTATTATTAAATGGTCCCTCTGTCTCACTTGCCAAAGAGCTGCCAATGGGCCCCTCATTTTACAGAAGAATAGACCCAGCTTTACCAATGGGAAAGGGCCTCTAATGTACCATGGACACAGCACAGTGAAGCATGGTAATTTGCCTGTGTTAATGATGCTACTTCACAATGACCAGGAAAACAAAAATCTTTAATAGCTAAATGACACCCGGTCGTTCTGCAGCCTGTTGAATTCAAAAAACAATGGAAGCAAAACTCAATGTCCTTTAAGAGATGAGCTAAAAGTGGCTGCAATGTTCTTTTTTATCCAAATTCCTCATCTGCATGGAGTCACCAAAATGGGTGATTTGGTGCTGGGAGCAGGACAGAAAAATCAATTCAAGCGTTTCAAAATGTTTTGGTTGCTTAAAAGCAAGGGATATTAGGGGAAAAAATTAATGAACATATATGTAAACATTTTTGGACATACTATACACATGCATGATTCTAAATCCCCCAGTTATTCTGCTCTGTGGGAGGGATTTTGTGCAAAATACCACTGAAAAGTGGGACTAAAACATAATTACTTATTTTCTCCTTTTTAGGTGAAAAGAGGAAGTCATTATTGTGGGAAGGACAGAAGGGCAGTCTGCATGTGCCATTGCTTATTTCTGAGGATGCTCCAATTCCATAAATGAGAATGCTCCAATTCCAACTCCGAGAAATGCTTTCAACCTCAGTTCTTATCAGAAGTTTCTCACTTCTTATAGCTGGGCTCCCTAGGCTGCCTGGCTAGGCAAAACAGTGATTGCTTTGGCCAGTCAAAATCTGGTTGCTCCAAAAAGTCAAGCTCAAATACAGCACATTAAGCTACTCAGTGGGAGAAATTCTGCTCTCATACTTGGCCAGGCAGAATGGCACCGACTTTGATGACATTATTTGGTGTGCACCAGAAGGAACCAGGGATCATAAGCAATCATATGGTGCATGTTTGGTAATCCTTTGGCACTGCTGGAAGGTTGAAGAATAGACTTAAACATAGATTTATGAAAAAAAGATGAACCAATATTTACAATATTGCTCATACAAGAAAAGGCTTCTATGATGTTTTCCAAGGGCAGAGGGAGTGATTTGTCAGCCAGATGCAGTTCTGTAGATTTTGTACCCCCCTGATTGGCACACTTCACATATTCCTTGTCCAAAACTTTCTGGTACAGCTGTGCAAAACAGGAGCAGGACTTGAATTCAAGAGAGCTGCAGAAGTCAGAATTGCTGAGAGATTACAACCAGTGCGACCCTTGTCCAGGCATTCCTCAATTCATGATGTTCAACACTTAACAAACCCTGAGGTAAGTCTCTATCGAAGTTAAGTGATAGCTTTTGCTGTAGTGTTTGGGGTGGTTTTTTTTAAAGATTATTCACTGTAGAGTTCATCAGTTGATTGTCTTACTGTCTTATGAAATTATGTGCTTACCACAAGAAAAGTTTGTCAACCCAGGTTGAAAATAAGTACCTGAAGACTCTCTAAATAAGTGTTTACTCAATCTGGAGTAGCACTCAAGGGCAGTACTAAAATCTTTGAGACAAATGCCACACACCGCATATTAAAAATTCCCCCAACTGTATTCTTCATCCTTTCTTTACTAATGTGCCTTTTTCAATTTAAAAAAATGTTCTACAAATGCCCCAAGATGCATGTTTCAATGGCTGACTCAACATTTGATTTTCAGAAAATGTGGCTACAGTGCTAGCAACGGGGCTTTGGAGGGGACATAAGCAAGTCAGCATTCTGATGTCCCTTAAAGACCAAACAATTTACTGCAATTTTAACTATTAGCATTTTCTGAATTAATAATTTTGATACCTTTCATCTTGGGTTCTGCGGACCTTGCCAAGTTGACACCATAACATTTACCAGCAATTTATCAGCAAAATCATGGCTGACTCTTCAGAGGCCTGATATATGAGACCTGTCCAGGCAATCTCCCTCTGAAATCAAGGAGTCAAGGGAAGATTCCTAGCTGTGACCCAGCACAAGTGTTTCTCCAGTGGGGCATTCAATCTCCCTCCCAAGCCTTGCTCAAAGCTGCTTGGCAGTGTGAAAAAGGCATGTTGCCTTCCAGAGGCTGAGAGCAAAATAAACCTTTATCCTTGGGGCAAAATTCACTTCTGCAGCAGAACTGGCAAAAATGCTCTTCCAGATGCTGCATGTCTCAGATGGGCCAGGACATGAAACCAAGAGAGCTCTCACTGCTAGTAATGAATGGCCATCCCCTCATCCTGCCAAGCCAGGAGGGCCTTTGGGGCAGCAGAAGCGGTGGAAACAAACACAGAGGCAGGGGACAGAGCAGATACACAGGCCACAGCCACCTTTTACTGAGGCTAGTGAGATCCCTGTGCTGCAAAGCCTTGAACGAGCACATCAAGAGTGGCCTGATACCGTGGCTGCTCCCTCCTGTGCTCTTGTCTAAAGCAACAGCAATACAACAAAGGCATGTGAACAGAAAGGTTGGAGGATCTCACATAACACAGAGTTTCATCTCCTGGTGTCTCTTGGTATCAAACTTCTGGTGTGAACAGTACTGCTCATGTACAGGGTGGCTAACATCATTCAGTGTGGTGAAGTTGATACAAGGTACTTGTCATAGCAACTTAAGTAACATCCATTATTTTCCCTCTAGATTTTGCAAGATGAGTGCATAGGTGCAATCATTAGATTCATTAATTCTAAAATAGTGGTATCTCTTTTGCTTCCTACTTGCCAAGGTGTGCAGCTATTAAGCGCAAACCACAGTTCCTATCACTCTTTTCTGTTCTTCACCTTCCTTTTACCATGTATTTTCCTTGAGCTCTTTCGCTTTTGATCTCCTTCAGAAAAATGGTCTCCTTTATTGATTAAATTACAGATTCCAATGGTGGATGATTGAGTTATATGATAGCACCTGATGAAAGTCATCAACTACAATTGAAATAAAAGGAAAAATTAGCACTCTCTTTATTACAAAAGATTTGGATGTTGAGTAGCTGATTGAATTAAATGGAGATTGAGCAGATCTGAGAGAAATGATTAGGAAAAACAATGCAGAATTCGGAAAAGAGCTACCAAAATTAACAGCTCACTAATTCACCTCAGAAAAAGATGGGAAAAGTTGAGGAAGAGAAGGAAATTGTATCTTTTTCAAGCATTCACAACCAGAAATTGCCTCTGTGATAAACTCCTCAGATACCCAACTCTGGCACCAAGTTACCAAAGGCCAACAAATACACGACCAGGTCAGCAGCCCTCAAGTTCATTTATTCAGCTTCTAGTAGGCCTTTTTAATTAGTAGTAGTACAAGCAAAATAAGGTTCTTGGCCTTTGTTCTGTGCCTGGGAACCAACTGCATGCCAGGTTTTGGTAACCTATCACTGCATTTTATTCACTGCTCATCTACACTAATGAGGTATTTTTATTTTTGTCTGTTTGTGTCATTTCCTGCAATACTGACAGATATCTTAGGCTTTTCTCCTGCAGATTAAGCAACCATTACTGGAGTTCTTAAATGAAACAAGAAGCTGATAAAGCAAAGTGTCTAAAATAGCACAATCCACTTTAGAACCATGTCATCTTCCAGTCACTTCCTTGCAAGCTTATTGCTAGGTAGAGTCTAGCAAAGATGAGTTCTAGGAAAGCTCTGGAAAGAGTCTAAACATGGCTGTTAAAGAAGGGTTGCAAACATTATATTATTTTACTTACAGCCTCTGCATTACTGAAGTGTCATATTCGAAGTCACACTCCAGGGAAAATCCTTAGTAACCTGTGGAAACATCAGAAAAAGAGTCTTCAGTGTATATTTCTAACTACATCTTCTATCTGATGGGGAAGAGAATTTAATGGCAAATTTTGACATTATTTTGAAAACAAAATGTAAAGAACATATTATTTAAGTTTAACCACAAAGCAGCATAAAAATTTTCCTTAATGCTCATCTGAAGATTGCTTCAAAGCTTGCTTCATCTGCAATCATTTTCTTCATATTTGCTTTCTGCAAAAATCCTAGCCTACAGATTTGCTAGCAGCAAATGTTTGTAGAAACAATAAATATTTTAACACATTCAATCTAACTTAGAAATTGTGCAGCTCTGCCTGAACTTTTCACAATGCTGAATGCTTCATCCTCACGGAAGAGACAAAGAATCGCTCTTGTCCCAATTTCCAAGTGGGAGATTTGCACCAGTGAGAAATGTATGCTGTGAACACGCATCTTATTCCTCACTGCAGTGCTCTGCTTGGGGACATTCCTGTCCCCACCACCCCTCACCCTGCCTTGTCATTCATCCCTGACGGAATTCATTGCACCCTCCATTATGTCAGCAGAACTACTCACAAATGCAGTTCAGATACAGGTTAGTAAAGACCTATTTAAATTGTTCCAGTCAATCCAGGACCTGCAGCCAGATGAAGATGTGTGAACACAGCCTACACGATTTGCCCCAGGTCTCACAGCAAGCCTGTCAGGGCAGACAGCTAGCTGTGAGGCCATATCCCCCCTCTTTCAAACATTGAGGACACTAATCTCAATGCAAAGCACAGAATGAACAAATCTGCTCAAGAAACCCACCCCTCAAAGGTTATTTTCACTATCTTCACCCTTCTGTCTTATTCAAAACCCGCAATTCCACCAAAACCTGATGAAAGTAAAGAGGCAAAAATTGTAAAAGATTATAACAAATTCTAGATTATTTTCTAATAATTTATTCTTTAGCTTCACATGATGGCAGCACTCCAAAGCCTACCCTGAACTCTTTGTCAAGCCTACCTGAACTCTTTGTGCTAAGCACTGTGCAGACGTTGGCCGTGATGGTCTCTGTTCCCTGGAGCTTACCAGCAAGAGATCAAGGAGCTAAAAGTGTAGGCAGGGAAAAGACAGAGACAGCAAAAATCAGAGGACGCTTCTGCACAATGGCTTGCGAGCACAAATCCCACTCAGCCAGTAAGAAATGATTCACTGTGAAGAGATTCTGACCCTGCTACCTATTATGCTTGACAGACGATCTCACTGAAGTAATTTATCTAGTTATTTACATGGCTTCCATTAGAGCAATGTCTGAGCATTCACAAACCAGATGGGTTTTTCCTCACCACACTCCTGAGAAGGAGCACATGCTGTTAACTCTACATCATAGACAAGGAATAGAGATACTAAAAAGACAAAATAATTTTTCCAGGGAACCTAAAATCTGGTCTGCCAAAACCCTATATCATGCCAGAGGGGTCCCGAGGGTTAAGGTGCTGCACTCAGGGATGGGCCATCAGACTTTAGCCATAGGCAGACCTCTCAGCACCATTGTAATTCTTCCTTGAACAACAACTTCTAAATAGTGAGAATTAGGAAAAGGGGAAAGGGGAAAGGGGAAAGGGGAAAGGGGACAGAGGAAAGGGGAAAGGGGACAGGGGACAGGGGACAGGGGACAGGGGACAGGGGGAGAGAAAAAGGAAGATAGAAGTAAAAAAGAATAAAGAAAAAGTCATAATAAATGTAGCAACATCTGAAAAAAACAACCTGCAGCAACAGAGGAACCAGTCACCCAGTTCAGCGAGAGGACTGAAGCAATTGTTTGCTACAAGAAGCCTCATTCATCACATTTCCATAACCCTGAAAATGCTCTCACAGTCTCTTCTTTCAACATTTTAAGACTAACATGCATAGGCACTCTCACATTTCCATCCTTCTCCGATCAGTCTTCCCTTGTGGAAGAAATCAGGAAAGGGATGAAGATGTGAAAATTTCTGCAGCCCTTCTGCCAGGGCTGAATCTTAAAGGTGGGAAACCCAAGGGAACCCGGCCATGACAGAGCACCCGACAAAAAGACTCAGCCTTCACTGCCAGTTGACTCTTGCTCTTTAAAATGATAGCAGTGGAAATGCTGTTTTGGTGATATCCCAAGAGGCAGTTCAGGGCCCAGTATAACAGGCTGTAAGAAAATAAGATGCATCTGTTAAATCAAACCTCCAGGACTGGTAGTCTTTTCTAAAAAATACACCACTGGTCAGCACAAACTCTCGGGTTTGATCACCAGAAGGATTTTTGGTCTGCAAACTGCCTAACACTCTAAACATAATAGCTCCCTTCTGGCCAGAGAATAGAGGATTCCCTAAACTCACCCTTTGATCTGCAAGAAACTGAGCCTTCTCCTGAAATTACTTCTCAGATGTTTGAATTCCCTCTCAGGTTACAGCATGAAACCTTTCCTATCTCACCATTAAAGCAGCAGATAGACATATGGGATAGCCTTCATCTTTCAGGACTGTGGAAGTGCGTTTCACATTAATTTTAACAGGAACAGGATGCTCAGAGCTCCTGTTGAGGTTAAAAGAGCCAGACCTGTAGACTGTGCTCAGTCAAAGCCAGGAAAATCCCAAGCCTGGTAGTCCCTCCATAGTGCAGTCATCAATTAAAAATAAGCAGAGTAATATAAGCAGTATAGTATAATTGTCAAACTTCCCCCTCCACACACACCTCCAAATCCATGCTGTCTTAGCCAAAAGCAGGGAACTTCAAAATTAAAATAAACTGCTCATCCTGAGGCAAGGAACGCGTGGGACTAGTGCAATATCCAACTCACAACCTTTGTGGTGGAGGAGGAGAAAGCAGGCACCTTCTCCCTTTCCCAGGCTACTCCTGCATCTCCAAGGCTGCCAGCTGAGCTCTGCTAAGTGTAATCTGCTGGCAGGGGCATGACTGCCACCTTGTCACTGATTGGTTCCCAACTCTGGGCAAGCCACATTGCCTTCCTCTGACCATGCGCAAGAAGAGTATAAAAATGCTCACAACCATTTTTGAAAAATCTTCAAGCACTGCAGATAAAAAGCCCAGTGACTGCTGTAGCAGAGGTGGAGCTGTACCAGAACCACCACAGGATCTGAATGTCTTCTCTTCATTAATGGGTTTTATCTTCTTTTCATCCCCAGTCTAAGGCGGGGAGGTATTATTGCCCTTTTGCAAGCTATAAAAAGCCCAACACAGCAGTTGGATTAAACACCTCGCCCAAGGTCTCTGGGGACATGCACATCTGCACTGCAAACTGATCCCAAATGGCCACAAAGCCATCTACTGCCCTTCCCTTAGCCCAGCCTAATTCTCTGAATTTCGTGATGATTCAAAGCTCTATTTAAAGCCCCTACAGCTAAGGGTGTGTGCAAGGAATTAAGGCTGAGCCCAGAAGCTTGAATTTAGCAGCTCTGATTGGGATTCTTCTTGGTAATACTGAAACACAGAGCTGTGTGGTTTTAATCTGATATGGAAAAAAAGGTGGTAAGTGTCATCTGGGTTATGACGCAAACCCCCAAGATGATACAATAGCAATGCCAATGTCTTCTCCTTCCCACTTAACCTGCCTCCTAAACAGTACAGTGGTGGTCACCCAGCCTAGCACATCTTTCCTGATCCTGCTGCTTGCTTGCATTGCAAGAGCTGCTATGAAACAGGAAAAAACAGGTACAGAAGAACAGCTACTCATATCTCTTGCAGTCTCCCACTGTAAAGGAAGTGGCCAGGCACAGTTAGTTACATGCTGAAATAAAGGGCAGCTGACAAGGTTCAGAGACACACAGCCATGGTTTACTACTCAAATCATGCTAAGCTCTTTAGGCAAGCTTTATTATTACAGATGGGATTGCTTGCCCTAGATCTGATGACCAAAATGGGGCTGCTCTCCGTAATCCTTCAGAGGCTGTTTATAAATCAGAGAACACTTCACCTCTGGACACAAGGCACTAATAGATAATAATGTAAATGGTCCAATGTTTTAACCTTAGCAGGCACTTGCTTGGGTTATTGTAGACAAAAATGAGGTCAGGAACTGTGGTCACGAGCCTTAAGTTAGAAGACCCTCAGTCTGGGGTCATCTGGACCACCCTGGCCTTTATAGTACTATGCACATAGCTGACATGTAGCAGCAAACTATAGGCTGGAGTTGCAAAGGTGAGAGGAACAGTATAGCCTTCCTACCCCTACACAGCTGCACCCCTCAGGCACCAGTCACCTCCACCTCCTGGACCCCATCAAAGTCATTTTGCCTGTCAAGAAACAGCAACAGCAGTAACATGATTGCTGTGGAAATAATTTTGAAGGCATCAGCCCCTAAACAGACACAGGAAACAAAATCTGCTTCTATAGGAGCCCTTCCACTTTTCTCAGGCATCTGAGGGATGTCCTTTATAAAACATGAGATAAGAGCAGACTTGTTGTTCAGACTGCGTATCTGTATGGTTCCTTAGATACCAACGAAAGCCCAAAGGCAGGTCTTGGCATCTCATCCCCTTCTTATAAACTCTTTCAGAAAGTTAGAGCTGACTTTGACACAAACGTGATGAGAAACGGGGAGCTATCTGTGCCATTCTGGGGAACATGCCAAACCCTGTATTAACACCCCCCACCCTGTTAAAAACAAAACAAAGCAAAAAACAACAAAAAACAACCCTCCTGTTTGCTACTGATTAGGCAGCTGAATTAAAACTGATGAAGTGATTGGATAGGATCCAAAGCTGTTTATCTGCACATAAATCACAGACATGCTTTACTCAGCCAGTATGGATTTACTGAGCTAGGGGAAAGACCTCTTATTCAGAATGCTGATTATTACAGCAATTAAAATATCAATGAAGCAAACATTTGGGGTAGAAAGCTGTTAGGGGCTCCTGGAGAAATCATTCCATTAAATATGAATTCAAACAAATTTCTAATTAAAACAAAAAAAAGAGAGAAAGTTTTAATAGAGAGTTGGTTTGTTTCTTCTAATTAAGTATATGATGTTAGAAAAATCAAATTCTAAAGGAGGAAAGACACAAATTAACTAGCTGGACATGCCAAAGGAGATTAAGAAGGAAGGCTGATACATATTTTATGATCGCAAGGGAATAAAAACAAAATTAAGAGAGATGTACTGTCAAACCAGACACCGTGTTAATAGCTAAAGTATATGGCAATAAGAACTGCTATTCCCACAGCTATTAATGTAAACTGAAAATTGGGAGCAGGCTGCAGCAAAAGAAAATAAATCACACTTTTTTTTCAATTTGAAAATATGTGTAAAATAAATCCCTACCCTCAGCATCCCAACCCCTCCCAACAGCAAGACAAAGATTGTCATTTCATCAAGCTACAACTTCCAGGCAAGTGAGACAAGTGACAATTTCTTACTATTATTCATGGCTAATTTATGTAATTTTTCTACTTATCAGAATCATTGGCCTGGAGATTATCTCCCTCTTCCCCTTTGAGTCCTGAGAAACTATTTAACATGGGAAGTGGCTAAGGGGGCAAAGAGGGGAGAGTGTCATGTAGCCAAGTTACGCATCCCAGCTGGAATTTGGGATGATGTCTTGCAGTTCTGACTCCTTCAGCCAAGTTTCATACAGGAAGCACGAATGCGCCAAGGGTGCAGTGAAATACACTGGAGCCAATAAATAGCACTTGACTCCATTAACACACTCATGCTATGGATCCCATCATGAAACCCTTAGTCACCTTGCAACGTGTTTGTTCATGAGGTAGCCAACGACTTGCACAAGGGAAAAGTTCAGCAGCCAAGAGGATCCTCTCATGAAGCCTTACAGATGCAGAGTGTGAATGTACATGGGATGTGCACGCAGAGCCCCTCCAGAAGAGGCAAACACTGCTCATATGTAAGGCTTATATGGAAATACTGGCCATGGAAGGTCATGGTCTCACCAGTGAGGTAAAGGGCAAACTGCTGTGAGAAACATCACCAGCCCTGGGAGGACAACCCACTCTTGGCACAGAGGCTCCTCTCCAAGCCTGGAATGAGTACAGGGGTAACAGAGAGGAGCAGGCATCCCCATCAGTTCATGCAGTTTTGCCCATACACAATAATCTGTTCCAGCTGTGCCATAGAACAGGAATTTATCACCAAGTGACTGTCAGAAGGGGATCTTTCTAGGACCCTGGTTTTGTCTTTGGTGTATTAGTTCCTTTTTTTCTCCAGTTACCCACACCACAGATGCACTGCTGATCCTCTCCTGCTCAGCACGCCTCGTGCACCAGTTCCCCCCTGACCTCACTAGAACAGGAAGGTGGTTTCATGTTTAATTAAATCCCCTTAAATGACCAGGAAAAAGTTTCTAAAATTCTTAGATTAAAATTTTGTAATGCATGCATTACAAGTCTGATGGTTACCTAAAAAAACTATTAGTAGCAAGAACAATTTCACCCAGTATAGAAATACCTCCATTTTTGTGCTGGAGTAAGAGATAACTTTTGAACAACATAGCTGACAAATTACTTGACAAATTTGTCAACTACTTTGGAGCCATCAAGATGAAAGTCTTTATATAAATGTTGTATGATTTTTTATGTATATATAAAAAACGCTTTTACTGGACTGTTGATAAAAGCCTGAGCTACAAAGGAACTCTTTCCCCCAGTTGAGAAAAGGCAAGCTGCTAGACAAATCAGTTCAATCTCTGCCTTTCAAACAATATAAAGCAGTATAACTTTCAGGAGTAACACCTCATCTGTTTTTTTTCCAGACTGCCTATCAGGAATCAAGCAGTAAGTAAACATTTGAAAAGTGTTCCTCTGAGAGCAAAGGTTTAGATTTGAGTCACAGGATCCATTGAAAAGAAAAATTGCTTCTGTGCATTGGGACAGTGCCTTCCCTTCTGAAAACTTTATAGAAGGAATAAATGGAGATAATCTTTTTACAAGGTATAGCCCATATGGAAATTCATTATTGCTTCCCTTAAAAAAAATGTCAAGATAGTTCAGAAAGTGAGAATGGGGTCACCATTAAAAAAAAAAAAAAAAAAAGTATGCAGAAGATTTCCTAACAACTATAGCCAGTAAAAGTATGGTTAAAAAGCTTTATTATGGTCTAAAGTGAAGCCTCTGTTGATAAGAACATGAGATAAACAAGAGGGAAAGGCATAATAAAGCCCTAAATCACTAAGAGTATTTAATGCAGAAGTAGGGGTATATATACCCAGAGATTGTTGATTAAATATTTTAAGGATCCATTCTTCTCCTAGTACAAAACACTTGCTAGAGTAGCTTCAGCGCTGCCACTCCCTGAAGACTGCATTACTGCTTGTTAGCTCTGCTCAATCACCTGTGGAGGCACAGCTGAAAGGAATCATTGTTCCTGCTTTACAAAAGCAAAACTGAACCTCCAGAGAAGGTGAGTGATTTGCAAAGGGTTTTACAGCAAGCCAGTGGCACCACTGGGGGAAGGGAGGAACCCCAATTTATGGGCTAGTGCCTCCCAAATGCTAGTCCCCATTGCTTGCGATGTTTCTACAGAGAACACCATGGAGTTAGACACTATTTTCATTCCTGCCTGTTCCACATACAGCCATGACTATTAATTTAAAGTTGTCACCAAAAGCATGTATATATACATGGAAGGTCACAGAGGCAGTGCCCGGGGTACTGCTTGAAGGCAACATTTAGATCTAGATTCTACTTTCAACTTGTATGCATCTAAATAAACTCTTTCCTTCAGTGGATTTATACTGGACATGAAAATTTGATCCTAAAAGGCCTAAATTAAACCTACAGCTGCTTGGAAATAGTTTTCTGTTGTAGTTGACATTCATCCCAAATTCAGTCTGATTACACAGTGTAAGTGTGGCAGGCACCTGAGGACAGAACATAATCCCGCACCATATGCACACTGTGATACCCAGACAAAGCAATGTAAGTCATGGAGCCAGACAGAGCCCCCTGGGTGGTCGCACCAAGCCGCACACTTTTCTTTAACACTGATTAATTTAGGTGATTGGATGAGTCAAAAACTCAGAGGAAGCTTTAGTTCATTACTTTTTTTTTTTTGTCTTTGGCTATTCCAAGAGAAGTTTTAAGGGACAGAGGATCTTTTTAGCATATAGTCATGATTCTCATTAGCATTGAAAATATGAATATGAAAAGAGTTCAAGGGGAGACAGGAAATAACTGCAAACATCTTTAGTCAAAGAAAATGCCTATTCCTCCTCTGACGAGCACAGCTGCTGCACACCATTCTGTGCAATGAAGATCAGAGAAGTAAAACTCACTGAGCAAAGTTCACTCTTTGCATTGTTTCTAAACCAGATCCAGGAGGCAGTAAGTAGACCTGCCCAGACAATTTCCAACACAACTCTCTTCTGACAGTAAAGCTTGATTTGTCAACATTGACACATACAGTCTTGTGGTTTTGCCAGGTCTATCAAAAAGAAGTGTGAGGGCACCAAGCTTGCCTTGTTGGTCTCTATCAGCACTCTGTGCTGCTCCCCACCAGCTCACACTGCAGGAGGCCGGAGAAACAGCTAACAGGGTCTGTGCTTTTACAGCACTGACAACTCCAGGCCAGCAACCCCAAGCTTGCAGCAGCCATGCCACAAACCAAAGAACTGGAAGTGCAAGCAGATTTTAAGATCAAACTCCCATGATTCTAGGATCCCCGATAAGCAGTAAAATAGCTCTCAGTAAGATATCATTCTTCTGCCTCTAGACTGCTCACAGTACAGGAGTGACTTGCTTGAGCAAGCCTCCAGAACACAAGGAGCACACAACTATTTCTTTTTCTGTAGAGACAGTGGCACTTGGTCCTTCTGGCTGTGTATTTTTTTTTCCAGCAGCAGGCTTAGGCCATATGGTCCTGTCCTCCCTTGTCAGATGACCAAATCTATGCACAGTATACCAATCTGCAAATGAATAGCATATCTGGGATTTCTGGGGCTTACTGAACACCCTTCTGCAGACTGTTCTCTGCAAATGGCACCACCTGATCAGTTCCTGCAGCCTTCTTCAAGCCTCCTCTTTTTCAGAGGACTCCCAGGCTGGGAGCTGCCTGCAGGACCAATACTGCCACTTCCCCTGGACCAATTTTGTGTGGACCCATATCTCTTTGCCAGACAGTCTAAGGGAAATGAATCAACAGGATGGGACCAGATTGGTTATTCTGGAAAACTCTGTGTCATGTCCATCGTTCTACAAAATCGTAGAGAAACATTTTATATTTCTGTCAAAATAAAAAATGAATTTTCCATAAGGAACTTAAAAATGCCTTTCTATTTTCCAAACAGAAGCTCCAACCTTTCCAAAGTGGAAACTTTTCCTAGTTTCAGACAGCACAAAGTGGGCACAAACCGTAAATAGTGTCTTCTTGTAATGCCACATTGGAAAAGAAGTATTACAAAGCTGACCCCTTGCATTGCTGTTTACTTAGTCTGGAATGTATTCTAGGACCAAACTAACCAATTTCCATTCACTGTTCCTCTGCGCATATTGCATCACCTCTACCTATACTGAGTGATTGTGAGGTAGTAGGTATGGCTAAACACACCAACATTATTTTGGATTTGAACTGGTATAACTAGGGTGTGACCTACCTTTTTAGTTAAACTGTGCTCCTCCCGCCCACTAAACAGCATCTGCAAAAGTTGCATCAGTTCTCTGCGCTGCAGCAGGCACACATTTTTTGTATTCAGATGATTACAGAAACCTACCTACTTCATACACATTCTGAAATATAAGGTCCTTGTTCCCAACAAAATCAAGGGAGAAAGTCCCCTTGAGTCCAATGACAGCAGAGTTAAGAGAACCCTGAACCATTTGGAAAACGCTACATCTAATGTCTGTCATTCTTCCCCTTGTCCAAAATCACATACAGGCTGTGGCAGCCTCAGAAACAGAGGCCAAGTCTTCCAGCTCCCAGATTTGTGCTTTAACTACTTGACACATCCTCTCATCACTGGAGCAGGAGAAACAGAATGATCAGAGACCAAAACCCCTCACACTGAGCAATCTGAAAACATCATGTTTCAGCACAACAGAGACATGTGTCATTCCACCACTAACTCACCAGCCCAGAGGCCAAGACCAAGACAAATGTCCCGGCAGCAGTCCAAGGTCAGAGTCCCGGAAGGTAAACCCGTCAAGAATTAGTGATGTAAACGCTTCCTCTCAGAGGCAGTCCCACTGCAGTCTTCTCTGAACCCCTTGGACTCTGCAAACTTCCTTCTCTGGCATGCCTCTTTGGCCTTCTTCCTTCTATTTTTCTCATAAGCTTGTTTGTGGATGATTTATCTAAAAAAACAAAAAAAAGGCATTTTTTTCTTCATTAGAAAACAAGTGTGCCTGCATTTGGTTGATACAATAATGATGTTATAAAGTCCTCTTTGAGGAAGGCTCTCTACTTCTGTCAGGTCCTTCCCCTTTCCTGAGTTATGTGACTAAGATCTTGGGAAAATAGCTCATAGCCTTTATGGTAAGTATTGCCTCCTCTTCGCCCTTCTCCCTCCTCACAACATTTTTTGAAACAACTTAGATGATCCCATGCCTGGTCTGAACATATAGTCATTATCTCTGAAGGCCTTACTTTTCATCCATCACTGACCAGGACACAGAATTCTGATTCAGTGTAAACGTCACTCAGTTTAAGTTTTCCAAAGACCATTTGTTTACTTTCTAGTAGAGACTAATGAGTAAATATTATTTGGTAGGCTAGAATTTCATGAAGACCAACTAAAATGAGGGCTCCAGATTACTGGACGCAGCATAAACATATGGTTAAAAGTTTGTAATCGTCCCCAAGACTACAGAGACATCCTGTGAGGCAGCCAGGAAAGGAACTGAAGTCAATTTTCTGAGTCCCAATGCAAAGTCTTAAACATCAGCCATCTTTCCTCCATATCTCTGTTCTCAGAAAACACTAATTTTCTGAGTTTCTGCCTAGCTAGCAAATATCTAAAGCTAGCAGTTATCCATCTCCAGTATCAACTCAGTTACAATTTTAATTGCAATTGGTTTCCTATGTCGTCGTCTCTTCTCGTAGTAATTTTTGCTGAAAATATACCTCCCGTCGTTGCATGGGCTCCATTCTAATCAAGCTACGCTGTTCTCTCCACATGTTTGGCACCACATTTAAAAATCAAAGTGCCAAATTCCTCTGTGAACTACTCAGATGCAGAACTTATATATGCCTATCAAATGCAGAGAGAAGTCAAACTCTGACCCTAAATAAGTTGATATATGAAAGCATGACAGTGTTTCTTTGGCTAGAGGAAAAGAGAGATTATTTATAAAGCCTTTACTTAATTCTTTGTGGCTGTATTACAAAGTAAGCAATTATAAATCTCCTCAGATTGTTCTAAACAGTACAAGTAAACTTAACAAAATGAGATACACATGCCAACATCATAAATGCTTTTCCAAACAGAAATGTTAGGCACAGTTACAGCACCACTTCAGGTCACTCCAGTGCAGTAGTAATTACAAGTGTTAAGAACACGCAAAGCAAAAACCAGATTCAGCCAGACTTTTTCACCTATAAAGAAAATAAAATTCAAAGAAAACCCAAGAAAGAGTGAACGAAGCTTCAGAGAAGCAATGAAAACCATGAGCCTGCCCTATATGCAGAGCTAATGACGGCTCTGTTAGTGAGCTGAAGAGGAATGGCGTAAAGGATGGAGAATCTGCCAGACACTGACAAGCTGAGATAAAATGAAGAGAAACAGTTATAAAGAAAGACTTGTTTTCCCTTGGTGATGAACTACTCTGTTCAACTACAGACCCGGAGCAGAGGCAGAAATTAGTCTATGGTATCTAACCACAAAAAGGTGACTGACACCTATTTAAAGGAGGGAAGATATTGGAAATAAGTCCTTAGTTTAACAACACAGGAAAGAGTTTTCTCATCCCGCAAAGCTTCTCCCATTTTACATGGGGATAAAAATGAGACCTTCTAGGGAAAGACCACCTGGCATCTGCACCCTAAGGAACAACGGGATGCTCCAGCATAAAAGACTAAAGTTTATACTTTCACACTGCCTAATTTAACCAGACTCTAACATTTGTCTTTTACTTCTCAGCTGAGAGTCTAAACCACAAAGTTACTGGCTATTCAGAGGGCTATATATATCTCTATACCTTAAATAGAGACCGGCAACTACTAGCACATTCCAAATCAACTCTGCTTTCTAATAACATGGCACCAGCCTACTTAGGCTATATAAAATATCCCAACAAATTCTGAAACATCCGTGCTTTCACCTTTTAACAACACAGAGGATGGTCTGCATGAAGGCATGTTTCATTGCTAATCAACAGCTTTCTGCAGCTCCATACTTTCTTCACCACACATGCTTGTGGGCATTAATAGGGACATCTAGGACCTTTATTCAGAAAAGTGAAGGCAAGAAGGAACCAACAGATCATTTTCTCTGACCTCCTGCTGACAACTCAACTTCCCCAGTTACACAGCTGAGTGCAGTAAGTGCTACATATTAGTTGATGAACAGTGGTAATGTGCTATTATAGGTCCAAAAAACATTCCCACGAAACACCCAGGGAGCATTACCTTTCCTAGGGTACTGGAACAACTCTACTAGTATAAATTTTATGGGTTATTATTCAACAACTTCAGCAACTCATATGTGGATTAAATCTGTGATTGTCGTTCTCTGACCCCATCCAAAAAGACTGAGCTATTTCAGAAAAATGTCTTGCACTTACTCTTGGTAATTTGCATCTACTTTCCTCAGCCTTTACAGCTTCTTTCTTTGACATTTACTGCCAGTGCAACTGCTGCCATTTCTTTCACTGAACATCACAAACACTTTATTACTAATTTTCATCTCATCTGCAAAGAGTAGAGATCTGAGAGCAACTGGGATGACAAGTCCTCCAAGAACCTTACAAACTTATGACTGGAACAGACACTTAGAAACCAAGACTTAGAAACTCACAACTGGAATAAGGAGCTAGTAGCTAAGGCAGCCCTGCACATCCAGTAAGGGATGCTGCAGAACCAAGAGATAAAACAGAATAGATTGCAAAAATGGATTAATTTCTACTGTAGAGGAAACAATGTCCACACCAGTAAAGATGGCTACTCCTGCAAGCATTTATGTGTTTGCACTGGGGAAAAAAACTTGACCAGAAACCAGGTTTCCATCTGAAATTTTCCAGTAGCTGGAAACTGATAATTTTCAATTCTTCCAAAGAAAATGTCAAAGCTTAAAGAAAGATTTCTGTAAAAGCAACATTTTTACAGGAATAAATTAATTTTCCAACCAGCTCTCCAACACATCCATAGCAGCATGTAACAACCAATGCTAGTATTCAGGCCTCACAAAAAGCAACACTGTTTTATTTCTGTTTGGGACACCACCCATTTTCATCTCAGATCATTATGGAATAAAATCTACTGTCTTCTCCACTTCCATTGCCGCTGGTAGAGACCAATGCTTTAAGATTTTTTTTTTCTTTTTCAGTGTACAGTTAGATCCCTAGTAAACTCAGCCCATCAGATTATTCCATTAACTTTCCAAATGACAATGAGATCACAGTATTACATTCACTTCCTGATCGTTATCAATGTCCTGGAAAAATTGTATTAATTTTTGAGCAGCTCAAATCCTTATGAGAATTCTGTTACTTAAACACAGTAATCATCAGCTGTGTTGGACAATATGAGCCATTTCCATGCACTGAATGCTATAATTTCATTTTCAGACATTGCAAAACCCACCAGTTGGTGATCATTACCTGTTAACTGGGATCCCTAAGAAACCTCATTAATTAGGTACTTTGTGTCTATCAATATATTTAAAATAAAGCAAGAAATATCAGCTGTATATCTGTGCCACAAAGAGATAAACATTTTTGTTAATCACTTGTCTTCATCATATTAGAATCACTGACTTAAGTTTCAGTATCAGTTCTTGCACCATTCACTAATTCCAGTAAATTTACACTGGAAATACATTGGTCCACTTTTACTCAGATGTGAGGTTCTGGCAGTATGCATTTGTAGTCTTTTTTTCATAAAACCTTCTTGGCAACACAGATCCGAGCCTGTTTTCAGACATGCTCCTAAAAAGTGCTGTAGCAGGCAGGAGACTAAGAGCCCATTTGGAGCAGCAGGACCTGTAGGTGGTTAATTAAGAACAACCATTGCCTTACTAACAGCCCTCAGGTCAGCTCTGCTTCAAGGAAACAGTGGAATTGGAATACAAGAAGAGGATTTTGAACAGGTACCTCTGGGGTGTCCAGTTGTCTCTGCAACACAGTGAACAGCGAAGCACCCCAGTCCCACACAACCCTAGGAAAAATCCCCACTAGCCTTTCTATAGCACGGTTCTGACCAGACACAAATGCTGTGAGGCTGTAAATCTCCATGTGGTCTATAAATCTCAGCTCGTACAACCACAGCACACTTAACTTTTTGTTTCATATTGTGAAGCCACAAAATATCTAATTTCTTTCTTCACTGTTAGAGATGAAAGATGGATTCTCAACATGTACTGATGCTACTGTAGTGCCTTTATTCAAATACGGGTTATTAATGCACCTAATGGTCATGATGGACAAGGCTGACAAAACACTGCTGGGCTCCCCGGTCAAATGCACTGTATCAGGCAGGAAAGATTCAACTCCACACTTGCTGAATTTGGAAACCAGAATATTTCTACCTAGTTTGTCATAACTACCTCATTAAGCAAATGATTTCCCTTTCTGCCTGCCCTTAACTATCTAAAAGTTTAGCCTCATTTCCAATTTGAATTTGCCCTTTATTAAATTGAATTCATTGTTCTTTGTGTTACTACTTGTGTTATGTGTAATTTCCTTTTCCCGTTATTAAATGACCCTTAAGATGATCATCCTCCCATTAAACATTTCTTTAGATGAAATTGGCTAAATTCATTCCCACTCTCATATCTCCTTTAATGTTACGGTCTTCCTTTGGAGACTGATTTCTGAAGCTAAGAGCATGATCTTGGTGCATGATACTACAGGTGTGATCTTAGCAACAGCATAATAATGCATTTGTAAATTCTCTTACCCTGACAAAGTTGGTTTTCAACCTTCAGGTCTTATGAGTGATTTTGTTCTTCTCAAACACCTCACACCAAAATGAGAGGTGTTTTGTTAACTTCCATCAACAAATCCTTATTCCCCTGACTGTTTTCATTTTGTATCACTCATACTCTGGATACATTTGCTGAAGGCTCTGGCTTAGGCCAGACTCTCCCCTTGTGGCACCACAAATATCTATACATGGAACTAAAAGTGTGTAGGGTCTCAGTGCTGACCGAAGTCTCATGAGAGTTGGCAACCAGGTTCACAGTGATGCAAGAGGCACTGGATCATGCTGCCAAAGAGGGATGAAATTAAGAACTTGTATGTTTTCCTGAATCTGAATCTTGAACTTTGATGTACAGGATTTATTGTGGAGTCAGGCACTGTCCAACACAAGTAAGGTTAATGCAGTTGTGAGTTTCAATTGAATTACCTCTCCCTTCATTTGTTTTGTTTGGGCTTTTTTTCCCTCACTGTTCACATGCAATTTGACACAGTCATTTCCTCAGTTATGATCTTCTGTATGTCTTTCTCTGGATCTGGACTAAAATCCACCTTTTGTTACAGAAAACCACTGGGTAATGATACATTTTTCAGTGCATCTGTGTGAACAAGGAAATGCTGAGGGGAGCAGATTTTGAAGTGAATCAAGGAAGTAAATGAGTGTGGGAACTGGGGCCCAAAAGCCATTTTGGAAAGACATTTCTGAGCTACCTTAATATGATCAGACTGCCATTTTTCAAAATAGCATCGATGGACAGAAGTAATAAAACTTGTCCGATCAATTTAAGCACAGGCATCCCTCACAGCTGTTTTCTGCATGTGTGCGCATGCACTCATACACACACTTCTTCACCCATAGGATCAAACCTCTTAAATTTCTTCCATGATTAATTTGCAAATAGCTTATAACACAACCAGAGACCCACCCAGAAGTCTGCGTTACAGTATGTACATTCTGCCCTCTGAAGGTGCTCATTTCTAAAGCTTTTTTAAAAAACAAATATGGATATGGATATAAATATAATCTGAACATCTAAATATATATATGCATATGTACACAGTTATTTATTTATAATTTTGGCCTCATATGCTCCCAGAGAGCAAAACACTTGGAAATTATTCTTTCAGTGAGGCTGTGGCAGCATGGTGAAAATCTCTCTGCTCTTAATTAGTCAAAGGCTCTTAAACTCATGGAGATGCAAACTGCCAGAAGTAGAAATCTATTGAATGTAAGAAATGTGCTTTAGCTAAACAGCAGGGAATAAAGTACAAGATGGCCCAATGTTACTTGGCTTGACGAAGTTTTACTTTCCCTGGATCAGCAGCAGAACTTTTAGTGTTCCTCCTTTACTTCTAATGAAATTTTACCATGGAATCCCCCCTGTATCATGATCTGGGATTCATAAAAACAATGCAACAGCCTATATATTTTTCTGATTATATTTTCTAGAGCCAATTTCACACAGGCCATTTATAAGTCACTCACCAGAAAGCAGAAGAGAAGAACGATTTCCATCTTGACTAAAAAGCAAAAAGCAGCAACTCCATTTCCTGCATTGTACACAGCTGTATGACACCAGCAGTGACTTTTATGATACCATATGCCCTGCTGAATGGTGTTTCACTCAGCTGATGTAGCCTTATTGGAAGGTTAATAAAGAGGCATGATCTTTGGCTAATAAAGGCTGAGTCTATTATAAAGGAGATACATTTCAACTTGCAGGGAGAAAGAGGCGGAGGGATATGCAGGAGAAATCTCTGTTGAGGGCACTGTTGGCATCCCATAATTTGCAAAGCAGGGACAAGGGGACTTTAATGAGGTTTCACATGGGGCAAGCAGTGCCAGGACTTGCTCCAAAGTCCCCTGCAAGGTTCCTTCCCCAGAGCCACACAGCAAACCCAGAGCTTCTTTCTCAGCTTGAGAATAACAGAAACCAATGTCGCAGCTCTCATCTGCTTCTATATTTGATGCTACTTACCACTTTGATGGACTGTGTTGCAATTAAAAAGACAAGAGGGGGTTGCCAGCCTGGCGGGCTTTTTTCCCTCCAGGATGCAAAAGAAGGAAGGTCTTGGATGCAAACCACCTCTGAAATACATATGTGGAAGTGTGAGCTGTACCATCCCCGAGAGATGGGACTGGGCCACACTCAGGCACCAAAAAGCCTCCACAGAAAACAGGAATCCTCACCTGCTCTTTCTATCACTGCTGAAAAAGTAGAAAGCAAAGTTTGTTTTTATTGAAGCAAGCCTTCCTTTCACATATGTGCCCATTTCTGCAGAGTCTAAACCTGGCAGGCTTCTTCCAGCCTCCCAGGAAAGCATTTCCAGCACACTCTGTTCCAAGACCCTCCCTCCCTCTCTTCCCCATACACACACACACTCAAATCCCATCAAGGTAAACAAGGGATAAAACTTCAGGATTAGGTCTACTGACCTCAGAAGGAACTTTGCTCAAACAAGAACTAAGCCTGGAAGGATTTTGTCCTTACTGAGATGCTTCTAAAGGTTTCCCACATAAGAGCTTCAGGAAAATGACTTGCGGAATTTACATCCTGCTTTGCTCCCTCAGTCACTTTGGCAGCTTATCCTGGAGGGCACCGGAGCTGGCACTCAGACAAGCCGTCAGCTCACAGCCTAACAAATTATCGATTCTCTCCTCACTTTGAAGCAGACAACAACAAACTCCTAGATGCACTGCATCCTTCAATATCTCCCTCTGGAGAAATACCCATTTGTAACATTGGCAGTAAGGGGGCATTTCCATCTCTCAGGCCATGACGGGTGGATGGAGCACTGCACTTTATGTATTTTGTTCTTCTGCCATCAAGCAAGGATCGGTGACTAGGGGAGATTTTTGCACAGAGTATGACTTTCAAATCCACATTCAGACACAGTGAGACATATGTACAAATATTCAAGTGCACATATGTAAAATTGATTGAATTTGGAATGCAGAAGGTGTCCAAGAGAAAATGGGGTTAAGAACTTGTTTTCCCCAGTATTACATTATTAAGAGGCAAACAGAGTTTTCCATGCGTCATGCACTTAATGAGCTCCAGATTGCAGGATACAAAAAGATCTTGACATTGGCTTGAAGAAACAAGATGTTCAAAATGATCTGGATACATTGAGGCACTTCATCATAAATGGCACATCACCACACTGAGTATCAGTTTTGCTAAATTCCTGTTATTTTTCTGCAACTCATAGCAATGTCCCCCAAACTTTCTTGCTTTCTTCCTGCCTTCTCCACTGTCCACTCACTAGGCATGTAGGTTCTCCCTTGACTCACTGCTCTGGAGGGGCTGAGCCTTCTGCTGCTGCTGGTATCCCAACTCTGCAGCCCCCAAATGCTGAAACCAGCACGCAGCAGCCAAAAAGTGCTGGGGACTCATCACTAGACTCATGTCAAGAGTGGCATGAAAAGTAGCATCTACTTCTATCTCTCTGCTTGTAGTCATGGGAGCAGCTCTCCCTCATGTCAAGGGCTAGAAATGAGGGCATCTGATGGAGTCCATCACAGACTGACCCATTGGGGTATATGGCGCAGACCCAGGAGCTGCACCCAGGAGCTACAGCTCACAGTCTTTCATTCCATCGCATATGCAAGGCCTCCCACTGCCTTATGCCACCTCACATAGAAGAGGTTCCTTGGGCAAATTCTGTTTAGAATACAGATGAATCCAGTGGCCCATCTATTCTGCATTGGAATGCTTCCTCTGCACCTGAAATCGATATGGTTTTAATGCAAATTTTTACTACATGTGCTGCTCCGATTCTAAACATTCATTCAGCCAACACACCTAAATAGCTCTGAAAATTGTATTACAGCTTATCAGGTCAATGATCTACAATTTTATATCTCCCTAAACACATATTTATAAACAGCACTATAAACATTGTTAAGGTTATTGTGTGAAACTCATACCATTTCTAAGTGTATTTTTTGCAAATGCTAATTTTATCAGAAACATTAAACAGCAAAAAAAAAAAGACTTTTTGTTTCAGCCACTCCTTTTCTGATTCACATTGATATAACAGAGATTTCAAATGTGCAAGAAACACTCCACACCACAAACACTTTTCATTGTCCCTGTGTATTGCAGTATGTCCCAATTTCAAGAGTCTGCTTTGCTTTAGATAACGTTGCCAAGTTACTAAAAAAAGCCCCTCAGCAATGGGCTGTTTGCATCCCAGGGTCATAATATTGTAACCTGGTGACACTGAAACATCAAGATGTAAACAATAAAGAGACAGAAGGATGTTGACCCAAGTAGCTAAGTCTAAAAAACTGCAGTTCCAAGGCAATGTGGTACTTAGACCATCGGATACATTAGGTATAGGTACTCGCAGAACTAGGTCCCAATTTTAGCATTTCTCGGATGAATTTGCAAACTGAGTTCATACGTTGGGCTCACTGCAGAATAGAGACCTCTAACAGATGCAGAGTCATATACACTGAAGAGACTGAAATAATCACTCCTAGCCCCAAGGCAGAGAAGTACGAGAACATTTGTTTTCAATATTTAAATCGACTAATGCTACAGGATATCTCATCATTAATACAAACATATATAATAACAGGCAGAGGACAGCACTGAGACAGACATCTATCCTGGCTGGCTGGTTTTGCAGCCTTAAAATACACTAGATACAAATCAAATATGAGCCACCATTAGCTGCAACATTTTAGGTGATGGACTGATAGTAAGACAAGGTAGATCATGTGTATCTTTTATTAGACTAATATATAAGCTGTTACACATGAGCCTTCAGGACAAAAAAGTCTTCTGGGGGCTGCCAGCAGAAAGAACATTTCTGGCCTGAAAGCATCTCACTGTTTTAAGCCAACACAAAGTCTCCACCTCTGTCCATTTTATCTCAAGCAGGTGAAAATATTTTTTGCAGCCTGTTTGTGACAGTCACAGTGACAACTTGCACAAACACAGCAGGCACAACAGAAAAGTCCTTACCGCTTAAGTGTTCTGTTTGCTTTTTGCACTGCCTCTATCCATCCAGGATATTTATAGAGCACAGTCACTGGGACGTTCACAGCCCAATAATGGTGACTTGGCAAGTTTCACAAGAAGCACAGTCACAAAAGGAGCAATTTTCTGTGAAAACATACAAATACTTTCACCTGTCACTAGTACTGGGGTGTCCCTGCAACTGATCATTGCAAATCTCTTGGGATTACAGTGCAATTTAGCGAAGGAAAAATATTGTTGTCAAGGTGCTTCTCAGAGTCAGCAAATGCAGATTTGGCCAGGAGTGACTTCCATGTCTCTTTTGATAATGTTTCCATACAAACATAAGGGCCACTTAGCAGTGACTTGAACAAGGTGTTTCCAAACTAAAAGCCTGAAGGGGTGTTGGCCGAGTTAAAAAGCTGGACTCTAAAATTAGGGACTGCAATAACTCAGACAATCATAGAACCCAAAAAGAAAAACAATTTTATTGTTGTTCACATAATATCAAGAAATGTGTGAAGAACAGAGAGTTTAAGTGATTTGGACACCAGGATCAGAAACTTAATTTAACTCTGATCTCTTGCATTTGCAAAACACCTCCTGCTCCAGACCATGGGCTGGATTTTTCAAGTTTCTAGGAAGCACATGAATACCAAAATAGGGTTTTCAGCACCAAGACTGAAGTGGTCAGAAAATCTTTGGAAGCTTTTTAACTTGAGCTAAAACAGTTTGGGAAACCATATCAGTTCTGCTGAAATTATGCCTGAAAGGGAAAAAAGGAAGAAAACTGGAAAAGTTCTGAAAATGGGAAAATCAGACATGGAAAACTTTGAGAAGCATAATATTCTGAAATAAGATTTTGCTTCAGCATGTTCTGTATTACGCATCTGAAGATAAACACTTCTTACAACAAAGCTTTTCTGTGAACCTCAAAGGTTTTTTTCCCCTCATAATTTCCTTTCCAGTTTTGAAGTTTTCTGGTTCTGTTTCTACTCAGAGTAAGTGCAAACACTAAAATTCTACATAAAACATAGCTTTTGTCCATCTCACAACTTACACCTGAAACTCCATTCCTCTCTACAGGGACAAGATACCTGAGCACTTCACAAAAAAACTCTGTTGTGTTCCTTTTGGTATTGTTAGGCATCCAAATATTTTTTAAAATGTAAACTCAGCTGGTTAGCAAGAAATGAAGCCAAGTAGCCCTAAAGCGTACACCAAACTGCATTTCCAGACAAGTCAGTTAGAAGCATAAGGCTATGAATAATCTGAGCAGAACTCTCCCAAAGAAAGGAAAAATAATAAAGGCAAAAGGGAGAGGGGAAAAATTCAAGCAAGCAGCGCCCCGATGATAAGAGCAGTGCCGGAGCATCGCTGTAGTGTAGCCGGGCTGTGGCAGGCGATAACATTCTTTCCCCAGAGGAACCTTTAGGTTTATGACAAATCAAGGATGATTCTCAACAGCTATTTAATGAGCTCCGCAACAGCTGCTGAGGTCTGCGTGCCACTGCAACACAGCTGGAAATGCACAGTGCCGCAGCATTAACTGGATAATAACTCAGGGCTTGCCAAGCACTGAGTATCACTAACTTTTTCTGATGAGTTATTTGTGTCCATAATCAGCTGTGAAACTCTTTAGGAAAGATGTTCTCTGAAAAGGAGGATTTATCTGAAAAGGAACCCACTGTCATTAATAAAGTTGTCTGGCCTCAAAGCCTCAACAAATCAGACTTAAAACCATAGTGCAGTCTTAAGGCAGTTAAATGTCTTCCCAGTGATAGATATTTAAGGAGTTTTTAAAAGAGAAAAAATGGCAAATGAATCGGTGAATCTTGTCTATCAGAAAGGATGATTTGCTGGGGGAGCAGAAGAACTACCATGCGCCCATCACAGTATGATCAGGGATGAAAAATTTTACATTATTGGAGAGCCATTTTTGACTTGGGGAAAAAAAACTAATAGTGCAATCACATCTTGATTGTAAGACAGCATCTTCTCTGAGTAAAGGCTGGCACCGGCTCTCCCAGTGAGCAGGACCCAGGGAACAGATTGGGGCACAGGCAGTTCCAGTTCCTTCAGTCCAGACAGAGAAAAGCTGTATCCACTTCACTGCAAGAAACATTAAACACCAGGCTGTGTGCAGCCACCCTACAGGGAAAACAAGTAGCAGAACCAAGCCTGTTGCTTCCTCTTGCAGAATAGGAGAAAATATTGCGTAGGGCACAGTGGGGAACTGGAATCTACTCCCGCTTGCACAGGGACAGGTCAGGCCAACCTAGCTTCTCTAGTTTGGCTTTTTTGTGTATAGTACAAGAAAGTCCCTGGCACAGCTCTCAGCCAAAAGATCTCTTCTCTCATTGAGCAACTGCCCTGGCCAGTTATGGGAGCGTCTCTCAGCTGGTGGTGGAGCAGCACCGCCGTTGTCATCGCCATTTCTGGAACCAGGATGCTCTGCAGCTGCTATGTTCGTGGTGAGCCTGTGAATCACTGTTCACAAAGAGGCAACAAGGGAGGGTATGGCAGGTGAGGCTGATCTTCAGTTTGGGAAGGCAGGGGGCACATTCCTGTATTTGCCTAAATAAATGAAAGATCAGCCTTCAGTCCAGACTTAGTCATTCACACTGACCAGTCTTTTCCTGTCCCACACATGCCAAAGGCATCTGACTTAAAGAACATAAATTAAATAAGAATCATTGCCTTCTCCTTCATTATTCTAATGCCTAGAGCATGAAAAGGGGGCAAAAAAACCCCAGTAGAATCTTACTCGTGATTTACATCAAATGCCATTTGTATTTTTCATTGGCTGCCTGAGGGAGAGGGAATCCACAGAATGAATATGGGGGGTCTTTATCATGACCAAAGGAACAGAAACACAAGAAAAGAGCAGATGGGAGAGGATGAAAAAGAGGGAAAGAAAGTATTTCAGGGAAGTCAGTTTATAGCTGTTGTTTCTTGGACATTTCACAGGTTCACACTAAGCATGTATGTTGAGGAAGGAAAGGAGGTTTCTACACCTGACAGCAAAGCCTGTGACTTTCTTTCAGAGTTTTCTACTGCTCTACAGCTGAGTCCTGTGCACTGCTCTATAACAGCCTTTTAGGCACAATGATGGCAAGACTCTCCTTTTAGCAGCACTGATTTTGCCAGCATTAGAGGAAAGGGACTCATTTTAATGGATCTCAGCATGTTTGCCATGCCTAGTCTTTTACTGAGGGTAGGGACAGAGCCCACACAGACGGCAGAGACAAAGGCAGGACATCCCATATAGACTCCTGCTCATGTAGCTATAACAGTGAGTAACTGCAAGGAGCCTGTTGGTGCAGAAAACCCCCCAGCAGGAGCTACAATGCTGAGAAGAACTGTATTAGCCGTACTCTCTGTGGACAACCTGATAATGACTGCACAGAGCACAAACTCCTCTTACTCTACTCACGTGACACCCCGGACATGCCATGCTGAGCTCACATGGAGAAGGCAGCAATCAAGCAGAACAAAACAACATCCAGCCTGGTTGTATTGTCTCCCCAAGCAGTCTCAGTGGTAATCAGGCCTTTTATTCCTGCACACATGATGACTGATCAGGAGAAACCATAATTTTTAACTCTCAATTTTATCCCAAGTCTTGCACTGGCTAGTCATTTCTTTAAAGCACTAGTGCCTATAGCTACACAAAAATCAGTGCTGTTCCTGGTTCCTAAGGAAATGAGACCCGACGTGCAGTCTGACTGTCTCTTCTTCCTAACAACTTGGGAACTCATGGACTAGTTTTAATCCAGACCGAAGTGGAGGTTTCCAGGATACGTAAATTCTTACAAACTTCATGAACACAACCTCTGGAAAGGACATAGATCTAGCAGCTCCAGGAAAGGCTGAAATGTGAACTCATGCCTTATTATACTACACCATATAGGAAATAGCCTTATATATGAGACCTAACTACATTCATCAGGGTTCACAACCAACCATAAGACACAAATCTGCAGCAAACCAGGCTTAACTTCTAGTATTCATTTGGAACTGAAGATAGAGAAGAATGAAAATCTGAACAGTAAAATATTAGCCTCCATCCCCATAAAATATGTAAGTCAAAACAAAAATAACCTCTAGTCACTTTTTCAGTTTTCAGGCTCTATAAGACAAATCAAACCTCTCCAGGCTTGACCTCACAAGGTCTGAAAACCAGCCTGGCAATATGACACTTGATTCAATGTCTGCAGCTTAACTGTTATTAAAACGTGAGACAGAAGAGTCCAAATCAGGGTAGACACAGCTCTGTCTAGGCTACAGAAAGCAAAGCCAAAAAAACCAGATCATCCAATTTAATTGTAGAGAAACTCCCCTCCGCTAACATAAGGTTTTAAAAGCATTTGTTTCTAAGGATCGTTAAATTAATAATCATGAAAAACAATGATTTTTCCAAAAGCTATTTTTCTTCCCATCATTAATTCAGCTTCTTTGAACTGCTCACATGTCCTACATGTGCCACATCAAGATGGTGCTGTTGTAGAGCACTGCAGCACCCCCAGCCCCTCACTAATCTGCCTTGGGGACAAATTCACACCATGCTGTTGGGATTCAGCCAGAACCACCACTGCAGACCACAACAGCGATAACGCTGGCATTTCTGGTACCATTAACTAACATGGTTTAAGATGTTGGTATTTCAGGCTTCCTGAGCAGATCTATCATTCGGCTCCCATTTACACTGTCACTGATGGAGGGGGCACCCGCAGGGAATTAGAGCTCTGAAAATATCTCCATGCAGACAGGGCCAGTGAGGCCTCCTCCTCATGGTGATTTACTTCACTGCAGCAATGAAAATTCCTGTCTGGAACCAAGTGCCTGACTGCAAACTTACCACAGCTCCAGGGCTAGCAGAGTCAAAAGGTCACAGTATTTATTTGTTGCTCTTCCAAGATCACTTTCCCATGAACTTGATGGATTCTCAAATGCCTTCTATTGCACAGAAGACTGTGATTAATCTAAGTCTTGGTTCAGTTTGGGACCAGCAGTGTTTTCTTTGAAAAACTCATTCTGAAATTCACTCCTCAGATTCTTAGCAGTTTTAAAAGTGAACAATTAGTCTTAAACTAAAATATATAAAGGTTGTCTTTTTCTAAGAAAGTATAATGACTGCAGAAAATAAATTACTCTAGTTCTTAATGTAATACTTTGTCCAGCAGAGGAAGAATTCCATGCTCAGGATCTTTACACGCTCCCTTATTCTCCTCTCTCCATTAAGACATGGAAGAAGTCAGTTCTGCTCCCAGCCCTGCTACCCACCTTCTGTGCTGTTGCATGTAAAACTTGAATTCCATGTGTGTTTTCTCAGCTAGTAAAAGCGCTTCTCTCTGTCTCGGAAGTATGGTATTATTTAATTTTTATGTAATATAACAGAACATGGTGATTTTATACAGTCTCTCATAACTTTCTCTTCTTTATAAAGGCGCAGTTCCTGGAGCCATGTTGTTACATGAAATTCTCATTACACCAAAAAAAAAAAAAGCTTTTAGTGCTTAGGGTAAGAGAATGCAAAGGTGAATACTATAGGTTCAAAAACCAGATGAGCCCTAGCTAATCATGTTACAGCAGTTTAAGGCATCACCATCCCCAGATGTCTGCCTCAACCATTTGCCAGAGGTTACCGCTGCTTGAAGCAATGGGCAGAGTAGAACATGTGTCTGCACTTAAACACAACAGCTTACAGCCAGAGAGCTTGGTTCATGCCCATCATCCTCACTGGTTTGAGCTAAAATATGGGTTTTTCACAGAAGCACAGGCTTATCTGCCCCTCAGCCTATTTTGCTGTGAAACAGAGGCCCCAACAGACAAGGCAGGGCAGACAGCTGGGGCCACATCTCCCAGCATTTCAAGCAAGCTGTTTTGGAAGCAGTAACGCTAATGCTGCCATGGGATCCAGGTCGGTGTCCCCACTCGGCCACCCTTGTAACCCCAGTTCTCTTATGTCCCCTGTAATCCCACCCTGGCCTTCCAACATTCATCTTCCAAATCTCCTGACATCCCCATATCACAAACTCTCCCACACCCCCAGGCAGGACCCCCACTTTCTCCCCATATATCCTCATTAGCAGCCAGATGTTTGCTGAGCTGAATGCTGCCCATCCACCATGCTGACAGGCCAGCCAGCAGGCAGCCACTGAGGGACTAAGGTGACTGGTTCTCCCTGGAGGCACTGATTTGGCTCTCTGTCCTCCACCCATCCATAGTTTCTTCATTTGCAGTAATACTTTTTGTCCCTTTTCATGGGAATATTTGTGCATCAGGAACCCTCGACAGCAGTGATGCAGTGTGTCTCCAATTGCTCTGCAAAAGCAGCAAGGGGATACAGATGTTTACTACACATAGCCTAGCTGCAGTTGAAACTCACAATCTTCAAGGTTTATCCCCCCCACCCCCACCCCCTGCCAATACAACACTTAATGTCTAGCCCTGAGATTGCCTTTCCACCCCGAGTGCTCATCAAAATTAATAAGGCATGAGGTCTTATATGCTAAAACAGGCACATTCCCAGTGGGAAAACAGCCATCCCAGAAGTCTCAAGCCTGGCAGGAAACTCTGGCTTTCCAAGAGTCCGGAGTTATGTGGGACAAGCTAAATGATGCTACTCAGCAACGGTTTCCCAGAGAAATACAGCAAGGGCCATGGCAAGGCCAACAAAGACTAAAAATATCCCAGAGTTTAGCCCACACTCTACATACTGTTTCATTTAACGTGCCATAATTAAGGCTTTTTGTACACACACAGCAACATAAGAAGTGCAACACCGTCACACAACTGGGAACAGCAATGCCTAAGAGACACAAAGATAAGGGAATAGGTGTGCTGTTCAGCATGGAAGACAGACCAGAGTCTCATGGATAAGAGCAAATCAAGAGGAATACCTCAGAAGGAAAAGGTCTGCTCAAGGCGTGATGGGAAGCTGGAGTTAAAATTCATCTGTTTAGCTGGATGCCAGCAATTTGGTGAATGTAGATGCCTTCAACATTTAAATTTCTCTCTGAGTTATGTCTACAAATTGTACTTATTTGAGACTGCAAAGCATCTGTTTAAAGCAAGCTCTAATTTGAGACATTTTTCCCTTTGATAAGATGATGGCATCAAATTCCAAAGTGCTAAAAACCAGACAAAAATCAAGAGCTGAGATGCTGCAAGAGTTGACATTTTTCATGTAGCAGCAAGCCAGTCTGACACTCTCTCATGGATCCCAGCGTGCTGTTACTACGTGAAGCTCTAATGCCATTGATAATAGTTAAAGGATGGCAGTTATGTTTCAGGAGCCAAAAATAAAAAAAAACTTGAAGTGCCTTTAAACAAACATTATTGAAACCTCTCCTTTTGGTCCTTGAATTCCCATCGGCTAGACACCATACCCTTCGTGTAACCCCTGGCTGCTGATTAATGAAATTTGGCAAAGGGTAGCAAAGCCATGCCAAAGGCAGCACAAAATCCCAAGTTTCTACAAATCCCAGAGGTGAAAATGCACAGACAACAACAGCACCCCGAATCTTTCCTGACTTCACTTAGACACAAGTTTGAGATAACACCGATCAAATAGGCTATGCTTTTCCCTGTGTTCCTGACAATGGCTCCACGTTCAAAGCAATCACCGCCATCTCCTGTGTACAATTACTGGCCTTTTACAGTCTCACCTTGTCTAACTTCCCACTACAGACCACAGCTCTAGTCAGACACTACGTGCATTTGCAGTAACTTTTCATGTAGTTGCCTGGATCTCTGGCTCCTGTAGGAAACCTGCTGTCTGCAAAGTTAACAGGCATGAAAACATTGGATACAATTCTCACATAAGTTAAAACTGAGCTTTTTGGATCATTAGTGTTCATAGCACCTAATCATGCTACTGCTAGAATAACTAACCCTTTACGTTCTGCAGATACTGGCTTGAGCTGCGAGAGCAAACACCCAGACTTGATGGGTGTTCATGTTCTACAACACATCTCAGTTTTTGTGCTTTGTTTCATTTCTGATTAAAAAGTAATAATCCACATGCCATGTGATCAGAGAATCTATGCTCTGGATGGCTCCCAAACCAAAGCAGTGTCCCTCCCAGGGTCCAGACACCTCTCTGCTCCAAGATTCAAAAGACAATATACAGTAAGCAGCAGCATCCTGGCTTCTTGCCTACAAACCAGCAGCTTGGGACCACTGGCGCACAGGTAGGTCAAAGCAATACACTGCAGCAACGATCAGAAATATCCAAGGTGACCTTAAACAGGCTAGCCCAGGTCTCAGGTCTCTCCCGGAATGAGAAGGAATGCTTGCTCAGCTACAGCACTGCAGCGCTCGACATACCCCCAACATACCCTACACAGCAGAGAAGAGAGGCAAGCCGGTGGCAGGGAGGGAGTGTAACACGGAGAGCAGAGCTAATACTGGTTTGCTGCTGCACTGTGGTGGTGTTTCCAGAGTGGCAAGGCCTGGGAAAACCCATCGAGATGGGTTTGCACGCACCCTGACAAGTGAGTCCTAAAAAGCCTCTATGCTTCATATTAACACTGGGGTGTAAGGGCAAATGGCTTGCTGACTGCATTAGAGCAATTAACTTTTATGCTGTTCAGCTGTTTGGAAACAGAAAGCCTTTCAAGAAGGAATCTTGAATGCAAGTAATTGATTTTTTTAGTCAACTGTCATGTATCATAATATGTACCATGTATCATAATAAATCCATGCTTCTCCCAAAGCCATGTCTCAGTCCTATTGCTCGTCCTGCATCAAAGTTTGTTAACTGTCCATGCCTGGTGTCAATTTCCATCGCGTGTGGCAGAGGGTATGTGGTGTGCGCACCCCGGGGCAGCAGAAGACCTGTCAAAGACATTCCAAAAACAAGCCTGGAGGCACCGGTGCAAAAATCCCAGTTCCAGTTCTGCTTTTGATTTCCTCTTGTGACCCTGGGTAAGTGACTGTGTGCCAGCTTTCCCTATTTGTGCAACACCCCAGTCCTCAGGGGCTTTTGTGAAGATTAGCTTCTGTAAGGCTCTTAGGAGAAGAAAAATAAATTATTTCCCTTGTGGCTGCACAGCTGTCCTTGTGGAAGAGTCCTGGCCTTCTCAACAGAAATGCAACCAACGACTTCTGCAGCACTGCAACCATGTTCTACAGAAGGGACCTGAAAAATGTATTTAAAAAGAAAAAGAATAGTGAAAGGCTTCTGGGAATATTTTTTAGCCAGCACCTAGAATGCTGCTGCTGGGAGCTTGTCCTCTGCTCAGCTTTACAGGATGACTTAGAAAGACTCCAAACCCCATTTTCCTGTGTAAAAGAGTGAGACTGGGAAAGCAAAAAAAAACAAGACTGAGAAGACAAAATGCAGAGAGAAAATATCAGACAGGGACTATAAATGAAACATAAAGTGTTAAGTGTCTAGGGAGGACAGGGCAAGAGGGGAAATAATATTCCAGGTATGAAAACCAGAGAAAGCCAGGGAGTAAGAAATGGTTATATATAAGTGAGTGAGCAGTAGCTCCTCTGGGATGAGGTCTGAAAGAATTAATTCAATGGTGAAGTGGGGAAAAGGTAATGAAGAAAGGGCTGGTGTGGTATTTACATACTGCTCAGAAAAGTCATGGCAGAAGTGCTAATGAAGAGTATATTGTTAATTCCTGCTGAGTTAGCCCCCCACCACGCCAAGGTACAGGATCACAGAGCCAAAGCAAATGTGTTTGTTGACCATCCCATCACAAGCCATGGGTGGAGAGCAGAAAATTCAGGGGGCTCATAGGGCAGGTAGTGAAAAAGCTGGGTGATGGGGAGATAAAGAGGGATGTGTAAGCTGCTCAGAGGAGGTGGTGAGACACCAAGCCTCTTCTCCCCATGGAGCTACACACCGTCCTTGACACAACGGCTCCATGCCAATGCACCAGGCTAAAAAGTAACAGAGCAGATCCAGGTGTCACATGCAGCACCAGTGACACAGACCCACAGTTTCTTGGTTGTCTCATGTTCAGCACATGGGCATGGCAGGAAGCTGGCCACGCAGCACCCCACAGACGGAACTCCAAGCGACCAGACGTCGGCAAACACTGATCAGTCAGATGGTGGGATAACAATATATGGCACTGACAGGATATTTGTGTGATTACTGAAGCACTTTGTAAGTATGAACACAACCTCTCTCTGTCACTAGGAGACAAATTAATATTTGTCCTCATTATACGGGAACGAACTGAGACACAGAAAGGTTACGTGATTTGTTCTACACAGCAAAAGTGAACAGCAGAGCGAGGAAGATGATGACTGACAGACAGTTAGATGCTGATTTTCCTCCACACTCCCTATTGTTCCTCTGCTATTGATTTTGCCAGACTGCAATGCACTCATACTGGCAGATATGGGGAGAAAGTAGAACACACAAAGTTGGGACTGGGCATTCATACTGGTTACAAGCATATCCAGCATTGTGATAGCAAACAGTAGCTGCTGAGCGGCAAAAAAACTTTTGATAAAATACTACACATTTCAGAGCCAATCTCTGGATATTAGGAGATAGGACAAGACATTCACAAAGTACAGCTTATTGCACACACACACCCCACACAGCAGCAGATTTCAGCTGTCAGACCCAGCAGATACACAACCTGGGTAGGAATCCCAGTCCAGGCTGATTTTCCCAAAATTCCCGCCAAAATCAGAAGAGACAGAAGTGCAGAGTGAACTCGTTACTAGCTGATACATATGAACAGACAACTTGAGACAATTCAGTTCCTGGCTGACATATCCTGCTTAGGGGCTATTTTCAAACCAGCAAGAAAAAGAGAATAAAAATATTTCCTCCATGGATCTCAACTTCTCTCCCTTCCTGTAATATTTTCGTTGTGCTTGCCAGATTGGAAACGGCTTCTGGCCAAAATGTCCCCGCCAGGAACAGAAGAGAAAATGAGCTGTCTGCTAATAGATATCACCTAATAACAGGGAAAGGAGTTATTTCACTTGCAGTCCATGCAGGTATCTCTGAAGGACCTGGAGAGCAATGCATCCAGAAGGTGAATTCACAGACCCTAAGTACTGGTTTGAACTTCTGACATCTCCTTCACTGCTGAGCATTAGCCTTGCTGCAGGCTAACGCTGGGTGCCCCATTCACCTTGGCCTTCCACCCTGTGATTTCATTAAGCCTGCGGTGCCCACCAGCAGCTTTTTAGCTGCACACTCATAATCAGTTCAAACGCAGCCCCTCTGCTGAGCTGGTTACGTTACCAGCAGTGCAGCAGGTATAAGTGTAAGTCACTGCTGTAGGGGAGTGAGCTGATGAAGGTCATTAACTTCTCACCCTGAAACCCCATTGCATGCCCAGTCCAGCCTCATCTCACAGCAGAACGGTTGTTCCTTTGCAGAGCTTGTCTCTTCTCCCATCTCTGAATTAGGCTTCGTTCCCCTCCAGCTCCCCAAGGGATGCTGTATGTATTTCATGGCTTTCAGCCACACAGAGAGTTTAGACTGCCCAGAACTTGTAGGGTCAGGAATCTTGGCCATCTCTACATTCAGCTAATGAAAAAGAGAGGAGCAACGCTAGATCTGGAGACAGCTGCACTGCTCTGGAAGGGAACTGCACACAAGTGCAGCTGCTCCTTCCCCACGTGACAGTGGCAGCAGGCAGGGACCTGCAGCCCCCTCAGGCTGCCCACAAAGCCCTGCCCATTTTGATCTGCTCACACCTTGTATCTTTTTGCATTGGTATAACTAACTGCAGAAAAGAAGCAGCAAAAGATCCCACCCTTAGAGATAATAAAGCTTTTCAATGAAAAAAAGCTGCAAAAATGTCAGGGTGCATATTAGGGGACAGATGAGCATGCACAGGTGGCTACTATTTTAAAAGTCACCATTTGCAAACTCAATGCTGCTGAGCTTACTTTGTTGCTGTCTCTTCTCTTCCCCTCCCACACTTGCTGGGAGAGCTTGACAACCTATAAAATCAGTTCAATTCCCAAGAAACAGTAGTTTTGTAATCATTTGTGCAAGTCAGGTAGAGGCTTACAGTGCTGGACAGGAGGAACTCCCAGAGCACCTGAGAAGCAAAAATGATTCAACCCTCAATGTCTAGAGCAAGGTCCAGAAAATGCACACAAATTTCCCCTGCTGAAAACCAGCCCCCATTGCCAGGCTCCTGCAGGGCAGCTGCTTCAGCCTCCAGCCCTCCCTGTGGTCACCCACAAAATGGGTGGAAACCTCAGGGAAATACAAGTGGGTCAGCTTAGAGCATGGAGGCAGCCCTGTTAAAACTGGCGGGGAAGTAGCTCTGCAGCTGCTGGTGGGGTTTTGCTAGCCATGGTCCCCGGGGCAGGGGCAGAGGCTGTGGGAAGCACAAGCCTGAGGGCTGGCTGGGGAGAAAGGGAAAGTTCCCCAATGGTTAATGTGTCTCTAAGCAGGGTAAAATCCACCTCCCTCCACGGGGTAAAGGTGAAATGAGGCTCCACGCAGCCCCGCGTGGCAGTGAGAACGCTGCCTCAGCACAGACACTTCGACCTCTCCTCCGAGCATATGAAAACTATTGTGCCTTATCGGGTCTCCTCTGCTGGAAAACTCCTCCAATCCCATGCTGGGGGCTTAGGAAGAGGTCAGGGAGGGAGAGTTTTACACGCTGAATCATTCCCAGACAAATCATTTCCTTATTATACATGGCAGCCTCCCACGGACAGACTGCCAGAGGGCTCTCTGAAATCGTATTAGGTGCCTTTCCCTCGCTCCTCTTTATCCCCCCTGTCATCCCTCTCTCACTTGAAACATTATAGCTTACAGTCCCTCTGGAGAGGGTCGGAGGGGGGGGGGGGGGGGGGGGGGGGGCGGGTCACGAGCACTCAAACAGTCCAAGGGGCCCAAGGAAGGGAGCGGCACGAGGGCCCGGTGTAAATTGCTCCAGGCTCAGCAACTCTCGCCCCGCTCTCTGCGTGGGGCGGCCGCTCTCCCAGACCATGCTCCCAGGCCTTCGCGGGACTTGCAGCCAGACGTCAGGCTCTCCAGGCCCGCGAGGCCATCGCTCTGGCATGCTGCCGACCGTGCCTGCAGGTTAGGTGTGCATGCTCCTACCACATCTACCTGTGCCCTAGGCTTGCTGGATGCAAACCAGGAGCCACAGAACTGTTTTTGCTGAGAGTATCAAAGAGGAGTTAGTTAATAAGCCCCGAGGAGGCACTTAGCTCTGCGCCATGCCAAGGCTCCAGTTAGAGCCTCCAGGCTGGAGCTGACTTGCACCCAGCCAGCCAGGAGCGTGGAGGGATGGGAGTAATTCCCCCTACCAAACCACATTGCCTCACACGGGGGATGACTTGTGCTGGGAGGCGCAGGGCTTCATGCTGGAAGGGCTGCGTGTCCTTGCCTCCCGCGCCGCGGCTGCTGGCTGCCTGCGAGGGGAGGACGGGTGATGAAGGAGCACGAGCTGCGGCTGCAAGCCCCTCCGTGAGGCCTGGGGAAATTAACAAGACACTGAAACTTCACACGGGCGGTTTCTGACGTCAGCAGAGTGCCTTGATGGAATTACAGCAGCATTATTGTGCGCGGCTGGGGGTAAATTATTCCTTATGTAACTTTTATTTAACATAGTAACTTCCCTTGTAAACCATGCTGCTAGGGCCCCAGTCACTGCAGGGACGCTGCCGATCGAGGCTGTGACAGAAGTAATGCCAGATCTGAATCAAACACACTAACCCTTCCGAGGTTCCTCAAAACGTGCTCAAGGGCTTTTTCAGCAGGGCTGGGTCCGACGGCTCACAGCACATGATTGGGCCACTTCTGGTTTGTTACTCAGATGCAGAGATTCCCCTGCAGAAGAAGGGCTGGGGCTGTCATACAGCAGTACAAGGTTTCCATTTATTCCTGCAGAACTGAATAGCGGTTCTCATGGTGCCTCTCCACTCAAATGCCTCGGAGCCACCAGAATCATTAGGGTGTCAGGGAAAACAGAAATCTTCTCTACACACTCACAATTTCCTAAAAATTGTGCTATCAAACCTGGCCACTGGCCATCTCTTCATGTTGTCGTTTGTTTTCTCCTACCCTCAGAGTTCTGCTTTATCTTGCTGGGGAACAGTCACCCTGCAGAGCTTTCTTCTGTTTCAGAAGTGTTTAGCAGCAAATTACTGACAGGTCCACGATGTCGTAACAGGTACAACAACATGTAAGGGTAACCTACCATCACTGGACAATTTAAAATTCAGCCACAGCAGGACACAGGGATTTGTGACAAACTATTTCAGGTTCCAGCTTGGGGGGTGACTTGTCACCTTAAGAACACACAGCCTCTCAGTGTGCTGTCCAGCATGAGGCTGAACTCAAATGGTCACTGTTCTACAGGGTTACAAATTCCATCTTAGCCTCTAGGTTTCTCCAGACCTTACTAGAGGTGTTGTGAACCTCAGGTAAGTAAAGCAAGTACCAGGTCTGAGAAATGAAACAAGAACTGCAAGTGGAATTTTATTGCTTTGGAATGACTCTGGTATCTGGACCCACAGGAATTTGCACAGCACACACACAGTTTCTCCCTATCAGCAGAGTGCCTCATTATCCCTCGTGGCCGACGTGGCACTGCAATGTCACTGTGCAGAGTCCTCGTCTCCAGCACACATCAGCACGGAAACATTTAGCACAGCTGTGAGAGCTCTCCCAAGAGACACAAGGGCCCCACTCCTGCAGGCGCCCACGAGGCACAGCCCAACTCCCAAACCTGGCAAGCACCAGCCTTCCACCCTCTGATTTCTCAGGCCCCAGGCATGAATCACCTCAAGGTGGCCTGGGTTATTGTTCTGTTTTTTCTGCAGCTCATGGAGTCCCACTGTTCAGTTACTGCATTACACAAAAGAAAAGGAGACTACAGTTGCCCTGAACAGTATTAAACTAGACAAGAAAGGCAAAGGCTGGGGGATTATCCTACAACTGCAGTACTGAAAAGACACGGAGATTAACCAACTTGCTCAGGGTTACACAAGCAGTCTGTGGCAGAGACAAGAATTAAACCAAAACCCTCCAAGTCCCATGCTAGTGCCTTTCCTCTCTGCCTGTGAAGGAGTGTCTTCACTTTTCAAGGGCAAAGCAGGGAAAATGGCAGTGCTGCTTTGTTTCCTTCCTGCAGCACAAGCAGAAAAGGAGAGTTACAGCATAGCCAGGTGGGACCGAAGACAGAGCACTTGGAGCAGCAGTGTCAAGTGGGTAATCTTTTTTGGCAATTAATGAAGATGTGCTACAGCCAGAGACCTCCCTTCCCCCAGCAGCGAGCTGCTTCCACCTCCTGAACTGTTTGCACCACTTCCCCACTCCCTCCCTGCAGTGCATCTGGCAGAGTTACAGAGAGGTGGACACTTGGGCTAGCACAGCTGATTTACCTTCACTTGCTTTGCTTCTCACCAGTCCCTGCATCACCACAGAACATCTGCTTCATGTTTTATAGCAGCTTTAATTGGGAACAATGTTGAACGCTCAGTAACTGGCTCTTTCTTTGGGTACCACAATCAGGCTCCAACACTATTTTTTACTCCTAATTGGACAACTCTGCCAGGGCAAATCTGAAAGCACAACCAAAGCAAGTAACTGCTGAGACTCTGCATGTATTTTGAGAGAGAGTCTCCACGCAATCCTTACCTCTCAGTTCCCTCCTTGAACAGTGGGACAAAAAGGGGAAGATGCATTTGACCTTCCTAAATTGGGATGGTATGATGATCTGTGACTACATGTCTCCGCCAGCAGAACAGACCAACCTTATTCTCAAAATCAGACTTGAAATATCAAATCAAGAAAATCAAGTAATAAAATCAGAGCAGAGACTGACCTATGCATCCCTGAGTAACTTTTGTCAGGGTCAGGTATTTCAGATGATGACCACCCTCTCTGCTGACAGAATTAAGCCGCCACGTCTCAATGTTTCTCAGATGTAAACCCCACATTAGAACCACGTAACAAGCCTACTCTAATAGTCTGGAACTGAAACAAAGCTTCTCTGATTTCTGTTTTGATTTCCATCCTGAAGCATAGGTAAAGGTTACTGAAAGACCAGTGCAGGCTTGGCATAGGGTGATCATATTGTCCATTTTCAGAATCCTGAAAGTCCTGATAATAACAATAAATAAGCCAATTTCTCTGTGAAGTGGTAAAGAACAACACTTGACTAAAGAAACAAAGAAATTGGCATCCTGCATTCTCCGCCCAGCCTCAGACTGTCTTTCTACAGAAAACAGACTGTTTCCAAACAAAACCACTTTCCAAGCCTGCCACAACAGCCCTGCTTCATGCTTTAAAATATTTCTGCATGAGTCCAAACCTCCTTATGCACTTTGGTGGAAATCCTATACTGCTCATCATATAGACTGAACTTGAAACCAAGCAAGTTTTCAAACTTTGTTTTGAGATACCAGCTTCATACAATACCAGGGCTCCAGGCAACAGCCCCTTCAGGTGTCACCCTGCCAGATCTAAGACTGGTTATCACCCATGCCCAAGCACAGCAGAAACAATGAGTTTTTATTTAAAAACAGGGAAACAATTGTGGCAGTGAAAATCTGAAATGCCATCGGAGTCATCAGTACAGTTTTTCATATGTCACTATGTTATTAAATCACAGTTTGCTGAACAGAAGATGGGTTGAGGACCAAGTCTAATTCCAGTCCTAACATTCTCTCTTTGGACTGAATTCAGTCTTCATTTAAGGAGCTGCAGTTTTAATGATTTACATCCAAGTACGCCAAGTCTCTATTTTGCTTTTTATGTGGCTTGAGGCATATGTTAAATAGGATCATAATATTTACTTACCTCACCAAAGTGGTGGGAGACTAATGTACCAACTTGCATTTTAATGCGATACAAAAGGATATTGTCTGAAGTAGTTTCAGGCACTATCTTGAACCCCCCCATTCAGTTTTTAAGGCTGTAAAAATCACATATTTTTGTAATGTTCTTTCTATTTTGTTCTGCACAAAAAGGTAATAAACAAAAGGTAAAAGCATTAGAATCCAGACAGCCCCAATTTCCAATGCTGCAAATTCACAGAAGAAGCAGGCTGGAGGGAATGTAGCTAATTTCTTTTTCTTGTTCTTTTGTGATTTGAGCCAGTTAATAAAGAAAAAAGGAATTAAAACTTCATCAATCACAGCTTTGACCAGAAAAACAAGAGAGAAAGAAATCCATGAAATTTTCCTTTCCTTGCTCTATGAGCAGTATTTATTACAACATTCAAGTGTGTTTTGTAACATAGTAAGTTAAAAAACAAAAAGACAAAACTGTGATTTCTTGGTTGATGACAATTCTTCAATTAGTTTGTGCTTGCAAAGAGCTTTGAAGATATAAATGATTATTCTAAGTGTTAAAACATTATTTACTGGCTTCACTGGGAGAGAACTTCAGCACAGGTGATCCACCAGGGAGGTACAAAACAAACTGGCTGGCAGTTCTGATAAGCCATAACCCAAGAAGCGCCCACAATGAGCTCTGATCCTGCACACAGGTGGATCTTCTACCGTCTGTGTTAATTCAACCAGTAAACTTAATGCACATCCACAGTAAGCAGGCTTAACTCTTATACAGTCATTTTCATCCTCAAACTTACAAGCAATATTTACCCAGAGGTCTGCATTACTAGATGTGTTTTCCATGATGGGAGATGGATGGGAAACACGCAGAAAGCATGGAGTCATCCAGGTGAAAGAGTTAAGGCTATAACTGGATGGCCCAAGTCCCCGAAATCCCAGCTCAACACTGTGAGCTGTGCTGCCTCCCCTGAGTCACACCAAGGAGTTCAAACATACAAGGCGGCTTGACAGAATCATTGAGCATTGGAGCTCTATTACTCAATGGGAATGAGCCCTACAGGAAAACCAGGCCTTCTGCTCAACAAGGAGACAAGACTAGGAGGACCATGTCCCATCAGCCACTTTGACTTGGATGGGAAAAACTGTCCCATGCTGCCTTAACCAATCCCTCCCTGAGCGTTCACAAATCCTTTCACCTACCTCCACTCACCGCCTCCACACCCCAAAGCTCTTTGCCTATTCTTTAATATTTCCAGTAAAACATTAACATAGGAGCACTAAGGACAGAAGTCAAATAAGAATCATTCACTCCTCTCCATGACTTCCTGACTACAAACTTTTCCCCAGTGCTCAATCAACATCCCAAACACTTCTCTCTTTCTTCACGATACACTTGAGTAAAAAGGTGTGTCTAACAGACTGCTCTCAAGTTCAGCAAATCTTATGGGAAGCAGCTCATGACTAAGCTGTGCTGTCTAATAGTTGGTCCCTTTTTCCATCCTTGGGTGAAGATAGGATTCATGGGAGACCCAGCAGGCAGTGGCTTGGACAAAACGCTGTGTAGGTCAGAAACGCTGGTTTCATTTTCAGATCTGGTTTGTTGACCTGGGATGCATTAGACAGGTCTGTCAGACTCCACCTCCCTAAGTGCATTCACCATTTAAACAGTAAGCTCTTGGGAGAGAAACCACTGCTGTCTAAATGGGGGAGGAGAGGCTGTGACTACATCAGGCAATTTAGGAGCACAGCATTAAAGTGCAGGAAGGCCAGGAGAGCTGCTAATGCCTTTTTAGCTTTCTCTCATCCTGGAAAATCTGCAACTGTCTGAAGCAATCTCCCAGGACATGTTTGTAGCCTGACTATTATAACAGGTCCCTGGTCTCTGCCGGACCTTCCCGAGTATTGCCAAAAGAAGCATAAATGCTAGAAAGGCCGAGAGCCGCTGCCCAAGACTCCCAAGAAATAATTTCCATCTGTGACTCAACAGAGTATTTGAACCCAAGGCTACTGAAATGAACGTCTGGTGTCAGCCATCCACTGCACGACCTGCATCACTCTCCCACACTGCTTTGACCTCAACTGAAACCATTTGCAATTTTACTCCTTCCACAGTGGCATGAATTAATGATTGATCATGGACCTTCACCATGAATCTCCAGGCTTCTGTCAGCCAGTGTCACAAACTTAACATTATCTAATTGTAAGTTTTCCCATTTAATTGCAATATACACCTGCTCAATGTCCCTCTGTGTGTGGAAAAGCATCATACTTCATTTAAAAAGCCCTCATTTAAATTCAACAGCTAGCTGCACAGATTTAACCATTAAACTGATTTATGTTGCATAAAAGATCAAACCAGATCGCACCTTGTGGCCAAATAACCATAAAAGGTTTCTGTAAAGATCATTAATTCACCTCCCTGGGCAGTTAGTTTAGCAGTAAATATGACTTAGATGACTTTATCCAGTTAACCTTAATCAATTTGTTATTATGATTAGTCACCCTAAATAATACAAATGTGAGAGGGGAAGGTGCTACAGTTCAGACCCAGGTAATGAACAGTCCAGTGGTGTGCTGACCCTGGATTCCCACACTCCTGGGAAATAGGCATCCATCCTCCACCTGCACCCCAGGAGATCGCAGCCAGCCTGTACCGGGGAAAGCATCCCAGAGGCTGGGCTTTGCCTGATCCTTTTCAGTGGCCCACAGGTAAGCAGCTCCCATCACCGCAACACAAGAAAGGGAGGAAGATGAGGGCGGAGGGGGACAGAAGGCAAGGACAGCCCATTCGCCCCATGCTAGGAGGAAAGCTGGCCCAGTCATCCACATACCAGCTGGAGATCTGGCAAGGTTTTATTTGACAGACCCTGCTCTGTCACAGACTTCCAGAGCGACCTTGGCCAAGGTATTTCCTCTTACAGCACCTCAGCTCCCCAGCTGTTAAGCAGGGATGACACTACTTCCCTCTCTCACAGGAGTGGTCTTAAAGTTTGTGAGGCATTCAAACATCACAGCTCTGGGAGCCATAAAAACCCCTTAAGCAGGCAGATCCATCACGCTCGATGCTCCGTTATCCTCTCACCCCGGCACGGCTCCATTGACTTCAACCCATTTACCCTGTCACGGAGGACATGAAATCAGAGTCAGGCCCTTGATCTGGCAAAGGGATTGCCTCTTCATCGGAGTCGCTGCAATAACCAGCAGAATGGGACCCAGTGGGGGCTATAGCAACGTAAGTGATCATCAGTACTAAAGGAAATAGGCCCATATCTCGGCCACCAAAGTCATTTACACCTGAGCAAAGCACATTATGCTGACAGCCCAGCACTCCCTATGCAAACTGCTGATAGCAACTTACTGCCTTTTACACCAGTTTGGAAATACAGGGAAGAGAAGATGAGAAATCTTAGCATATATACTGGTATAGGTCAGCAGTAAATTAATGCAGTCAGTAGAACAATGTTGGTGTAAAGACGAAAACAGGATTGGAGGTGCTTGGGTGTCAGCCCCCCGCAGCCTCCCGGGGGGGCAGAGCCTTGCTCCTGTCACACGGCTGCACTTGGTATGCAGTCAGCGCACCAGTAAATCATGACTCCCTGCATGAAAGGGCTCATTCTGTGCATTTCTCTGTGTGTTCACTCTCGCCAGTACAAGGAAAGCACTTTATCCTTCATTTTTATGCTCAGCCACATGCTTCTCCAGCCTTCCCACATTGTGCACGCGACTGTAAGAATGTGGAATACTTCTCTTTACGAAATGCATACATCTCCACCTCCCAGGAAAAGGACTCCAAACCCACACCTACATTCAGCGAGAAGCACTGGACATTTTCTCCTAAATCCAGCTCCTACTTCAGGAGGCGTTTGATCTGAACAGATCACAAGGGCATGATCAAAACCATTCGGTAAGGACCTTTTCACTGACCCTAGCGGGCTTTAGTTGAAGTTCTCTGTGTTCAATTACTTACAATCATTACTACTAAATAGGAGGCTCAAGCATACCTTGCAACCTGCAAAGCTGCTAATGTGGAACACAGAACATAAGAAGAGACAATGTAATTCTTCTGGGAAACTTAACATGCTAATAGAGATCCCTTCCTTTAATGTCAATGATCTTTTCCATGAACTTGGTTGCATGATCATTTGTTCTTGAATATAAGTTTAGCTTTCTACAAGTGAAGACAGGGGATTATAAATTTGCACAGCATACAGGAAACCGCTGTTTCTATCATAAAAGTTTGCACTCTTCTGGATCTTGCTGCAGGACTGTGGCCAAAGCAGTATTATGGAAACCAAATATCCCCATTCTTAGTGACATTCCTAAATCCACAGAAATAAGAGCACCAATAAAGTCTGAAAAGAAAATCTGATGAGTTTTAAGAAAAGTGGGGCCTGCCTTTGTGCAGCATTTAAGAAGCACGTGCTTAAAATTAAGCATATACCCAGGGGTCATCGACTTCAGTGGCACTTATTCATCGGCCAAAGTTATGTCTTGATTTGACATCTGAAAGCTTCAACATTAGAAAGCAAATGCACAGAAGACTTCTCATTTTTATGATTAAAGGCATATCACATCAATATCATATCAACAAGGAGACTTTATTTATAGAATATGATATTAAATCTGAATTCCTTTCAAATATTGAGAGTATTTTGTTACATTACGCATCCAGGTGCTACATGTGATTTTGACAGACAGGCTCATCCGAGAGATGCCAATTAACAAACACACTCAGAAGCAGAGCGTGACAAAAGTCACAACATCATCAGAGAAGGAATGTGTTTTCTCTCAGAGAAGGAAATAGCAATGAGGAAAAAAGTTTGTTCATATCCTCCAACAATATGTGAATAGTTCCCCTCAATTACCCCATTACTCTTTCACTAACTATAAAGAGACATCACAAAGAATTTTAATAACAGGATGAAGAAATTATTATATATTACATTTCTATTTTATGTAACACATCTCCATTGTTACTAAAAAGTCAGAGAGAGTTAAAACTCAATGAAAAGGCTGTTGATTTTTTTATCGTCATGTTTGCTTTTAAATTCATTGGAGTGCTTAAGTGAGCCGGTGGGTTCCACATTTGTTCCTAATCTGCTCTGAAGGAAGGGGGCCAGCGGCAGGGCAAAACAGGCAGTGTCTGGCACTTCTGCTTATTTTCAGATAGAGTTTAGGGCAGGAGTCCAGACCTGGAGGGTCTTTTAAAATACTGATCTTGAATTTCTACAGTACTTTTCTTCTTGGGAGGATATAATGGTGTCTTACACACTATGGCCACAATTCTACACTGAATTTATTCAGGCTTCATGTATGAAAAAGGGAATGAATTTTAGGAGGATCGGGGCTAGAGGTCACCGTGGCCACTGCTTAATGCACACAGTTGCTGTTTAATGGTACGGAGAAGAGAATCCTACATGACTTCTTGATTCTATTAAATCTGCCAAGAAATAACCATGCAAAACGGAACTGGCACCTCTTCACTTCTAAAAAGTGTCAAGTGATAATTAATGATTTCAAATGTCAGAAACTTAATATCTTTCCTGGAGGACTAGTGACACCATGCCTGACTGAATCAACAGGAACAACTCTTTCATCTGAGTCATCATTTGCCAACCCTAAGAGTCTTTCTTTAGGACCAGGCCTGCTCAAACAGCATTTCCTATACAAGATCTGGCAGGAGCACAACGTGCCTGAGGCTGTGACTACGCACTGCTGATAGGTGAGGCTTTCTGCCCTACTGGTAATCCAAAGTGGCCTAACTCACCCCTCCAGTCACGTCTTTGTAGATGTTACCTGTTGCTGACTCACATTCTGCCAAAGAAGTAACAATCATCTCCTACAAGAACCAGCTCTGATCCTCAAGTTGCTTCCTACCAAGTGTGTACAACCAGAGGACTCACAAACCTCATCTACAGCATGAAGTACTGAGATGCATGTTTATGCTACTGAACTCAATGAGCAAGAAGCTTAGCAATTCAAGCCTGTCTTTACATATTTAGTCGACATCATAATGTAATGAAAAGAGAAGATTTTTAGCACTAAAGCAATCAACGTGTTTTCAAGTTACTTGGCGCAAGCCCCCTGGACGGTTAGTTTTTCTTTTGATCTCAGTGAACTGCCTTTGAAACTTTCCTCATTCTGAGAGAGAGAAAAAGATCCCATTTTGCTGGGCAACAACTTTAATTTGTATGCAACTTTCTTCCTTGTTTTGTCAACCTCAGACAAGGGTAACAGGTTAATTGCTGTTTTTATTGGTATAACTGATGCCAATTATAAGGTGTGTGTTAAACTCCTATGTTCTAGTTAAGTGAAAAAAACAGATCATATATACCATCGACGCTCTGCTATCCAAAGTAACGAGCAGTTGGAATATCCCAGGTAACAGGAAACAAAAAAAGATAATGAATACAGTAAAGAGACACCTCACTAGTGTGAGTCAGCACAGATCCAGCACAGCTGGCTCTGAGACAAAGCTGAAAAGCCCTGCCTGATCTGAGCCAACTCCCCAGCTCTCATTAGGCTGAGCTTACGTGCTCAGTCTCCACACCAGTTCTGTGCATTCACTGCGCATGAGCAAATCCTTCCGGACCCCAGGGCCGTGGGGGCTGCAGCCACAGAGCTCTCCGAGCGCTCTGCTGGTTTGGACCCAGCCCCAGCCATGTTTGGGAGTTCCAGCTGTGCCAGAGCCATCGCTGACCCCATGATCAGTGTGGTTGGTTATAGCACAGGTCCTCCCGTCTCCTGCAAGAAATGCAAGTGTCTTGTGGGCCACAGTACTCACGCCTGTAATAAGCTTATGGCCTGAAAGAATCCACAGAGCTACATGCTAGTTTAAGAAGCTTATTAATGGACTTGGCAGACAAGAAAAAGAAAATATGTAGTATTTAACATTCTTCTTCTTTCTTTAAATCTGAAAACACTTGGCAGATGCAATTAACCTTGTGTGGTCATCTCTTCCCACGGCCTCACGCGGCTGCGTAACATTCTCATCCAAATTGCTTGTTTGGTGCAAAGTTCCTCTTCAGAGTTTTCTTCCAATTTTCCCCCCCTCTTCTAGTGGTCTTAAAGAAAGGAGTCGGGCATGCTGGACTTCAAATGACCCTTGAATGCTGTGCTTACTTTCACAGCAGGATGCATCAACTGCTTCATCAAGTAAGTCTCAAGCAGACAGGTTGTTGATTGGGAAAGCAAAGTCTCAAGCTGAGGGTAAAGGGTATGTCACAAATATTAGTGTAAGTACAGTGAAGGCCCTATATCCTTGCGGAGAACAGTCCTTGCCCTGGGCTAAAGTCTGTGCTAATATTTTGAATTTATATCGCATCTTCTCAGCTGATCTTACAGGAAAAAGGCTGATTGGATTTTATAGCTCAACAGCTAATAGGATTCTACAAGATTTGATAAAGAAAGAAACTGCCTTTATAGGTTTAACTATCTTGTAGCAAGGAATATAGAGCTGTATTAAATTTCAAAATTTTATAAAATATTTGCACTGAAAATAGAGCTGCAAATCCATGTTATATGTTAATAGTTTAAAATTAAATACCTGGATGCATAGCTGCTGATGAACCCCATACTGAGAAAAATAAGATATCCTATGATTTTATAGCCTAAATCTCTGACATCTGCACTATCTTCCACTCCAGGTGTTCTCTTTGCTTTGGAAATCTGGATTCAGACAAAGAAGAAAATTGGGACTCTGCAAAAGTTTAATCCAGAACCAAGGTAGATGAAAATTAATTTAGGCACTGCTGCTTACAGAAATATCCGCTGAGGTGTATGGCACACTAATAGACCCTGGGTTGATACTGCCAGTTATCCCCTCTGCAACATCTGGACTCTCCCCAGGCATGTGTGAGCCTCCTGGTTTTTAGTACCACTGGTGCTTACAGACATGCTTACATGGCAGTCCAAGCTTCTTCCCTGACACTGAGAACTCCCACGGGCAGCCAGCTCTGCAGCTGCCCAGAGACAAGTGCTAATACCACAGGGCACCAAGAGCTTGGTGTTTTTACCAAACGGGTTTTGAGAAGAGCTCAGAGAAGGAAAGAATCTGTAACAATTTGTATGCAGGCTCAAGGGTGGGATTGTCTAGAAAGGAAACAAAGTCTTGAAGGAAGCATGTGAAGGACCACAAAGTCCCAGGCAGACTAGACACTGAAGCACAGATTGAGCCTAGCTGATTTTGACAGCTCTCTACAAACAAGACCCTTAGGAAGCTAGGTCCCTCCTGATGAACTGACTGGGACAAAAAGAGCTGCTCTGCAAATTGGGCCTTGCCAGAGAAAAGCCAGGTAAGTGTACGACAAAGGCGCCATACCTGATCCTAGGGAGAAGATCTGACAAGTCAGACTCAGGATCCAGAAGCTATTTATGATGGCAGCAAAAAAATACCTCTCAACTGTAACCTTGAAAGCAACAGGCTTGCTGAGCCAAGCATCATCATCTAGATAACAATCTAATGAGAAATCTCTCCCCAGCTCACTCTCTCCCTCCTTCCTCTCCTCCATGTGTGCATCACTTTGATGTACAGCTGCAAGGGCTGGCCAGGTGCAATCTGTTTTATTCAGTAATATGCATATAGCTTTGTAAAATATTCTCAAGATTTCAGATGAACCTAGGTTCAACATTTTATGTCTGTGAGTTTCAGCTCCTGATAGGCAAGTTCAGCAGCTGCTGGCTAAGCACATCTCACTTGGAAGGCACTGTACCTCCCCTCTTCAGCTTGCAGGCACCTGAGTGAAGAAGTTGAGGTGCAGGACAACCCTGCATCTTTTTACAAGAAAAGGCTGGGCAGGTAGCTGGCTCTCAGGGAAGGGAAGATAATTGAATGTGAGTTTGCAGGGGATTCACTCACTTGCAGTCTCTCTGAACCAAATCTGCAGGGTTCTGCCTCTGAACTGAGGACTGCAGGGAGGGAAGGGGCTGGGGATTTTTTTATGTGCCGGCTGCTATGTTCTGGGCCACCGCACGCAGATGTACTTCTCCAGTACTCAGCTTCCAAGTGAGGCCAGATTGTTCGTCCTGGCTTTGATTCCTTCTTTGCACAAGTCCAGCCATGTGCTGTGGAGCTGGCTTGGATCATTCTCTTCACCATGCAAGGACAAGTCTGTTTAAACCTGCCTCCAACCCCAGGAGTAGGTGTCTGGAGTGCGCTGCTGGGCAGACACCCAAGACAGCTCTCAACAAGCTAGGCTGAGCCTTGAGAGCAACATAACCACTTTTCGTTTGGCACTTGGGAGCAACGTAACCATTCTGCCAAGCTAATGCAACCTGCTTCCAAGGAAGACTAATTAACCCAATAAGACATCTCACTGGTGTCATCACCTGGCTCAGGATTGCTAAACACGCACCTCCGGGGCTCAACTGGGCATTTCCGAGAAATGCTGCTCTGCACCACGTAAGCTGCATACCATAGCATACCACCCACTGATGCCCACAGCTGGAAACTCCTACCTGAAGCGCAGGCAGAGATGTACATGCTATCCTGCCCACCCCAATACACACACCCAGCAAGAAGACAGGCAGCACCCAGAGACACTGAGTACAATTCAGAGACAGCAAAAAGGTAACAGTAGGACAGTCAGATGTCGTAGGAGGTCATTATAACACACCCAGTTGCTCAGTGCTCATGACTGTCTTGCTCACTGGAGCCATTCTCCTCTGTCCACCCAAGCCTCTCCCTGGGCCTTGACCCTCAATCAGTGCTAGCAGTGGAGAAGTGTCTGACCCCAACGTCAAGTGCTAGCCCCACACAGCATGTGCAAAGGATCGAGAAACACCCATTCCTCTCTTCCTTTGCCAGGGAATCAACGGATGCTGGATTCCATCTACAGGTTTTTTCCTCTCACCACACACACAATGAGCAATTTCCAATATACACGCTCATTACGCTCCAGTGGAGCATACGATAAAGTAAAGGTAAGCGGCAGCCAGAGGACTGTCTGCACACAACAGCCAATGATGGGGAAGCTGTTCTCAGCTTACAAAATTGACTCAGACACTTCCAGAAATTCACATCAGATATCTACCCTCTCTGAATGGATAATAAATACGTCTGACCCAATAATCCAACTGTTATCTGTGTTCCAACTACCAAATCATACAATACAGCTACACACCTGATGTAATTTTAATACCATAAGACCACAAAGAGCAATGGAGCACAATGGCAAAAGCAGACAAGGGAACATTGATTTTCAGATTGCATTCCACTATAAACATCAAACTGCTGGTGGTTTATCTGAAATATAAGCAGACCTAAGAGAAGCAAAGGAGGCTGAAGTTCATACATTTAGGCTGAACGGTGCTTAATGTGCCAACCCCAGTGAATCCTGCAGGCAAGCGGCCTCTGCCAGCCATAAACAGATATTCTTCATTCAGGATCAATACAACTTCAGCTACAGTTGTACTAATTGTAATAGCTGGATTTTGACAACGTTCATGCACGTGTTATGCAACACAGGTTCCTGCCTACAGGGGGAGAATCTAAATTTCTTTTAGCACAATTACACTTATCTTAAGGCCTTGACCAAACTCTTCATGCTTGTGTAACATAAGTTTTAATATGCCAAATGCCTTCAGCTCTCACTGACTTCTTGTAGTCCCCAGAAGCTCTTCAAGAACAGCCTCTGGGAAACAGGTCCATAGGAGAAGGAGGCTCACTGCTAGCTTTTGCTGTCATTTACTTGGTTATCAACCAGGTATAACTTCCCTGACATCAGCTGAATTATTCCTTTTTACAACCAGGAAACCACAAGCACAATTTTAAATCACAAGCACAATTTTATACACTTTACTTTGACTTTATTTGAGTCAGGTAAGGGATCTGAGTTTCCTTTCAGAAGCTACCTTTCACCTAACATATTTGGGAGCACACATACTATGTTTCGTTGGCTAAACCATAAAGTCATTAATCCCTCTCTCCATTTAGAATGCGTAAGCTTCCAACAGCACACCAAATGGCACTGAGTTTAGACAAAAAGGAGCTAAAATGTTAACCTACTTTTCAACAGGAAGGTATATGGGGTTTGCATGGCAAGGTTTTGGTAGCAGGGGGGCTACAGGGGTGGCTTCTGTGAGAAGCTGCTAGAAGCTTCCCCTATGTCCAATGGAGCCAATGCCAGTCAGCTCCAAGTTGGACCCATGGCTGGCCAAGGCCGAGCTCACCAGTGACAGTGGTAGTGCCTCTGGGATAACATATTTAAGAAGGTGAAAAAGTTGATGCATGACAAGAGTTGCAGCTGAAGAGAGAAGTGAGAATATGTGAGAGAAAAAACTCTGCAGACACCAAGGTCAGTGAAGGAGAGGGAGTGCCGGAGCAGAGATTCCCCTGCAGCCCATGGTGCAGCCCATGGTGAGGCAGCTGTGCCCTGCACCCATGAAGGTTAACAGTGGAGCAGAGACCCACCTGCAGCCTGGGGAGGACCCCACGGTGGAGCAGGTGGATGTGCCAAAGGAGACTGTGACCCCGTGGAGAGCCCACGCTGGAGCAGGCTCCTGGCAAGACCTGTGACCCCATGGAGAGAGAAGCCCACACTGGAAGAGGTTTGCTGTAAGGACTTGTGACCCCGTGGGGGACCCACAGTGGAGCAGTCTGTTCCTGAAGGACTGCACCCCTAGAAGTGACCCATGCTGGAGCAGTTCATGAAGGACTGTCTCCTGTGGGAAGGACCCCATGCTGGAGCAAGGAAAGAATATGAGGAGTCCTCCCCCTGAGGAGGAAGGAGCAGCAGACACAGTGTGTGATGAACCGACCGCAACCCCCATCCCCTGCCTCCCTGTGCCACTGGTGGGGAGAAGGTAGAGAAATTGGGAGCAAAGCTGAGCCCATGAAGAAGGAAGGGGTGGAGAGAAGGTGTTTTTAAGATTTGGTTTTATTTCTCATTATCCTACTCTAATCTGATTGGCAATAAATTAAACTTATTTCCCCAAGTCGAGTCTGTTTTGCCTGTGACAGTAATTGGTGAGTGATCTCTCCCTGTTCTTATCTTGACCCATAGGCCTTTTGTCATATTTTCTTTCCCCTGTCCAGTTGAGGAGGGGAAGTGATAGAGCAGCTTTGGTGGGCACTTGGCATCCAGCCAGAGTCAACCCACCACAGTGGGTTGGGCAGACCTATATTCCTAAATCTAACACTGGCATGAAGTAGGAAATTTGGATTTATCTTCCAGTGAAGATAAGCTCAAACTATATAACTTTAAAAGGGCTAAATTAGGAACATTAAAGAAGGTATCAGCCCTGGATGCAGGGATAGCTTTCTAGGGATGAATTCTCTATATCCTGATGCACTGCATGCTGCAGCTGCCTGCTGTCAAAAGCAGACATCAGGAGAAATGGGGCTTTAGTGTGATAAGTCTAGTGAATGACACAGAGGAGAACTCTTAAATTCTGATGGCTTTGATGGCTGTCAGTTCTGACCCTGTGTCACTGCAGCCAACAGCCAACTTTCCTTATTTACTGGCACACTGAACAAACATGCACGGGCTCTCCTTCTGTCTGGGCCAGCCAAATCTGCAGCCAGACCTCAGCTGAATGTCACTGCTTACTTATAATACCGTATTACTATAATGCTCAGATTTCCTAAGAAATGCAGTGGCCACAGGAAGGAGATGACTGGATTGAGCAGGTACAGCCTCCAAGAAGATGACAGTGTTCAGGCACTTCCTTGCTTCCACGGGAGTCTGTGGAGGACTCCCTACTGATTTCAGTAGCAACAGGATCATGAGGACAGACAATTCAGTTACCTAGCTGATAAAAACAAGATATTGGCCTTGCTATCACATTGGTCGCAAGCATAACATTTCTTGGTTCTTTCAGGACCTTTTCAAGCACCATTTGGGGCTCAGTGAGCATTTCTTCACCATCACTACCTCTCTGAAGTGCTAAAGAAACATTTACCAGTATGCAAATATGTACAGTTGTGAGTTTACACAAGAAGGGGAGATGCTTCTAGACTACTGTCTGTTTTAGTTTGGCAGAAATACGGAGCTGGTCACATTTTGGAAGGTATTTAAAGCCTAATATTTTTCAAAGAACAAGAACCTCTACAAAATAAATAAAGCAGCAGAGTTTGATCCTCCACTGGACACCTCCAATTTCATACCAGTGCAACAGTATCAAACAAATGACCAAGAATGATTCATGGTCTGGAAAACACGCTTTTCTGTGGGAGATTTAGAGAATTCAATCTTGTTAGCTTATCAAAGAGCAGGTTAAGAGGAGATTTGATCACAGTCTATATGTACCTACACAATATCTGGTATCTGATCCTAAGCAGTTCTTTAATCTGGCAGATCAAAGCGCTAGAAGGTGAAATTAGACAAAATGGAAAAAGCAGACTTTTTACTCTTTACCTAGCCCTTCAGCCTGGGTTGTCACAGATTGTCCATTTCTTGCATGCTCTTAAGTTTGACCTTCTTCCTACTATAGGTATATTCTGGCACAGTCATATATTATGGATTTAATGCTGGAAATTGCAGGTGAAATTCCATGTTCTGTAGTTTAACAGAAGATCAGGCTAGATGCTCATAGGACATTCTGGCTTTAAAAATAAAAATTAAATAGAGTTATACAAATAATATGAAATAGAGTTATACAAACATGCAATGTAATGATGACACTTATCAAATTATTTTTTGACATTTAGAATATATTTCTGCAACAAAAGCTGTGGTGGTTATGAAACAGAAGGTAAAACCTGTTTTCATTTTGTCGGTAAGGAAGTTGGCTCCCTCACTCCTTACACTCATGCAATTTATTTTGAGGCAAAGTGAGGAGGTTTGGGCTTTGTTTGGGTGGATTTCTTGTTATTATTAATTTGTCCCCTATGTAATTAATATTGAGGCATCTTCAAAACTCCCACACATGGAAAAAGCACATTCATAGCCATGAAGATCTTCAGTCTTTAGACTGGAAGGTAACTGACCTTTCTTTTCTCAGCCATTACAGATTCTTAGCTTCCACAAATGGATATTTACTCTTTTTTCTGGGTTTTTTTTTTTTTTTTGGAAATGTTCCATTCACAGTGTGCTAGGGGATTTCACTCAAAGTAACACATGCTCCACAGATTAGCAGGCTCTTAAAAATACGCTTGTCTTCTCTTTATGGGCCTGGTCTATTAAAAAGAAGTTAACAGAAAGACACCCATTAGCTTCTGTGGGTATTGGATTGGGGCCTAAATTATTGCTAGCGCTGAACATGAACAGCCAGAAAGTATTTCAGAAAACATGTGCTATATACTGCTCTCCGAGTCTAAAGAGGATTTCCCTGAGATTCTTTCCAAACTCCAGTGACTAGCTATGAAGAAGACATCTGCTCTCCCACAGAGTATCTCCCTCTAACGATGAGCAGGAATTGGGCATTCCCTGTACTCACAGTGGGTTTTTATATCACTTATCTTGGGCTTTATGCCCTACACACACACACACGCAGCTCTTCTATACATGAGCTTTTCTCCTCCCCATCCTACACTGTCAGCTTCTCCTTTCTAGGCCATCAATGAGAATAGTACCTGCAGCTCGCAAAAACCAAATTGTTAGTGAACCGCTGATTTTGATATCATCACATTCTAAGCAGCTGCACCATACCCCATATACACACCACATCTGTATATATGCATCAAATGCACCTTGTGAGCTGAGAAGAAATGTCTTAATGGATCAAACAATTGCATGTGATGTACAAAGTACATTTTGCAGACTCCTAAACATTTCCTTGGCAGGACCATCAGTGGGCTCGCCAGCTCATTACAGAATGCTAATTACATCCCATTAAGTGACCCGAAACTGCTGAGCAGCACTGAGTTATGTATGCTTTCATAGGAAACACTAGAAAGTTAAAAGATTAGCTTACGGAGACGTCTGTTCCTTGTCAAAAAATTCCTTCGATTTCTTTATTTCATGTTGTACACAGACATTATTATTGGCTTGAAATTGTAGAATCCATTTCTTCCCCTTAAGAAAATCCATGGTAACTCTTACTGGGTTAAACTACTAATTTAAAAAAACTAAATGAAAACAGGCAGAAGCAGGTTTCTGAAGATAAACAGAGGTTTAAGAAATAGCTTTAGTTTTAAATGGAAGCAGAAGCGCAGGCATAAAAAGCTGAATTTTTCTAAGTGAAACCAGAATTTGAAATCCAGTTGTGTGCAATCTAGACTGCTCATCCACTCCCACTTATTCCAGTTACCTCCCCATTTCCCCGCTACTGCGATGCTCACTTATTGCCTCTTCTCTTTAATTAGGCATCCATCCTGCAAGCTGTTTATAGCAGCAGTGTCCCATTCACTGCAACAGGGCATGAGGTCTAGCTGTACGGAGCACTTTGCCATCTGTTAAGGGCTGGGTCTGACTTACATTGCGTGTTTGAAAAGCATCTCACATGCTGAAGTCCCACTCCTAACAGAGGCCTCTCAGGCAATGCAGAACAGGAGCCTGCTTATATATTAGTACAAAAATTTAAAAGTACAGATCTTTCCAGCTCCAAGCGGGTTCTTCATTCCTACAGCTTTCCCATGACTTTCCTCAACTGATTTTAAAGCTCTCCTGAAGGAGATAAGCGTCTGTATTTACAAACAGGGAAACTGTGCACAGGAAAAACTGATAGCAGAGCCAGAAATAGTACCTCAGCTCCCCAGTCCCAGGCCAGCGCCAAATACACTAGACTACACTTGCCTTTCAGGAAGCTGCTATGGTCAACTCCCTTTAACTGCTGCATTAGTGCTTCTGAATGTGCTGGGTTTATTTTAAATATCTCTTACCCGGGGAGAGAGTGAGCTAGCTTGTATGTAAAATATGCTAGTATGCATTTCTGATTTGATGCCTATAATACCCTGTATGTTTTATGTTAGAGAGAAAGAAGAAAAAAAGCTTCAGGATACTATCTGCTTCCACCACACTGCTGAAATGGCAGAGGATAAAGACATGCATGGGGAAGTCAGGAATTGATTCGCAAATATGTCCTATCTGTTCCAGTTCTGGTTGCATTAACAGCAAGGCTCCTGTGAGTTATCTCTGCCGGGTATGCTCAATGCCAGTTTAAGGAAAGGAAAACTATTAATCTCCAACTCCTAAAGAAGCTCCTACCTTACCAACATCGTTGTGACACTGCTGAAAATGCCATAGATATATCAGAGCAAGAGTTTAGAGCTAAACTTGTCAATATGGAGAGAGGAGAGACACCTCTCAAATCTGCACACTCATCAGGTCTCTTTTTCCCTGACGGTTTTGATTCAGCCCATCTCAAAGATGCACTTTTGACCACTGCACCATTTGAGCTCTGCTCTCCTCACAGCGTGTGAGCTGTCTGACCCCAATGGCTCAGAGCTGATCGGGGTGACAAGTGATATCTGACAAAGAGCGACAAGAGAGAAGATCTGCAGAGCTAAGATATGCCAAAGTGGGCCCTGGAACATGGAGCTGGGCCCTTACCTGGAATAGTGACACTCAGGTCCACAGATAGTAACTGTTTGAATTTGATCATATTCTCAGTTCTTGAGGAACAGTTTGGGTCCAAAGCCAAAAAAGGAACCTATCTAAGGAATATGAAGAAAGTAGGAGCTGCATTTAAGAAAGGATGTATTCAGTTGGTCTCCACAGTCTAGGCAAGTATACAATGTGCTCCAGACTTCTTTATATACTGGTTCCACTCAAAAAAAATACAGTTAAATTAGACAAATGGGGGCGATCATTCATCTAGAGACAAGAATGCAGTCCATCCCTGAAGGCTAAAGAACTGATTGCAGAGCCACTGCTTTCCAGCGAAGGAATTAGGGGGTCAGAGCAAACAAGGATCTCAACATGAGCTCCCAGTGCAATGGGACCAGCAAAGCCGTACATCAACAAGAAATGTAGAGCTAAAGCAGAAAGGTCATTTAACTTGAGTTGAAATAATATACACCCTAACCCAGTTCATCTGCACTAAAACAGCAGGGAGCATTCGCACCACCTAATGAGCAGCTGACCTTAGAGGGCAGTAACCCCAACACAGCTAGAGCCCAAAGGGAATATGGGAACACAGATTTGACATTTACAAGCTGGAGAAAACATAGTGAAAATGGTGAAGACGGCTTTGTATTTTGTTTTCTGAAATGTCTCAGGAGCGTGGAAGATGGGAAGCAGCAGTACCGTGGGAATGTCCTCTATATTTCTGAGCAATATGAGAGAACGGGCTTCTAATTTTGGCACTTGCAGACTTCTCGTTTCCTCTGTTCCAGCAATTAACACAGGGGATATGCCTGACACACTGGATCACAGGACAGGAAAAAGCTCCTTTGAGAAGCACACACCCATGCCGTGGTACAACAGCTGCACTGATCCTGTGCTCCAGGTGCAGCCCCTTGACAAGCTGAAGGATCCACTGATGAGCTGCACCTTTGATAGGGGCTCACTGAATGGGACAGAAGTCACAGCACTCCACAGCAACTGGATGGCGAATGGCTCTCAGGGATTAAGGGAGCTTGCTCCAGATGCCCAGCCAATATAGATGTGACCAGTACAGCCCACGCTCCTTACTGATCCAAGTATTTTCTCATACAGCACCTAACATTTTTACATCTCCAACTCAGCAATGGTTAAACACTTAGATATAAGCACCTGCTATGCAGCAGAAAGAATATCAGCTTTTCCTCACCCACAGAGCCATCTCTCTGTGGCCTGGAAAGCCCAAAGGGATGGTGCAAAATAAAAAACTGCCAGCATGGCTTGATGTAAGCGCGTGCAAATGCATCCAGGACACATATATATTCCATGCCGGGGAGGGCAGGCTAAGCTACCATTGCAGTGTGTGCATACTAAGTGGAGGCTTTGCAGTGCTACCAAAGAGAATGCACGAAGTGTCCGTTTGCACAGACAAACACAATAGTCAGATTCAATTATTCTCTGTGGACGGCTCTGAAACAAACTGCTAACACACTAAACAGTGTTTTAATGAGAGGGTCCCATCCCTGAAGACCTGGTAGTTCAATTTATATAGCAGAAAAAACAAGGACAGTCTTGTCTGCATAATTGGAAAGTAAGCCAGCATACCTAAAATGTTCAGAATTGCAATATGGTTTCACTTGCCATAAGGTTTTCCCTGTCTTTTTCCTTTGCTTACCATTGGTCTGTTGTCTGACAATACAAGAGGTGAAAAAGAAATTTCTCTTGGCAGCCTCCAACATATACCATATTCTAAAAACGTTCAGGGTTAATGAGGGGACAGAAGGCTTTTCTAAAAAACACAGTTTTCTCCACACATGTAACTCAGAAGACATGGGAGACCTTTGAGTTTCAAGCAAGCTGAAAATTTAAAACACAGCTCAGTGACCTAAGTGATGTTATCTACAATTAAATACTTCAACATAGACAATCCAGGTTCAATACTGGCTCTACCACTGATACCTGCTCAGTCCCTCAGCCTCTGAGCCCCAGGTCAGCATCTTGAAAATGGGAGTTCATAGCAGGCCTTCAGCAACACAATTTGTGCATGTGCTACATGCATGTGCTAGTTCAAGAGGGTGCTGATAATTTAGGATAACTATAACAATACCACTCTGTGGATTTTGCTCTGGATTCAACTTTTTTGCTAGACTAACAAGAATAACATGCCAGCTGAGACAGCCGCTCCCCTGGTAGAGTAACCCAGCTGTAAATCTAAAAACCTGTCCCAGAGTCTTGGGTTTAGGATCCAACACTTCAGCTTGGACTCTTCTTTAGTTTAAATCACCAAGGAAGAAAATTCAGCATTTGATTGAAACCACTGATGTATAGAGCTCTCCTTACTGATCGAAGAAAAGCGATTATCTGCTCTTTTTTGAGAAGGAAAATAACTGTTCCTAAAGAAGAGATCACAAATGCCAATGTGCATTTTCTATAGAATTCTGAATTATATTTCACAGCTCCAGATAAAAATTAATGACCTTTGCAGTGTGGAGAATGCTCCAACTGGGATCACTTTTTCTTTTATTTCTTATGCCTTACAGCACAGACACAGAGTAAAATGTCTTCACAGATACAATTGTGTTACATCACGATACTAGACAGACACGGTGCTGAGACCAGACAGTAATTTACTCACTAAGGCTCTGATCCAGTTTCCATTGAAATCAATGTAAAGGTTTCCTCAGACTTGAATGGCTATTGACTGGATCAATCTCTTTGTCTTCATAGCTGGAACACGGCAATTTTCCCTTATTGTTCTGTGACCTTGCTTTCTCATTAAACTTCACTCAAGGGATTCATAAAATACAGAATACTGCATATGGAAGATAACTCGAGAGATTTATTCTACCCAGTCATGTCTAAATAGAGTAGTGACAAGCAGGCGAACATACTTCCTTTTCCTACCGTGCAGTCTGCTGGCCTTCATGAGAATGTCAAGTTTTACTTTATGCAAGTTAACATCTTCCACATAACATCCAGATCTCACCCCCTACAAAGTCATGGAAATATGTGCAATGGGGTAAACTAAGGACAATTTGAACTGTAACATTGCTGGGGTTTGCTGATGTCGATTTGAACTGGGCACTTAAATGAATACAACAAAAGTCTGGCTGTTTGTGCTCTTTTACTGAACTCTGCCGGGTCATCCAGTCCCTTGCTCTCACACACAACCACATCACTGATAGCTTTCATAAACAACCATGATCCACATTAAACACATTCTCCCTTTCAAAAGCTGTGACAGAAGCCTGCCCCTCACTTCTCTAGTTGCCAGAACATTACAGTTTTCACTCTGAACTTGTTCACAACCCATGTAAACATACCTAATCCTGGGCCAGCCTAATCCTTTATCTTAAATACTTCTTTTCCTTCCCTGGTTATCACCCATGATATATTTATGGACACTCATATCCCCTTTCCACCTCAGCTTTGCTGGGCTAAGCAAGCCAAGCTATTTTCATTCCCTCTCTAATGATGGCTCTTCATTCTGTTTAGAATATTTTGCACCTTGAAGTACTTTAAAGTACTTGCAAAGGTTTAGACAAATTATTATCTTTTAGACTCAGATTACGCCATGATGACCTGAATTACCATGGGTATAGAACACCACCTGTAATTCCTGCTTTTTTGACATAATTTCAGGTTGAACTAGGGCACATATTTAATAGGCAGTAGAGAAACAAATCCATAATACTCTAATGCATCAAGCCCCAATTGTGCTCAGGTACCAAAATGATCAGAGACTCAGTAAAGGACATACAGAGGGTAGCACAGTAAAAATCAGAGGCCATGAAAAATGCTGCATTGTTTTAACAAATACATGTTCTATAACATGGTGAGCATCACAAAGTGCTTTCAAAGTTAAACTTGTTATTTGTCTAACATTCATAGCAATATCAAGCTTTTATTTACAAGGAAGACTCCTAGAAACAGTTCCACTTGTGTTTATTTCTGTGCAAATATTCAAAACTCATTCCAGGAATGCAGAGGGAAGACAATAAAGAAGAAAATACAGAGCTGGAAAGGGAAACTGATTAAAGATAAAAGCAAAACTAGCTTTGAGGTTTTGGTCTGAACCAAAAAAATACGTGGAAAATATAATGGTAACATTGGGTTTTACATTCTATTTTGTAAACAATGACATAACGTAACAATAGTTCTTCATGTAGCAGAGTATGTTCATCAGCTTGGCCAGTTCAGCAGCATGTAGAAATCTCCCATCAGGATCTGAGACACCCTCGAACTGACCCTTTCAAAAAGAGCTGAGGCATCCCTGGGGGGCTCATGTTCCTTTATTCTAATGGCTCGGGTTATCTGGCCCTAAGGCTTGCTCCTACTGCGAATTGCCTTCTCCGATTCATGACTGCTTTGAAGCAAGTGGAACTATTTGCAGATGAGGTACTAATTTTGCATGAGCAAATACAGCACAACCTGTGGCTTAGCTTTCAGAGGTCCTGAGCACCCACAGCTTCCATTAGCTTCCTCTAAAGCTCAGAGTCTTCAAAAGCAGAGCCGGCATGCCCTAGGGGCCTGATTTTTCCCCAACCCAGCACAGAAAACTAAAGTGTAAGGGTTATCAAAGGAGTGTGTGAAAATGTACTAGATTGTATAGTGTTCAGGAAATTAATACTAAATGTGTGTAATACAATACTAAATCTAGTGCTCCCTGCAGCTGGTCTGCCAGTGAGACACCAACCAGGACAGCTCTGCAATCGGAAAAGCAGATGGGCTGTGATATTTTCATTAAGAAGAACCAAACAAGGTAAGCAGTAAGAACTGCTCACAGGTCCACAAACATATGCTTCCCCAGGACTGATGCTTTATGAGCTAAAAAAGGCAATGCACTGGATAAATCTGTGAAGGTGTTCTAGTCTAAAAAAGAGGATCTGTGAACACTGGGATTTTTCCATCACTGACCACGTAAACACTGTTGGAATAAGGAACACGAGTATTGTTTAGTCTGAATCTACAGCTTTCCTGTGGTGCCTAGATTTAATTTCCAGTAAGCCTGCACTTTACAAGAACATAATTTTTTTCCACTTTTCTTTGGCTTTTTTTTCCAGGCCTTTGTATTTTGGTACAGAGGAGAGAGAGAAAGCAGTCCATAAAGTGTTTTAGAAACAGTATATCATATGGATTTAGGGTAAGACATATCTTAAAGATACAAACTGAACCATCACTTCTACCTCTGCACCTCCATAGGCTTTTGCAAATAGTGCAGCCATCGTCCTATCTTCATTTCTGAAAACAATGGCACTTTAAGATTTGGCCGTAACTTCTTGCTATCAGCTTAATTAAAAGCTTCATTAAATGAACTGTTTCACTTTGTACTGAAACAAATTAGGAATACTTACATGATCAGTCAGCTGAGCAGCAGATAATGAACAGCTGAGAGACAGTAACAACCTAAATCACTACAGCTGTTTAAAAGGCACTGGCATGACTATCTTTCGAAATTTGCCATATCCTTGTGAAATAGATAAATATGCGAATAGATACACCCCTCCCACACCTAGATTTTCTAATTACCCTTGTGTGGACTGTACCCATACAGGATCCAGGACAGACCTGAGGGCAGAAACCAGTCTCCCCTTACTGCACCCACTGCTCAGTTGATCTCACCCCTGGGTGTTGGCAGTAGCACCAGGCAGGTTCCCTTTTTAACTGAAATCCCTCCAGCAAGCTCCTCTTGACAAACACTGTAAATGCATTTTTGTCTATAAACAGCTGTGTGGATGATTTTATTGTTGTCCATAAAGCAACCACATTTGCAAAAAATCTTAGGCAAAGAAGTATCACAGAGGAAGTCCTAGCAGTTTCATGAATGCTCATGTAAATATGCTTTAGCATGAGTGTCTGCACAACTGACTCATTCAAGCCCCCCCTCATTTACTGAACTCTTCTGCCATTCACTCACTGTTGACAGACTCACATGTGACTTGTCTACAGTACACCATTGGCCACCAACAGATGATAGCCATGCAAAACCACAATTAATTACTCTCAAGCAACTATAAAACTGAAATTTATCTGCATAAAAGTGTATGTGAACACTTAAAGTCACAAATTTACCAAGATTCAAATCCTTGTGTGAAGACAAAAACAGAGCTATATTTGCTGAAAGTAGTTGCTGTGATGTAGATAAGGGATACAGAACCACAGAGAAGGTACCTGTTCAGCAAAAGCCACTGATGTATGAACACAGTGGCCTAAACAATACATTATATTTCCTGAAAGGGTCATCTCACCCCGACTTCCATAGCAGGCAATATGCGCTGACATCACACATAAGAACAGATTCTCTGTACATACATACAGATGGCATATGATAATCTTTAACACAAATCCACTCCAGAGACACAGGTGAACAGGAAAGAACCTGAAACAAACTCCTACTTATTTCTAATCCAGGAAATCGGACTAAAATTCCTCAGTGGGGTTTGGATTTTCTATTTGTTTTGTTTTGTTTTACAGAGGAAGAAAATCCAAGCTCTCAGGATGAGGAGATGCTGCATGCCAAATGTCAGCACGAAGCACATTTTTACAGCCAGCTTCTAAACCCATGAATAAAGAAAAGGGCTTAGTGGAAATACTGACAGAAGTTTAACCATGGTGGGCCAAAGTTAGCCTTGTGTAGGTGCAGGCAACTCCACTGATGTTAATGGACTTACACCAAGGCTAGAGTTGGCCCAATGCCTCTAGCTGGCACAGCTAAAATCCGCAGGCATGATACGGAAAGACGGCAGCCTGGTGGGACTCGATGCTTCCCCCGAACCTGCTGGGATTCGTGCTCATCAGAATGGATTGCATCAGTTCCATCATGAATGAGCACCTGCAGATTCACCCATGATCAGCTCTAAAGAAACTGGATGCCAGCTTTTCATGGGGCAGTGATTATGGATTACAGTGCTCCTAGTAAATTGTAAAGCTTGAGGGATGATAATGTGCCCCTCACTGGCAGAAACCTCCATCAGGCCTCCTTTTGCACACAGCGCTGTGCTTTGTTTTTTTTTTTTAAGAGAAAGACCACACAGGGATTTTGACATCCTGTAAATGGAAAGCTGTAGCTGGTTTCTAAATGTGATGAATCCAATCCTGAGGGCCTTAGCTTCAGCAAGGAATGAATGATCAAGCTCAGGGAAAACAATGATGCATTATCAAATTAATTTCACAGCTGAGATCACGTGAGATTCCCCAGAGTCCCTCCAATGCCAAAACACAATCTGATTGTGTAGATCAGCGGCACAACTGTTGTCATCAAGGGTAAATTAACTGGCCAGACTCATCCCCTGGTGTAACCTCACTTGAATCACGGAGTAGGTCAGTGGGATCCTGCAACAGACAATTTTAATGTGGAATTTGACTGCCTTCAGGTTTTGCCAATAAGTGGAATTTCCAATCTATGTCTAGATTCAGTAATATTGTGTAAAATCCTGCTCTGGTGAGGAGATCCACATAGGCATAAATTTTGTTCATATAGAGTCCCACTGCTTTGAAGTAAATCATGCTTGCTCCAATTTCATTAATGGCATGACAGTGGGTCACAGCAGGCGACCTCCGAATCCTACACACAGAGGGAAGCGTAAATACCCATAGGCAGCCTGACACAGACTGCGTTTGTATCATAATCAAATTGAAAGTGATTTAGGCTACAGTCCTGCAAAGAATTCTGCATGGGCCCATCTAGAAATGTACCTTTTGAAACATCTGTTGAAAAGCTGTCCTGAGCAAAGCAGCTTTATCTTAGCAAATACTGAGTACCTTGAAGTATGCACACACTGAAATAGTTCAGCACAGCACAAGATCTTGTAACACTGTGGAAACCAACATGACAGGTACCTTAGGAATTTAACTAAAGACATTCAGAGTTAAATGTATGGTCTGCTACCATGAGCTGAAAGATGAAAACTTTCCAACTGCAACTTCTGTAGCTTCATTACAGTCTTAAGTCCCTGCAGATGAGGCAGACACTCAGCAAGAGCTACATAAGCAACTTGCAGCCCGAGTTCTACATTTCACACACTTTTAATTTGTTGGCATGTTTTAATGAAAAGTGATGCTGATTCACAGTTCAAAAAAATTGGTGATACAGAAGAGAACAGTGATATACATGACATAAGAGGTGTGGAGCAAGAAGTTTAATAGTGCAAAGGGCAAGATCCTGTAATTAAAAAACAGCAAGAATACTGTGGATATCATTGGCTAGAAAGAGGAAGATAAAGATCTGGTTTATAACTGCATTCACGAGCACCTGAGCCATTAACAGGGCATAGTTGTTAAAAAGACAAATGAAACCACATCACTGTATACAACATGCTTTTCTAGCAGAGGTGGAAAAGCATTAATGGAGCTGTACAGTACAGTTCTATCCTGTATCCAAAGAAGAGGAATTCAAACTTGAGTAGGTCCAGAGAAAAGATACTCATGCTATCAGACACTTTATGAATCTCATGAGTTTAGACTGTTTGGCCTAGTAAAACAAAAGCTGAGAGGGGAGATGATTACTGACTATAAATATATCAGATTTAAAAGAGCTATTTAGGTTAAAAGAAAGTGTTCATACAAGAAAATAAAATTATATAAATTCTCTCTGAATATAATTAGCATATACCTTAGAAAATATTTCTGACTATCAAAAGACTGAGTTTCTTTAACAGTTTTCCACTGAGAATAGTGGGGACAAGACACCTATGTGCTTTAAAAATGGGTCTTGCTAGATGTATTAAGGACTACACAACATAGCATCTTTCAAGAGCAGGGAGCAGAGTCAATAGTCTGCAGATGTCATCCCAGTCTGGCATCTCTGTGGGGTACTTGAGACTCCACAGCCCTGGTGAGGAACCAGGGTCCCACTGTGTTTGGCACTATATATGGGCTTATCACAAAATGACAACTACAATCTAACCAATAGCTGTGCCTAGACAATAAAAAACCAACAGTAAGCCTTGTGGTAGCATGTTACCACTTCTCAGATGAACATAAAAATTGAGTCTGTGAGCGCTCCTAGCCCTTTGCAAATGAGAAGTGAAGCATGTTAACCTAAATAAAGCAACCTCCAGCAAGATTTTGGAGATGAGCAGCTGGAGTGATAACATCTTACTCCAGCTCAGCTCCAACTACAACAATACATTTGATGGCAGCCTCCACTGCACAGAGAATCAGCCACCAAAGAGTAACTCATTATGCTGTGGTCCTGCGATGTAAGTAGTCACATCAGCATACTGCAGGCAGCTGCAGCAATAAGCCTTCCCTGACATTTATAAATTCTATATGGTATATGTATTTGGGGGTGTAATGCATAATTTGCATGACATATTTAGAAAGCTCTAATTAATTTTGTGATTGATGCTCTAAAACTACTGAGTGAAGTTAAGATTTTTTTTAAATTGTTAAATTACACTTGTGAATTAACACAAGCAGGGCTGAGTAATCACCACTTCACGTTCATGTATAGTTCATTCAGTTCAATTAAGTTCTGCTGTATAATGAAGAGGAGAAAATAGCCAGATAAAATGCTATTGCAAGAATCTGGGTGACAACTAATACAGTTTACAAAAGAGTAAGAAAATGGTAGATTTTCTTTAAACCTTTTAAAGAAAATGAGATTTATTAAGGAGGCAAGATATGTACTATTACTGGTAGAATTATCTCACACTCAGAATGATGAAGTATTTTGTGAACTATCCTTAGGAGACGTTTTACCCTGTCCAGCAATACAGTCACATCTGGAGTGGAAAACAGTATCCGTTTAAAAGTGTATCATATGGATGCACAAATATTTTAGAAGATAAGGAATACTATAACCAATTGAAATGCTATGGAGAATTACACGAAGACACAAATACAGGACATCTTCAACATTTATTGTATAGGGAACATCTGGAACTCTTCCTCCTGCAGAGGAGCCTAAATATTCCTTGTATCTTGTTTGGGTTTTACCTTACTACCTACCACTACGGCAGGAGAGAATCAGTGAAACAATAACAACAATACCATTGGAATCAAGGATTTAAAGCAATCAATTGGATTTTTAGGGCAAAAACTATATATTATTTTTTGATGTGCCTTACTAGCTGGTTGGTGAGCTTACTTCTTACAAGTCTGAGGAGGGTAATTTAGAAGAGAGGAGTTGGTTGATAGGCCAAAAGTGAATATGGATCTATATTCTCCAAACTCATCAATTCTAATTCTTTGTATGGATAAATTTCCCCACAGACCTTCTCTCTTAGTGTAAAAGCTCAGGAAAATCAATCAATATATTACTTTTGTTATTTGCCACACATACACACCTCCCCAGCTGTGGCTGCCTTGGTCCCCTCGGTGACGTTGCTTAGTGTCTACTCACACACAAGCCCAACACACCCTTCTCTGGAGATTTATTCTCCTCTGTAACTCACCATGGCAGCAAGAATATAAATTGCTCCAATTTGCAATCTGTCCAAGACTCGGGGGCTCAAAAGCAAAGAGCGCCGAGGTATGAAATGGATGGATACTGACCATGATAAGACAGTTTGGATATCAGAATTACTTCTTACCTTAAAGATAATGACTCCAGCAACATCCTACCCTTTAGCAGAGGAACTCAGCACATGAATCATGGTTATCACCCTCAATTCAGAGCTGAAGATCTGGTTGTATCTGACTCTTCTCAACTTGTGAGAACCCAGACAATCACACTGCAGGTCGGGATGTGCAGAATGCTAGTCACATCCTCTTTAAGCTGTGACATAACAAGCAATGCTTTTCCACACCATCAGCAGAGGTGCTGTTACCATGAATCCCTAGTGCCAGTGGTTTCTCTGTACACATGCTGAGAGATGCAACTACTGTTGATCTGTCAGTAAGCTCTTCACCTTCAAGAAGTCCACATGAGAAAGACAAAACCTTTTACACATCCATCCTTCTCAATTTGCCAGGCACACCAAGAGGAAGAGCATCAAGCAATGCTAACTGACTGGAGAGCAGATGAACACTCTAACATTGTGCTGCACAGGCAGCACAGTCAATTCCTGCAGCAGACACTCATTTGATCAAAAGTGGTTCTGCTGGCAATTTACTTTTCTTGATCCCACAGAAAAAGAGTTTTAGTCTCTGTTTTAAACTTGACTTCTACTTGCTGCCCTCAGGAAAATCAAGGCCAGATAAATGATTTTCAAAGACAAGAGTTTCTTTTTTTCAGATTCAGAAAATTATTTTGTCTTGATGAATAATACAGGCTTCATTCATTTAACTTAACTCAGAGCTACAAAGTACCTCTGCTCTCTCCAGGTAACCAAGGACACATGCATTTTTAACACACTTGTCTCAAAATGAGTTTGCAGGGCAGGCAGTCAAAAAATCCATCCTGTAACTTCGATAATGAGATATGGAGCCATTCGAAACCACTCAACATGCAGCTCCGTGCTGCCACTTCTGCAGATTTACTTTATTAAGGAGGGCTATATTGTAAAGCATTTGTCTTGGGGGGGGGGGGGGGGGGAAGTTATGCAAAACAAGTATTTTTAAGATGCATCACATACTTTCAGAGCTCCACAGAAACCTGAGACTTCTCCAGAAAGTATAGAGAAACATCAGTGGTTACTCCACTACATCAAAACACAGATAATTTAACCAGAGAAAGTTAAGTCTCCTCTGAGTTTGCTGGATCTAACATCAATATTGTCTTGACATGACCCTTTCTCTCTCATTTCTAATTCCCTCTTTGCACCCACACATCGAATTTCTGCCCTCCGCAATCTAACCACTTGTGCTTTTGACATCACATCCCAGTGTGTTTCTACATCACCCACCATCTCCACCATTTGGTTCCCAAGCAAGGCAAATAATCCAGCCCCACATCAAAGCAACAAGTAGGAACAATCCAAAAACTGCACAGGTTTCAGTAACGGAAGACAGCAAGGAACAAGCAAGGTCTTACTGCCAAACAGCGAGGAAAATTAATGAGGCTTTCAAACGCCCAACTGGCAGTGTTAGTGCTTTAAAAGAATGTAAAAGAGGGGAAAGGACCATCTGCCTGCCAACTATGAGTACTCTCTGGCTGGTGCTAAAAACTCCACTGACTGCTGGGCTTGAAATTCAGGTATTAAAGTTTAAGGGATGTGTTCAAGACTTTTATGAAATGTATGTGATTTACACCAAAAGACACAGCCAGTGATGCTTTTTATCCTCTCTTATTTTTACTAGTATTTTTCCTCTAAATGGATTCTCTGGATCTTTGGCCACTGGTAAAATTTCAGCCTTCCAAAAAACGATTCTTTTTAATTTACAATGAATCATAAAATATATGAAACAGGGGTTGATGTATAATTCCAGATTGCTGCTTGGTTGTTGAGCCAAAATAAAAGAAAATAGTAGCCTAATCATTAAACTGAATGATGGCAAGGATGGTCTGAAAAGGGCTATTTTCCTCTGAAACTCTTCTGCATTATGTTCAGATTCAGATCTGACACAGCCAAAAGGCCTTCCTCTAGGTCCTCTAGGATTTGGTGGTGGGTGAGCCTGTTTTAAAGATAAGGCACTATTTGACACAGTAGTGATTAGTAGTTGGTTTCTGAAGGTTTTACAATAGCACCTACAAGTGATGTTAACCCTAACTTAAAGCTGGGAAGACTGAAGTATCTCAGCTACATCTGCACCATATATCCCCCCCACACACACCCTCATACAGTTTGGGGAAAGCAATCCCACCTCTTACGCACAAGCCTCCATTCAGAAGCTGTCCTGACTTACCCTGACAAGCAAAATCACTTTCCTAGGGCTACCACATGAACAGGTATTAACATCCACATTAAAAAAGGGGGTTAGGGGCTTCCCATTGTGTGGACTCATCTTGCTCCGAAACTGTGGTGCCACATTTTCAAAGGTATCCAGAACTACAGTTTTATTCAGAGCACATAAGATGCACAAGTGGCTTTATCAAAGCACATGCTGGAGTTTGAGCTGAGCATTAATTAGTGGCACCAGAAGATGTACATCTCCAGAGTGAAACTTGAAGCAGCATAAACAGCAATTTATAAGAACGAAGCTTACACTGATCATTGATCACTGACACGACATATGGTAACAACAGAGCTATCCACGAATACTGGAAAAGAGTAGAAATCTAAAAAGAGTCAGGAGAAGGGGAAGGAAATTAAGGAAAGTTTAGGCTGGCTGTTAAAGAGTTCACTACTGATGAATGGTATGCTTTCCCAAGGGAGGCAATAGATGCTTAGTTATTTAAAGCCAACAGAGGAAAATGCATTGTAGGGAACAATCCCACATTAGCAAGGGATGAAGTGGATAGGCTGCTAGCCCTTTTCCAATTCTAATTAGCTCATGATTTACTAATAACTCTCCTTCGGGTCAAAAGGTCAAAAGAACCCCACCATTCTGCTTACTAGTCTCCTTAAATATACATTACACAACAGAGAGCACAAGTTCTCCCTGTATGATGTATCTGCCACCTTGCAGTTACTGAAATATCGTTCAGCAAAGCCTTTTCACCACAGAGATTTTACTTTCTAAATGATGGTGAGGATCACTTTAACTAGAATTTCTGCTTTCACTTAGCAAAACAACAGAGCAGTTGCACCAGTTTCTCTGAGACAGAGTGTGCCTGGAAGCTATGCCTGGATGAAGAAAACAGGTTGTGATTAAGATCTACTGAGATACCTGGAGCAATTCAGGGGCTCTGGCTACAAACACTGTTTGCATTCCTAGGAGCTGTAATGCACTTTCAGATCAGACCCCAAACTTCAAGACACCTTGCATCAGCCATTGACTAGGTGGACTAGAAGCCCACCACACATCTCATACTGCTTCTGGAAGAATACATGGGACATACAAAAGACAAAGTGAGCAGTTTTATGTTCAGACAGGACAAAAGATGTGCTAAGAGTTGGAAGACTTGAAAGAAGCCAATTATTGCAAGTGGGACACAAGAAGGGGCATTTGGAAAAGGGCATTTCCCCAGTTGTGGAAAACAAAGAAACTTCTTGCCATTTTAGAATTGAAAGCCTAGGTGGGTTGCCAGAGATGAAGGAAATAAGGGCAGGGAAAAAGAACAAAAGGAAGAAGTTTTGCAAGGATTCAACTATCAGCCATGAATTGCCCATGTTCAAAGGGTGACTATGGGATTCAGAAGAGAAGCCAAGCATGGGGAGGAAAGGAGCAGAGATTGCATAAGGGCATTTTTTATTCTCCCTGGCTTTCTGACTCCTATTCTGCCTGAAAGGACAGTTAATGGATTAGAAAGCCTCTGAAAATCCTATTTCTTTTATCTATCACACATCCCTAGAAAGATAAATTGTTGTCCAGAATGAGCCGGGATCTAGAAATACTAGAGTACAGAACTGCAAAAGACCACATAAGCAACCAAGTTTTACCCCCTGCCCACTTATGGTGGTCGTTAAAAACATAAAATTAAAATTTGTGCGCTAACAGATTCCTAGCTTAGCCAGGCTGAGGTGAGGCCTGCTAACCAGGAAGAGCTGTGGGGCACGCAAAAGCACCAGATGTTTGCCTGCTGAATGACTAATTGTGCCCTCACCCTCAGTAAAGTGTTCAAGTGGCACGAAGAGACACATTCTTGGCTTCATAAACAGCTACTGTTAGCATTCAGTTGAAAATGTCATTAGAAGTCTGTATTTCAGCCCAAGGTTGGGGCAGCTGAAAACTCCTCATTCCTTTATGACCCCAACCAGCCCATCAGACAGATACGGAGGTTTTCTGGTGAAAAACAGCTGTAATTACTGGATTAGGTACAGTTATGAGGGTGAAAGCAAAGGACAACATACAAGCGCTGCAGCCAGCAGGGACTGGGCAGAGGGAGGGAAGGGAGCTGCCAGCATCTCGTGTGGGGCCGGGGAGAGCCCTGCCCTGCCGGGAGGGCAACAGCCCAGTCGGCAGCAGCCCGGCCGGCAGCAGACGGGAGCTTGCCCATTTCTGACAATGAAGATGGGAACTGGGAAAGGAACAGAGGTTACAGGGCAAACAGCATGAGAAAAGTTGGAGCTCAGCCCATTTCCAGCCAAAAGAGCCACATAATTTACCAGCCTGTAAGAGAAGCAATTCGACTGAAGTTTGTTCTTGCCTTTGGGGTGGATTTCTGACAGAGACACAGAAGGGACCTGCCCTCCTGCATTCAGCAGAGCAGATACATGATCTCTAAGGACAACCTAACACAGCAGCACTTCCCTGCATCAGGAACCCATGATGTCCAGGCTACAAAACACTGTCTTCATTCTCCTTGCCGAAGAGGGCAGCCAAGGCCAAAAGGCTCTTTCTGAGAAGCAGTGGTACTATGATTATCCTTTGCAGATTGGTGTCAATAAACAGCAACACCCTAGAGGTCCTTCTCTCTCCAGCAGGTATAACACCCCTAGCAGAAGAGGACAAGCACAGGGATCTGTTGTGACATGAGCCCTTCCTTATGGGAACAGGATGCCAACCAAGTGTGCTCTAGATTTTTTACTATAACTCCCTGTCAGACTGCCAAAGGTATTAAATAACAAATCTGCTTATTTTCAACCATGACCACAGTTCAGTGCAGCCAAGTGAAAACAGTTCATTGCAGGTGGACAGCGTATAAAGCACTACACCCAGCCCCTTGAGAGGGCACCCTGCCCTTAACAACATGTATTCCAGCTGTACCGCAACAGATGTACAGTCCCCATTCAGCTTAAAAAAATACTGGCTTTGGTAGACTCACTAGTTTAAAGGTAAAATATGCTATTGGCTCTAACTTCAGTTGTACAACATTGATGCATTCCACCTTCTGTTAAAATATAATCTTGGTAGCTATCCATGTCTGATGCAGTAATGAAAACCAACCTGCTTCTGCAGACCACGAGTCATACGAAATGAGAAGAACTGTGAACTGGGCATGCCAGTAGGAGTGAAATGCAAAAAACTTCTGAAACAGAAAAGATATGCACAGTCCTGACAAATGCTTGGTTCAGATTAGAAGAGAGGACGAGTATCTTTAAAAGACTGCCTGATCCAAAGCTGATGGAAAGAATTTTAAGACACCCTCCCCCTTTTATTTCAGTGATCCTTGGATCAGGTCCATAGCAGGAGGCTCACAGCCAATTCATAGGCTTTAAATTCATGAGGAACAAATATAGTAACTTCTTGAGTAACTTTTAGAGGGGTAGTTCTAAAAACACAATTTGCTCTCGGCATTTCAGTCCACATCAAAGCTGGTGCCAACTGATCAAGTTGACGGGAACCTCAGTGGCAGTTGGACCCTTGCAATGTGCACTGTAGAGGAGAGAACGGAGAGCATCTTCATTTGCAGTCCACTTCAAAGTCAAGTTAGCTAGGGTATCACGGGACCATGGACCACTGACAAGAGAGCCTTGGCAACTCTTTTGTAGTCTCTTAGTCCTGAAAGGGAGCTCAAAAATTTGAAGCTAGTGTGCGAGCCTTAATGCACTGGAGAGGTCTGGCTTTCAATTCGAATGCTGAGGTTTGGAGGATCATAGCCAACAGCAGCCACAGAGTCAGCAGCTTGTTTCCAGTTCATGAACTCCATATGCAAGCTGGATTTCCACTCTGGGAAGGGAAGGGGTGAAGGGAAATAATTCAAGTTATCATGCCTTTGGGGTCTATGTTTTTTTAATTTTTTTTTTTTTTTTCCTCCCAGGCTGGCACATGTCACTAGGAGCAAAGCCAACACTAGACACACAGTGTGTCAAGTGACTCACCACTGATCACTGCTTGTTACTGGGAGCACAGGTGTGGAGGAATCTAAGAACTGGAAATGCAAAGTTCTTGCATCAAAGGAAATAAGGGTGGCTGATGCCAGCTGTTCTGCAAGTAATTTGGGGAATGAAGTGGAAGAGTTAGCGACAGCTAACTGGTGGGAATCTAGTTTTTCTGCAAGCACTGCTCCAGCAGGGTGGGTTTCAGAGATAATGCTGCCAGTTTGAACAAGAACATCTTGTTTTTAATAGCACACATCTGTCCTTTCTGTTGTTTTGATGAAAGAAAGGGTCATTTCAAAAGGAAATCACCAAATGGGAGCTGTGCTTCAGACTGATTTTTTTCTATGCATACAACTAATATGCAGAGATAGGAAACCATTTAAAATATACAGCACTTTTCGGACAATCTTTTAAAACAATCTCTGATTAATTCTCACAACTCTAGAAAATGCTGTCATCTTTTTTTTTTTCTTATGTGTTATTACTTCAACAGAGAAACCTGATACTGACTTCCCATTGTTTGCCCAAGGCAATAAGTGAGCTGCAGGTAGGGATGAGTTTAGAAGTTAAAACTTACCAATTCCCAGGTTTGTATTTAAGCAATCACAGCACATGTCTCTCTCAGTCAATTCATGTCCCTTTCTAACTGTTAACAGAGACCAAAGCAGGTGACATTTATACAGGATTACTTGACTCCAAGCAATAATAATACTTGCAATTCTGTAGCTGGCCCAGACTACGTGTTCCCAGAGCTTTACAAATCCCAGTGACCAAAGCCTCACAGCATCTCTGTGAAGTACTGTGCTTTGTAAGGGGACTGAGTAATGAAGAATAGAGTGCTTACAGGACATGCTCATATTCACACAGAAAGCCTGTAACAGGACTTGATGCTAGCCAGGGATGCCAGGTTGTTCCCAGATGTTTCAGGAATGCTCCAAGTCTTCAACCTATGTTCATCTCAAGAGCCCATTCTGCCCTTCCTTCAGTTCAGTATTCAGCCAGAAATATTCTCCATAAGAGGCACAGAAAAGATGTAAGAAGACCCTGTCCAGTGATCTTGAACAACCTCCTCAAGGCTAGAGATCCACACACAGAAATTTTGTAGGGTAAAGGGACCAGTCACAAAAGACTCTATTGTCTTGGTTCTCTAAACAAATTTTTGGGCTGTATGCAGTGTAACGTGCATACCATTTAACCTTTTAACATTGTTAGTTGTAGGTGCCAATAAACTCAATAAGGGAACATTTGAAATCAGTCTCACCTAACTGTAAAATCAATGCTACCTGTCAGAGCACAGTAAAATGCTAAGGCTCCAGCAGTACTGTATGATTTCAATGCCTAACTACACAAAAACACACACAATGCTCTCTAGGATACTGCAGTCCTGCTAAAACAATTTTCATCAAATGCCTCAAAGAGCTAAAGAGATTGTTATCTGAAAACAAAGAGAAAGCATTTAAACCACAAGGCGCTTGGATTTCAGATGGATTCCCACTGCTATTTGTGTTACAGAGACAGGCAGAGGTTCCACATGAGTGGCACGGCACAAGTTGCTATCCATGGAGAAACTTCTCATCCCAAAGAACTTTTGATCTCAATGAACAAAACAGATTACACATACTCTCGTACTCCTTCACAATGGAAAGCTGAGGCAGAGAGCGCTCATCAGACATCCTCCTGGAGTTGGTTTAAACTTCCTGTCCCTGCACCCTCTGACCTCTGCGTGCGTTAGAACTTCCTGCAAAAGGAAATTATTGCCCAATAATCCAGGATGTAAATCTAAATTGCAACAGGTATTTCCTGCTAACTCCCCGAGTTAATATTACGGTATTACACAGCCAGAACATCTTCCTGGGGTTAAGAGGATTACATTAAACCACATAAAGGCACACTTTAGTTATCATTCCACCACAGACAGGAGATGCAGCCACTGCACAGGTAGGCATACCTGTGCTAGCTGACAAGGCACAGGCCATATCAGCACAACCAACATCCTAGGTACTTACTTGGGCACTTGATGCCTTTGCTTTTAAAATAAAGCCGTCAGAGCCATGAAGGAACAGCCTTTGAGCTTTCAGAGCTGAAGTGTGTAGAGAAATAAAACTCTAAACCTGTTAGCTGCTAAAGATGTTTTTGTTTAAGTGACATATTTGTTCCTTTACAGTCCATTGTCTGACCAGGTTCAGCTACATCTAATAGTACCAGTGAGGAAAAAAAGAAAACAGAAACTGTACGAGGGGATTTTTGTAAGTCAGTATGTGTATGAGTGGGGATGGTTTTATGAATTTAACCCATCCAAAGACAAGCAAGTGCAAAGAGCTGTCCCCATTAACGTGGTATCTCACATCATCCAGTTGCCTCTCTCATCTCTGATGCTCCAGAGTCTCCTCCAAACCCTACCTCTGTTGCCCACAATCCTGAAGCAAAGCCAGGAGGAAGTGCAGCACGTGTGGCATGCTGCACTCTAACAGCAGAAAGGATGTTTTGGCTGCTGACTCCACAGTGAACCCTTTATTTTCATTAAGGATATGTCCAAACAGTATTTCACTGGCAGATACGGTCTTCTGCTCAGACTCAAGACAGCCATTTACAAGCTTTGTTCACCTGCGTCCTTAATTGGGGCTCTCATTTGGCTATGTCCTCTTACCTCTCTTTCCCACATAAGAAACTCCAGCTCAGGAGAGGAAGTACTTTAAACTCCAGCTAATTAACTCAGCAGGAGAAAGTCAGAGCTCAAAATCTACCCTTCCCTATCAGAAACTCCTTACCTTGCAGCTAGGAAACATGAAGCTGCTGACAACTCTTAAAACACTCCTCCCACAGGAAATTTATTTCTCCCATAACTTCTGGGGAATTACTGCTATACAGTCTCAACATAAAAAATCCTGGGAAGCAGTAACACCCACAGATACACACACCTTCCCACAGGCAAGTGCAGAAACACTAAGGACATGCACATGGCTTTGCTATCGTACTTGTTCAGATGGAGCTTCCAAGGTCCTAGATGAGTTGTGCAATGAAGACAAAGATATGCACCTATGACTAAATTGTTCTGCTCTGGCACAGCAAGGCCAGGCAGCAGGACACCTGCACTCCTCTCTCAGCTCTGCCACTGACTGCACACCCCAGCCATAAGCCACTAAACGCCAGCAGCCAAATCTGAAAATGAGGTGCCTTGCTGGAGAGGCATGGCTCCAAGATCCCCAGTGTCTCTAACTCTCCATGACTTCCATCAGCTTTGAGCTTTTGGGACCCCTGAGACCAGAAATGCACAACCAGACATCCAGAAATGGAGGCTGTACCTCATTAGCCTGTATGAAAAGCCGTGTCCTCTGCTGTTCCACACAAGTGGCTCACCGCCATATACATCTCAGTACAGCTATGCCTATTAATACAACACGGGGATGTTGCGTATGGGCCCTAATATCTCTCTGTTTCACTTTATCCTCCTCTAAAATGAAAATAAATAATACCCACACAGCATGGCAAAGCACTTTGTAATCCCCAAATGAAGGGTTCCGTAGGTGTGAAGTATTCATAAGTTGTATTTATTTTCAAAATGCAAAAAAGCTTGCTGCTGTGTTCCCTGGCTGTATTTAGCAGACCTCTCTGCTGTGCAGATCTGAAGCAGACATCAGGGAAAGGAATGCTGTGATAATCAACTCCTAATCCCGCAATCTATTTGTTCTACTAATTAAAGGAATATTTACTCAGGAAGCAGGTTTACACTAGATGAATAGTTTCTAAGAACAAAATGATTTAATTATGTGTAGATGCAAGAAGAATACTACATATTAAGTAGATTAATTTATGCTCACTAAAAATACAGGCAAAATTGGTGCTTGGCTATTAATTTTCTCTGTTGGATAAAAGAAAGGGTAAGAGAGGGTTCACAGAGTTGTCTGCTTGAGAAACTTATTTTAAAGTGATCTGAATTTTTTTCAGAAAGAAATAGAATAAGTCCTTTACATAAGATAATTTCATTTACTCACAGTATTTTATAAATAAATTGTATTCTAGACTAAAAGAATAAATTTTATAGAATTAAGTAACAGAGCAAAAAAGAGGTAAAGCATCTTCAGCAAGGAATAAAGCAGATTTTTAAATGATGACGTGATGTGTGAGGATGAACAGGTTGAAGAAGTGCCACATAGCATAGTTACAGAGTCCTTACAGGGGTCAAGGCAGAGCAGGCCAGTGCTGAAGAGTATTTGATGGCACATGAACTTGCAGTGTACGTGTCCCCACCATTCCCATGTTCTGTAGAGACCACCAGCCAGGTGTGGCTATAGGAAAGCAAGCAAGAGGCAACCTACAACATGAGTTGTGTCGAACAGTCTCTCTGTCAACAGCTGTTTTCTTTAATAAACAAGACAGACTCCCAGCCTCCAGAAGGTGACAAACACTTAAGCAGAAGAGTAAAGAGAAGGTCTTGGTGGGGCTTCAAACAGCAAGATGGCAACTTTGAACTGAATGAGTGTATTGCTTTAGTTACTGAAAGAGCTGATAGAGAAAAGCAACACAATATTTTGGTATCAAACTAATTTGTCAGAATTGTTCATTTGATGACACTGTGGATAAAAAAAAAAATCTGTTCTTTAACAGTTACCATAAGTATTCATAAGGTATCCATCAACAGCATTTGGCCTTGCTTTATAGGAAAAAATGATTACCCAGAAAGGGCAGGGACTGCTTCAAGGCCCTTCTGCTTTAACAGAAAGAATTCATCATATTTCTGCTGTCAAACAAGAAAAAGCGACTGTGACTGCAGGACTCTCATTCACTGCCTCCCTCTGCGAGCTTAGACAAGTGACTCAACTTCTCTTTGCCTCAGCTTCTTCCCTGGTAAAAAGGAAATTTGTTCACTTAGGAATCATAAAGGACAACGCAATGGGTTTGATATATTACAGCTGGATAAGGCACAAAATAACATGACAACTTTTTTGTAAATTCTTCTTCCTGTCCTCTACATGTGCTACTAAATATAGCAGAGCAAGACAGTTCTAGTTGATTCTTGTCTTTCTTCTTACTGCTGCCTTTCATTTTCTGCACAAGCTTCCTCCCTTTTCAATATCCTTGAAAACCAAGAAGAATTTACTGGCATCCCACCACACTTCAATGTGCTGTTATCACCTGGTTTCATACCAACCAGAAAGTTAGCTTTTCCTGTTTGCTTCTGCGTTTGCAAGTATGTAGAAGACTTCAATTGTCAAAGAAACAGACTTTAGCTTACAAGTAAAGTTTTTAGGAGGCTTGCTAAAATGGAATATAACTAGGTGAAAATTCAGAGATTAATGTATTTTAAGCACAACTCCAGTTCCTACCAAGATTTAACTGCTGCTGAGTTCAGCTGAGCCTCTGTTCAGCTGAATGGTGGAGGTACAGTTAATGCTGTCTGAGGTCAGGGAATGGACTAGATGATGCATCAAGATCCATTCTGTGAAAGTCTGGCCACTGATATATTAACTTAGTGTCTGACTGTTTATCAGATGCAGCTCAATATTTCATTACAATGTTTAAATCTCAGCCTTTAAAAAAATACAAACCAGAAATTTAGAAGGATATGGGAGAAAGGAAACACAACCTTTGAAACCCTCTGTGAAACAAAGGGGCCAGCAAAATACAAAGAGCTCTGTGGCATTTTGGAAATTAATAGCAGCCCGTTTTTATCAAATAAATGCTGTTGTAGCTGAAACAACACAGATTGCAGACACATTCGTAGTTTTCTGTCTTACAGAGAAGCCAAAGTTTTCGGGGAAAGATCTTCCTACATCAATCTGCTTTGAAGTGCTTCCTACAATCATGATAATCTGTTCCAGAAACTGGTCATAATAGAAAACACCATTTCAAAGCAGTCTACAAAGCACATTTCTAAAAATGCTTTCAGTTACACCTCAATTGAAAATATGCCACTGAGCCACTTACTTTTTTCATCGAGGAGGGTTGCCTGTGATAAGCACGCATTTTTCCAGATCTCCTGCCTTTTAATCATGTCTATCAAGTCATTGTAACTGACAGACATGTTAGCTCTGCTATTCAAAACAAATAAGAGATGCCTAAATTACACTGCTGCATTTTAAAGAGGTACTGTCATGTTGAAAACCTGGGGCCAACTCATGAAGCCCTGACTACTCAGGTAGTATGCCAATTTCAAAAGCAAATAGGCCTTGGATAAGAACTGCAAGACGTGAACTTTTTGGGTTTTTTAAATGAAAAATCCAATTTTAACTTACTTAAATGGAACTTTTGCTACTGATGTCCTTTGGTGCAGGATCAGGCCCTTATCTCTTCTACATATATCTTAGACCATTAGAACTGCAGTTCTTTATTCTTTATACTATTAATTTAAACCCTGATTCTACCAGGTAGAAATCTGCCATATAAATAATCCCACAGGCTCAGGCCCTTGTGATAACTTCAGTGAAGCACTTCAGTAGTTCATTTGGTCTATTTGTGGAGAAAAGTCTTACCCAACCCAAGTAAAAACTTTCAAGGTTTTTTTATTCCTTAGTTGAATCAGCTTGGGAAAGGAAGAAACAGCAAGCCTCATTATTTTACTTCTGTTTCTAATCAGTTACTTCTGCATCTCATGCTCAAACATTTTGAAAGCTTAAAATTCAACAGAAATAGAGATCATCTTAGTTTGGGTTTTGTTTTAATTAAAACTGGAAATGCTTCTCTTGGTGCTGGGTTTTGCAACAGCATAATCTTGCAGACCTAATTTTGGAGAGTGCCTCTTGACCAATACCATCCCTATGCAATCCTTTCCCATAGGTACAAACTTTTCTTTGAGTTTTTGGGCTCATACTACTAGTCCTCAGTCAAGCACAACTGCAGCTCTTCAGTGAGGCTGCACTAGTGTATCTGTGAGTAGAATTGGGCTCTTGCACTTTTCATGGATGTCGAAGTCCTTTGAGAGCTTTGTAAATGGATAGCAGAGTAGGCTGCCAGAAAACAAAGAGTTTTCATTAAATGATAACATCTTTCCAAACTAAAAACAGAAATTGTACTACTTATGGGAAGGTTCTAGTCCTCTCATACCACAAGTATCACAGTTAAGGTTAGTGCAGGCCAACCGTACACTAGTATAACTTTCGGAAATAGTTTAAGAGTGTTTGCCTTCTGTTAGTAATCAAGAACTCAGGCCAGTAAATTCTCATCCACATGTCATTTCACGGAAACAAGTAACACTTCATGCATTTGTACAGATTGCAAAAGTGAGCTTCATTCTGCAGGCTCAGATCTTTTACTTGCAAGAATGGAATGGCTTCCTCACCAGAAATTCAACCTGAACTCTGCCCTCAGTTAGTTTAAAGTGTCTCTTTTCTCTTTGCCTACATCGCAGTGCTTCTGAGTGAAAGAGAGTCTGGTTATGCCCAGGCAAAGTGCAGACAGATGTTTTGACATTTCACTGCAGAGAGCTCCTCTGACACAATGCTGCTCTGATTTACAAGCAGTGCTGCTGCTGCAGTCCCTATCCACCTCCCAGCCATCCTCCTCTGGCAGTAAAAACCTGCTGTTGCCTTTTACCACAACAGCTACTCCAGTTCTTCAGCAGGCATGTATCACACCAGGCTCCTCATGCCAAGAGCTTCCTATACCAATATCCCTATTTTCTGCCTTCCAACTTTATAGTCCTTATCTGCTAACTATCTATATGCTGAGTTCTGCTATGAAATCTCTGCTGTTGCAGTTCTCCCAAACCTTTGCAGCTGTCAGTGAAACTTCTTTGGCCAGTAGCATCCTTAGAAAGCGTTCAGAGAAGAGCCATCAGGCAATAAGGACTGAAAAAACACAGAATAATCCAGTGTCATACTGAAATATCCCAGAGAAATTAAGACATTACTTGATTGCAGTTTACAATTACTTCCACAGCAAGAAAATGTGATGCTCTGCTCTCCAGATGAGAGCGTAACAGGACGAAGAACCTAGCAATGAGAAACTAAGAGGCAACATAATTGCAAGGGTTCCTGAATTTTAAACACTTAACCAAGAATTGCAGGATGTTCTCTTCCTTCACAAATATTTAAATTGAAATTGGATGCTTGTTTAGAATAGTTGACCAGCTTGAACATGAATCAGCTCAGGGAAGTTCTGTGCCTTCAGGAAAGACAGATAAAATGACTGCAAGCACCCTTCTGGAGCTACCATCCATCACTGTGGGAGAAGGGACTAGATGGGGAAGAATTCCAGGAATCAAAGGTAAAATGTAAACTAAAGGGTGAAATGCTGAAAACCCAGTTCACATGTGTTCTCTCACAAGTCAGTGTTTTTCATCTGAGTAGAGACCAAGTGACCGTAGAAAAGACTGCTTCCCTAGAGTATATCATCTGCAAATCTGCCAATGAGTTTTCAATGAAAAATTAAATTTAGGTTTGTCAGCCTTGATACACTTTGTCTTTATAAAACTAGGAATGAAATATAACATTGGGAGTAATCTTATCCTGTTGTCTTAACTAATTTAGCATTTTGCATGCCTTAGCTTATGAACTTTACAAAGAGATTCTTGGCAAAGAAGGATGGCATTGTAACTTCAGCCTTCTTAAAATTAACTCACACCAGCTATTCTCAGTAGTACCATCATTATATGTGAAACTGTGCTCAAATGAAGAATCAATAAATAAATATGAAGAAGAAATTTAGGGAAAAAACGAAGTGCTATTAGCATTCCAGGAGTATAATAAACTCATAACTCTCTGAGGCAAAGCAGTGAAGCCCAGATTTGCAAAGCAACCACAGACAAGGAGGTGTGCAAAGCTCATTTCAAATATAAGTTGGTTTAATATTTCAAACACCCATTAGAGGGAACACATAGCATTAGCAATATCATGGTTTGTATTCCTGATGTATGGTCCTTGACAAATACAGAAGGTATCTAGTAAACTACTCTCTCAGGAACAATTTCTGTTGGAATGTTAAATTTTAAAGATGTTCATCACTTGCTTTTGTTTTAATTTAGTCTATATAGATCCATGTCCGGTGTGCATATAAAAATATAAAATATAGGAATGATCCCTAGCTCATCTTCCAACATGTTGGGACCAATTGTGCACATGTGATCCGGGTACTTTTTTCTCAAACTGTAGTCACATAACTTGAATGGAACTGCTTAGGTGAATAAAGGATTTGCACAGCCAAGTTACCTACTGGCAATGTTTAGCAAGGAGATAAACGCAGAGACTTGTAAGGCACAAGTCTAGGGCTCTGATGTAGGAAAGCAATGAGATTAAATATTTCGTTCATAGGATTTAACTACATATTTAGATTAACTATGTAAATAAGTGTTTTCAGGGGTTGTAACCTTGCCTCTGCCACTAATGCACTCTATGACATTGAGCAAGTCACATAAAACCAGACTTTTCACAAGTCTCAAAGTCTAATTTGTACTGATTTCAGTCACTGGCAATCCTACTTGGTGCCTATCTGCATCGTTTCATTTCTCACTATCTTTAACAGGTGAGCACAAAATTCTCTAGGCCATAGTCCTTTCATGCCTCAGTTTCTCTCCCTGATGATTATTACTTCTGACTGCTGAGGATGGTTTTCAAAACCGAAATAAGGGTAAGTTGTAATATTATATCACTCGATTATCCTCACAAAGAAGGAACTGTGGAATTCTTCATAATTTGAATTATGTGTTACAGCCTTCATCAGTATTGAAACAGCGCATAGTTGCAGCGCGCAGTCCTATGTTGCTCATGTTGAATAAAGTACGTATCTTTATCCTACCACAAGCCACTAATGATATTCTTTCCCCTGTTGTCTTTTAAGTAGGTGGTTACCAGCTGCAATTACAACTAATAGCTAAGCTCTCTTAGACTGGAGGAGCACCTTGGACACAGGCAGAAACTGAATCTCATCTTTGTATTTTCACTGAAAATGCCCTTCACATGTGGAGTGGACCCCAAAAAGGTCAGAGAGTGAAATATTAAGTGATTTATAAATATAGGCTGATTGCTCAGTCCAAACCATGTGTTTGAAAATCTCCTGGCACACAATCATCTTCAATCAGGAAGAGAGAACAGAGAAAGGAACGTGAGACAGGGTGGGGGCATCTGTAATCGCTCTAACAAACTTCTGAGACCTAGCCAATTTCTTCTTCCCTGCATTATATATACAGGCTCCAAAAAGCATCTCTTTCCACATTCTTGAATTTTCTATATTATCCTGTCAAACTGGGTTATCCAGAGTGAACTTCCTACCCTTTCCTTTCCTGTCTTATTTTTTTTTCTCTAATCTTTGATTTATTGTAAATCAGCATCATAGGAGATAAATAAGCAACCTTTAGCTGAAACAGCAGCTAAACAACTTCCACGTGGCCAGGCAACACAGCAAAGCAATTAAACCTGCCCAACAGGCCATCTGTAGTCAGCATCCTCTTACCTTAAGAGGCTGGCCCCAAAGTGTTCCCAGATTTAGTTCTTATTCCTACCTCTGAGTTGCACAGATGGTCCCAGCACCCACTCAAAACCTCTTTGAAGTTACTATGAATCTACACAGCCAGGTAAGCTCGTTGGCCCCAATTCTGTTGCAAGAATAAGGATGTGGCCAAGGTCTCATTGGAGTATGTTTCCTAGCCCTCAGGAAGACAGGCAGGATCTTCTCTTTTCTCACATAACTAGTCATAACTGTCACAGCCGTTATTGTTTGGAAACACCAGTTTGATCTCTGAGTCAAGACACTTTCATACCACGTAAGAAATTTTCATTCTGTTATCCTTTCAAATAAAGTTAAAGCTATTTTTTCATTTTTAGTCTACATCAGTAGCCTGCACAAGGCTTGCACTTGAAATGAAAAATCCTACTTTTAAAATGACAAACACTGAACACAGGACATTCGTTACCACTAAAAAAAACCCTCTCTGTCTATGGAGGAGCATAATTCATTCACTGATACACACACCCACATTTTCTCCAGGGAGTTTCACAAATTCACATGCACTCCCAGCACTAAATTTTGCATTTCAGTCTAGGCATTAGCTATAAAAGATGTGTAAAATCTTATGTAGTCAGACAGAAGCTGTTCCCTATTGGCTACATAATAAGCATCTTAGGTGGCTCCAGGGTATAAAATTATTCCAAAAGGGGTGTGGAAAAAATTACACTGCATAAATTGATTCCAGATCCACCTGTTCCAGGTGCCAGGAAATATATTTGTTAAAGCCATCTGCATGTCTTAAAAGCTAACAGTTTTTGAAGACTATGCACAAGCAATCTGCAAAATATACAGACTTCAGAAGCCACAAACCCTTAAACTGCAAATGCCTTGTAGGTGCCTATGTAGGACTTAGCCTGGCTGTTCTGCAGGACTGCAGACAGCATCACTGCTTAACATCTGGGCATATCCAGCGTCAAGGTATGTCCTCCATAGCACGGAGGGTTCAAGGCTACTGGAGGATCCGTTTGGCATCACCAGACCCTCACATGCTATTCCCAGTTACGGAGGCTGCCTCATGGGTTTGAAGTTATGATTAAGCTTTTGAGTGCAGCACAATATTTGGCAGAGACAAAACTGATGACTATGGTTCTTCTCTGCAGGTTGCTACATCCCAGCTGGTCACGTGTTGCTGCACAATGGATAAAGTCAAACCTTTGAAACTGGCACTCTGCAATTTATTTGGCTTCCAGCAACAGCCTAATAGGGAGTACGTTATATGTTAAGACTAGCAAGCCCACAAGCATTTAGCCTGCTCAACAAAGCAGGTGACCCACAGAGGTCAGACACTGCTACGGTTTGTGTTTCTCAGGGTCTGATCATGTAGGGTGCTGTTTCCCGGAGACGCATTAACAAGAATGAAGAACATGTAGCACCTTGTAAGATCAAGCTCCTTCACAGCAGCTTCTAGGAAGAAAACATCCTGTGCTCTCTCCACAAATGACCCCTTACTGAAAAACAATGAAATTATATAGATGATTTATAAACTCCCAAGGTGTTCACCGTTGATTTGCGGATTAAGACTAGTAATCGGCATGTTTACTTATTATCTCATTTAAAGCCCACTAAAAAGTAAATAAAGACACACCAGTCCTTAACCAGGACAGCGCTTTGGTATATCCTTAATCATAAGCACATGAATAGCCCTGTCACCAATTCAGAGTCATACTCTGTAACTTGGTAACATCCTTCACATGCAAATCACCTCCCAGACTTATTATATTCCAAAACAAAACAAACCCGTTTGGTTTGTAGATACATATTTGATAACAGTAATACTTCTAGAGTATCACTACTCATACACACATCAGAAAATCACTTTGAGTGATTTTGTGTGGGCCTTACAAATTTGTGCTTTATGTGAGTGCTGAAGCTGAAGTAACTTTGGGAGTCGTAGCGCTGTAGTCAAGGAGACCTTGCATACCAAAAGTCACAGTTGTGCTGTCAGAGCTCTGCTGCACTTTGCTCACATGTTTTGAGCCTGGGGTAAGAAATTCGCTGCTGTCATGCAGTATTTTTCTGGACAACAATGAGAACAGAGGTGAAATAAATACTGAGGCTAACTGTGCTTGAAGAATAATCTCTAGCAAGCAAGGCACTGTCCACACAAGTTGTAGGCTCAAATACCTGTCAAAGTCTTGTATCTCGTATTCAGACAGCTCCCACCAAAACTCATGAAAATTGCCACCATGGACAGAGATGGGATGAGTCATGGTACTGGGCATGCTGAAGGACGCAGCAGCCCACAGTGTAAAAGGAAGAGAAACAAACCCTACAGTAAGACTAGCTGACACACTCCCTTCAGTGAATTGGTTTTTTCCCCCTTAAAAAGAAAAAAAAGCAACAGAACGATAACAAAGAGCTGTTGACTTGATCCTCAAAGTCAACAACGCTCATATTCGGACACAGCCCATTTCAAGGCATAGCAGGGATAGCACTGTTAACACTTCATGGTTTGTCTCTTGCACTAAATCACTAGGATTCAACCTAAAATAGTGACAGTTCACCTTCACAGTATTCAGTCTGTAAAAGATAAGACCACCACTTAAGACTGACTTTGCAATCTCATCATGACTTGATACTATGTATCTGCTGCACAACCAACACCAATGAATTTCACCCCTAGAGAACAGTTCTGAATTGCCTCATCACTATCTGTAGAGGATTAAATTTCCCTTTTTCAGTTTTACACCAGAAATTATCTAGTTGGGCATGATCTGAAGCGAGGCAAATCCAGTCGCAGACTTCACACTGGACTGCACCTAAACTCTTGGCACTGCCCCAGCAGTGGAACATCTTCACATTACTGTGACAGACTCCTTATTCTTCACCGCTTCCCAGCTCTCTTGAGGCTGGTCCACACTTGCTGCTGCAGCTCGTGCCATCAAGGCAGTGAGCAACACTTAGGAGACCTGACAAAGCTGGAATCCAGTGCATGGCTTTCTGATGACAGACCCTCAGTAAAATTACCAATGACTCTCAGTAAAAAATGAACTGAGAAATACTAATCTAATGATTCCAGGCATATAGATAAATAAAAGGTGAAAAGGCTTTTAAATGTATTCTAAAACCAATATTTTATAAGATGGATCAATATATTTCTCTAGGCTGGAAACAAATGAGTTCTCAAAGAAAGTTAAATTTAGAGAAGAAAATGTTTGGTTTTCTTACTACAGAAAACAGTGATGACAATTCCTTGGAGGGCATTTATATGAACAGCAATCCAAAGCTAGGGCTTCATCATGCTCTTCCTAAAATCAGTGGAGTAAGAACAGGTTAAGGTTACTGCATGATAAGTACAGTCAGTACTTAACATGAACACAAGTAGCTTTCCAATCATACAGCATTGTCCTTAATTTCCAAGCTTTCACTGGTCAAACCGGCATACGGAAGTGATGCAGCCACGAAGTAAAACAATGACAGAGACTGCATCTTTTACGCAGTCAATTAATCTCCCTGATGTCTTTACAAGGAATCACCTGAATAAGGGCTACCGGCTAACACCCCAAATTCCCAGATCCCAGTAGACAGAGCACACATCAGTACTCAAGGCAGACAGGCAGCCGCGCAGCGGATTGCTTTGTGGTATTGTTTGATACTGCCCCCTTTTGCCAAACAGCAAGGCAACAGCCTAGACTTCACACAGAAACTTTACATGTCATCTATTTGTTTTCAGGAAAACACATTCATGCAGATGGTCTTATTTAACCCTAGCATGACTGCTCGCATGATTATTAATCCTGACTAAAATAGAAATCCACTGTCAAGCCATGTTTAATATCACAGAGTGAGATTGCTCTCCAGAAACATTTCCTCTAACAAGGATCCATCCTGTCTCAGCCCAAGTCAAGCAGGACTTTAAACTGACTACAAGGTAAGAAGCAAAGACAGTAAAGTCTGGAGGTATGTTCCCCCAAGTCAGCTGTCTGCCTGGAGAATAAAGGATGATCATATTGGATGACCAAAGCCATTTTGTTTGGGCACTTTTTTCATCTTGTCGCAAAGCAACTAAATCCCATGGCACCACCTGTATGGAGTTTCTGTCAGGCTACACGTTTTCCTACTGAACCCACCCCCGTGTCATCTCTTCAAGTCTGTATGAACTGATGGGGGCCACCTTGTTAAAAGTCATTCCCCACACAGACCCTCATCTCCTACATCTCTGTTCAAGCCTTTTGTCTTCTGGGGTTGTGCTTTTTCACTCCCTGAAGTTTGCACATTTTCTCCTCCCTGGTTGCTCCAGCTCTTTGCGGGAAGGGAGGGAGGTCACAGGGGGGCAGCCACTGCCAATTCCATCAGCCTAGCGGGTTGGGGGAATGAACAAAGCAAATATCTATATTCTGAATGGCGGAATCTTCCCCCCCCCCCCCCCCCCCCTCCCAGTGACTTCAGGATTAACATGTCCCTGACAGGGAGGACAAAAACTTAACCTCTCTGAGGAAAGAAGGCAAGATAGAGAGAAAAAAAGGAGAAATTGCCTCCACTTCACTGAAAAGGCAAGAGGCATAACAAAATGCAGAGAACCCCTACTATAGCCTGCCTAGTGCAGAGTCTACTTATCATCCAATCCAATCTGAATAGAAAAGTTTTAGTCCAAGAGGGAGAAAAAATGAAAAAAGATATGGATTATTCAAGTGACTGTTTAAAAATGAAATGTCTATTAAAAAATCTGGTTAAATATCAGTAGGATTTTTCTTTTTCCCATTGCCACCTTCTCTGCAGTTTATGACCAGTTTTCTCCCTTGGGTGCTTACAAATCACACATATAATCAAAGAAAGCACTTTTCTGTATGAGTAGCTTGTTCCAGCTACTCTCACTCCTCCTCCTTGCCTTCATTCACCCAGGATCTCTACTGATCTCAAACAGCAGTAAGAATCAAAGCCCATCATAACTTTTAGATTAGTTGGTTTCTATTTTGTTCGCAGTGCAGTCGGCTTGGGGTCTCAGCCTACCACTGAACCCATCCAGAGGCAAAGAGAGCTAACCTCTTGCCGCTCAGACTATAATTTAGGAAAAGAAGTATTTTCTGTAATGAGAGGGAGCACTTGCACAACAAAAAATTAAACTTTACTATGATCCCAAACCAATATATCTATACATAAATAGTTCAAAGGGAAAAAAAAAAAGAAAAAAATTTAAACCCAACCAAAAATAAAAACAAAACAAACAAAAAAACCGGGACCTGGCATCTACCATGTTTGGAGACCTTTTTTAAGGACAGGAAATTATCTAAGAGTCTAAACTGAGCCAACAGAGGACAGTGAACCTTTAGGACCTAGCTACTCCTCTATACTTAGGCTCCACCTAAAAGCCCATGAACAGACAGGTTCAGTACAGACTTGGCAAGCACACCTTTTGTTTGTTTCCTCTGAGGCGTAACAGTAAGTGTGCTCCTGGGAAGCACCGACGAGCAGAGGGTAGTGCTAGAAAATACAGAGCTCCAACTTTTGGTGTGGGTGTTGGAACTGGATCGACAAAGGTTGTTTCTGGGAATCCTCCCCCTGCCCCATAAGTTTCTAACAATACTGGGAGCTAAGGAGCTGCACAAGGCTCTCTGCTTCCCTCTCCCTCTCCCCTTCGCTTTTGATCTCCATCAGGACGTGAGCTGAAATCTAATGGGCCACCCCTACCACAAAGACAAATTACCATCTGAAAAAAAAAAAAATCATTAATATCCCTCCGTGTAGGCTATCCGGCTTCCCACCACTGCACCCCCTTCCCTTTCGTCACAGCCCCGCTCAGCGGGTTTAGGGAGAGCTGGGAGGGAGAGAGGTGGGGGAGAAAGAGCAAAGAAACCACCTCCACTGCCACCTCCTACCTAGCGTCCTCTCCAGCGCTGCCGGACTGCAAAAACAGCGACAAGAAAAAGCCCCTTTCGCTCCGCAGCCCGCGGGGAGCAGGAGGACGGCGCACGGAGCGCCGGGCACAAACACCCCCCCGCGACCCGCAGGCTGCCCCCGGCCCCTTCATCACCCCGCGGCAGTGCTCCGCGCCGGCCGCCGCAGGGCCGCGCAGCAGCCCGGGGCTCCCCATCTCCCCGGGGCTCCCCACTTCTCCGGGACCCCCATCCCAGCGCAGCCCGCTCGCCCCGGCCCCCCGCCAAGTTGGGAAGTTTGCGCGCCCCCTCCCCGCGGCCGGGCCCGCCGCCCGCCCGCCCCCCGGCCCGCCGCCGCGCCGCGCTTACGGGGTGGCCGCCGGGCTCCCGGTGCGGGGCTCACCGGCACATCGCGCTCCGGCTGCCGCAGGAGCGGGGGCAGCGGCGGCGCGGCTCGGCTCGGCGCTCGGAGGGGAGCGGAGCGGAGCGGCGGCTCTCGCCAGCCCCGCGCTCAGGGAGCGCCGCCTCGGGCCATGCGAGCGGCGGCGGGCAGCGTCCCCGCGGCGCGGCCGGAGTTGGGACCGAAGTCCTCCCCTGCGCTCCGCTGCCTCTTCCCGGCGGCTCCGATCAGCGCCGCTTCAACTCTTTCCATCGGAGACCGGGGGGAGGAGGGGGAGGAGGCGGAGGAGGAGGAGGTAGGGAAGGAGGAGGGAGCTAGGGGCTGGCAGCCCCAACTCGCACTGATGTCAACTAATGTATTCAAAGTTCAACGGGGCATTTCTTCGCAGGCGAACCGCCCTCGCCGCCCTCCCCCCGGGCCGGCGGGGGGTCCAGGGAAGCAGGGTGGCTCTCCGCTGCCGGGCCCCCGGCAGGGGGCGGGGGCTGGCCCGGGGGGGTTGGGGATAGGGGGCTGGCACACTTCTGGGACGGGCAGGTTCAAGTGCCACCGGCGTGGGGAGGGCTGAGGGTGGAGGAGAGGCACCAGATAAGAGCCAGCGGCGGAGCGCCGTTTGCATTTAAATCCCCCCCCTTCCCTCCCCGCTGGAAGGCGCAGGGCCGGCAGCGGCCGGGGCTGGGATGGGACGGGAGCGGGGCGCGGGGGAGCCGCCGGGCTGGGGCTGGCAGTCGCGCCGCGGGCCCTCCGGCCGGGCTGAGGGGCTGCGGGGCTGCGGTGCAGACGCCGCCCGGCAGCGCTTGCGGCGAGCCCCGGGCGGAGCGCTGTGCCCGGGCCCGGCGCTGCTCCCCTCACCCGGCGGTCGGGCCGAGGCTGCGTCTCCCCGTCGCGATGTCCGCCGGCTCGCCGGGGGCGAACGGGGTCGAAATGAACCCGAGGGGAGGGAAGGTCAAAGTTTGCTCACGCCGAAGCGGTAGACGGCGGCGGAAAATCCGCGGCGAGGCGCGTAGGCGGCGCGGAGCGCTAAAGCAGAAGCAGCGCCGCTATGCGCTGCCCGGCGGCAGCGCCGCCCGCTCCGCTCCCCTCCGCGCCCGCGGCCCGCGAGCCCCCCGGGGCGCCCTCGGGGAGCGCTGGGGGGTGTTGGGGGGCTGCATCAAAGGTGTTTTTGCGAGTGGCTGGTGTGCCGCGGTGTCCCCGCGGCGTGCACAGTGCCTGCACGCCGGTAGCGGCGGCCGCACAAAGCCGTAGGATGATCTCTGCTGATGGACGAGCAGCCAGGAAAAGGATAAAAATACATCTGGGCTGGTTTAGTGACATTTAAAAATCGCAAGATAAGAGCCTCGGTTATTTATCAGCTGAATCCCCAAATAGAATGGCCTGCATGGGTGCCATTGCATATGTATGTGTGCGTATCTAATGAGACTGGGATTTTTTCCTCCGGTAAACTGATTCAGTCATTCATGTTGACAGTATGTTATAGCTATATATAAACAGTGGGATTGTATGATGGCTCATCAATGCGATGACAGCCAATTGTGGTGGCAGTGGGTGTTCTCCCAGTTCACATCTCAGAGAAGTAACAGCATAGATCCACTGCAATGGTCATTATACAATACGTAATTGTTTGCCTGTCCTTAATTTCTCAGTCATTCCTTGATCAGGTAACTACATCTCTGCATCTGCTCATGCAGTAACACGTTTTTGGATACAGCTTGTATGAAACAGTCAATACATTATTTATATGTATAGTGTTTTCGATCTGATTTCCATTTTAAAACCTGTACCGGAAAGTTGAGGACAGGTAATGGGTACAAAATAATTGCGGTGTGGCTTTGTATTCTGCTTGACACTCAAACTTAGGGACAAGCCTCGAGCCAGGCACAGCCCAGCAGGGGCTGAGCAAACTGCCCCACGCATAGCGGCATCGCACCTGCCCCTCTTTGTCCATCTCTTCTGAAGACCCACAGAAAACCCCTAGCTGATTTGTTGTGGTAGCATCTTCTCAGGGTACTGTCTTAATTTACACATGACTAGTAAATAACAGTCAAGCTCCTCCTCTCCCTAACACGCAGCATGATATCTTTCAATTTAGTAAATTAATTTTAAATAAAGATGTACAGCAGCCTGGTTGTTCGGAGCAGAACACAGCGCGAGGCTGCACTGCTGTGCTGGGGCACTGCTGGCTTTGCTTCTCAGGGTTGCTGTGGTGGTTTGGTTACCTGAGCCTACAGGATAAGACACCTCACCAAATGCCACAACTCCACATGTAATTTCCAGAAGGCTCAGCCCAACCTTTCTTCCTCCTAAGACTTGTAGATGAGGCGCTGAGCACTGAACAGTAAGTAGCATGAGACCACATAAACTGTTTTTTTCCCAGTGTCTGTCAACATTTAAAGATCTAAGGGATAGCACTTCTCTATTAAAGAAAAGATTGAGTGTTTGCCCTCACATCTTCTAGCATTTTCCTGCTACTATTTTGCTGTTCTTCCCCCAAAGCTGGCAGTAATTCTGTTGGTTGTCTGTGTGCATGCATTGCTCAGAGACCCACGAATGTCCTGTAATGTTTCCTTGGACGCTCAGGTTCTCATACTTTAATGCTGTTACACAGCATGATGTCTCCAAAATCACTGGCCAGACAGGGAAACTGCTCAAATCCTTTAAGTAAAGGGCTTGTGTCGCAAAGCAGTGCAGTTCAGATTCTTTGAAACAGATAGAAATGCCATGGGAAAAGTCAGCGTATTGCATGTGAAGGGATCTATATCAAACAATTTGTTTTCAGTCTCCAAATCCTAAGCCTCGCGAGGGAGAGGATGTACCGGGTTCCTGTTCCGGGCTTGGCAGAGACTGAGCTCTTGGCAAGACTCGCCACGGTTGTTCGCCGCCCCTCTACCTCTGTCCAGAGCCACCTCTGCTGGAGAACCCCCCTTTACTCTGCTTTTCTCCTGGCTTGTCCCTCCGCTCCCCCGCGGGCCGTTTGTTCCCAGCGCAGAGCGCAGTTTCACCCCAGAAAAGGGGTGTTTGGCGGAGCCCCGTGCCCCGCGCTGCGCGCCCCCGCCGCCGCTCGGGCCGGCTTTTACCACTAGGTGCTGCTAGTGCCTCCCGGTGACACCGGGCGCCGCGCCGCGCCCAGCCCAGCCCAGCCCAGCCCTTCCGCGCCGAGCCGAGTCGAGCCGAGCCGAGCCGCCCGGCCCCCGCCGGCCCGGAGCGTCCCCCGGGGCCAGGGTGGCACCCCCGTAGCCGAGCGTGACCGATCTACGCGGGTGCCCGCACACGCTGTGGGTTTGTGTAGCACACGTGGGAGCAGGCGGCGTGGCCAGCCGGCGGCTTGGGCAGCGGCAGGTCTGGCACCGCTTTCGCGGGAGGTGGCTGGAGGGAGTGGGGGCGAAACCCACGGCTGGGAGAGCGCTGCCTGTGCAGGACCGGCAGCCACTGCCTGCAGAGGCCAGGAGCCACCGTGGCTGCCTTCAGACAGCCGTGCAGAGACGGGGAGAGTTACACCGAGCAGGGACGCAAGCTGTGGGGAGCAGGAACCAAACTAAGAGGGATGGGAGGACTTGGGGCTTTAGGGCAGAGGAAGGCAGGATAGAAGTGTGCTGTTGGGCACCGGTGGGGACAAGGACCTGTGAGTGTAGGACAGAGCTCTGTGGGGTAAGAAGAGCTCAGTCCTAGGCTTTTTGTGAGTCAGGTCACCCGAAGACAGTACCCGAATCGCAGCTAGCATTGCATTTCGCAGCCTAACTGGACCAGGCTGTGTTAGTCTGCATTTGCACACAGATAATCCATCAGTTTATGACTGAACTGGAGGTGCAGACCTGTTTGAACTCGAGCTGTTGTGAACATTCGGATAAGCTTTACCAGTAGATGTTTTAGGGGGAGATCTGGAGGCAAATCTTGACTCCCGCCTCATCGTCGAGAGGGTAGGTGACAACATTCACCCACGCTTGATCTCTAGACCACGATTCCACAGTAGTAGCAGTCTCATTAGAAAAGTAATTTTGCTGTAGATGGCCAGACCATATTTCACATAGACTGAGGGAAGGGGAAAGTCCATATGTCAGCGGCAAAAATTTTAAATTATGCTTAAATTTAGATCTGGGCAGATACGTTCAGCCAGTCACTTCAGTGTCTGACTACAAGTTTTATTTCCCTGTAGCACCGCAAGGTGAGAAGTGGGGTTGCCATAGGGAAAACAGTCAAAATATACGCAGCAAAATGTTTTTTACAACTTTATGCCAGTGCAAGAGACTGACTCAAGTGGAGCCCAAACTCCCTTGTAGATGATGCAGTGTTTTCTCAAAAGGGGAAAAAAAAGCATTTCTAAATATACTATCAGCAAATACTCAAAAGCAGTGGCATGCAGCAATAGTGATAGTAAGCTTTAGCCTGAGATCTATATCTGAAGCCAAATGGCCAATAACCATAAAATATTTAGGTACATGGCTTTTTCCTTGAATTTAAAATAGGTTGCTAAATAGTCACAGTTGTGGTTTCCAGGCTCAGTCTGGTGGTGACAGTTACGTTTTAATTTATACTAAGGAGAAGGCAAAGTTAAATCCTTGACATGAACTAAGAGTCAGATGACCTGAAAGCAAGACAATACAAATGAGCTCCCTGGAGAGAAGAGGCTGTGATGGAACAAATAGAATAATACAGAGGAATGACTTGACACCATCACCGGAGCGACTGTATTTCACTTCTTTGGAAAGAAATGAAATGAGCTTAAATTGGGACAACTGCTTTATTTTCAAAGAATTACATCTGAAGCCTCTGCTGCCTACAGACAAGTGATACACAATTGTTTCTCCCCTTGAAGCCAGGTACTATTAATTGCCAGTTTTCATATGTCACTCGACATGAGGAAGCTGGCAAATGTCATCATACTTAATAGAGGCAGGCCTGAGTATTCCCACTGAGTCTCACAGAAGTAGAAAGTTCCTTGTTTGCAGACAAAGACTCATGAAACATAAAAGTTGAGTTAACTGCATGATATACCAGGAGGGAGGGAATGTTAACCTGAGACACTTGTCATTGCCCAGTGAACATCCACACTGCAGTAAGATATACAGCACCTAGCAGTCACCTATTTGTTGGCAAATAAAAGGAGCGGTGAAAAATTAGTTTTTAACAACACCATTAGGAGGTTTGATACTACATCAGAAACTGCTTTCCCCACTCCTCTAACTCAAGCTCTGAGCCTAGAGGCTGTGTTTATTGGAAATTACTTCTGCCTTGAGACTGGAAGTGTAAAACCTAGCACTGAACACCTTTATGGTGCTCCTAGATATATATTATCTGAGGGACTGAAAACTTCCTTGGCAAATGCAAGTGGGATTTTTTTCCCTGGAGCATATAGGTACCTTTACAATTAGACTTCAGCTTTAATTTAAAGACACGTTGTTTGGCACATCAGACATCTCACTGAATGCTCTGTACAAGAACCAGATTTGAATGGAAAGTGAATTCAGGAGTGTTGGCAGCTTATCTACTGACTTCATACCCAACCTTAGGCAATTCAGCTCAAAGGTGAGCTCAACACTACGAGTTCCCATTACAACCTTTGCAGTATCTTGCACTAGTTTAATTTTCCTTTAAACAGCTACATTAAAAAGCTTTACAGGGACCCACTTATACAACAAACTCTTATGTTCAGTGAGCTGTGCTCTGCTGTAAAGTCTGGGTCTAAATGTGAGCAGTTTTGAAAGTAATAGCATTCCTTCCTCCACCTGCTTATGTGATGACCAATGTATTGATAATGCAGCTTGCAGTGTCTGATTTGGAAAATGCAGTTCTCAGTGTAGTGGGAATGTGAACATGCTGGTAAAACTGAGTATCTGTTCGTAGATTGTAATTCTCCTGTAGCATTTGGAATTCATGACCTGGAAAGCCATTCTGAGGACTTAAGAAGTTCATAGCACTCTGTTAATACAGTGTCCTTCCACACTTGCATGTTTTTAATGAACTTAACTAAAACCCATACTGTACCTACTCAGTGTGTGATATTCAGATGCTTATAATTCAAATCAAAGCCAATTGACTTTCAAATCTCACCCACTTTGGCTGCAGGGCTGTTTAAACTAAAAGGTCAGGAGAAAAAAGAATATTTTTTAAAATGAAACTTTTTTAGTCTTCTCAATCAAAATATGAACTGCTTTTAAAAGCATATTTTTACCTTTGGGTGGAGACCAATTATCTTAAATTTCAAGCCTCCATTTTGCAGATTTTCAGACAGGTATTAAAAATAAGGGCTTAGAAAAGAAACTGTATCGTAGCTTCACCTATGATGGTTGTGACCGAGTCACAGAGTCTTTCCTCTCTTAAGAAAGAGGTCCACTGGAACTGATGCAGACAGATCCATGTCCTTTGGGAAAACATTGCTTCAAATTCCTACACAGGGTAGGTATAATTTCACAGGCTGAGATATTTCTCAACAACAAACCTGAAATGTAACCTTAAACCCAACAGCTCTGCCTGCTACTTTAGGGGAACGTAGCTTAGCTCTGCAGGTTGTAGCTATGTTCCCTCTTGAACTGCAATGTACCCCTTTGTGACTTGGCAATGCAATGGAAGGCCCTGCATTAGGGAAACCTCCTTGTGAAGTATAAAGAGATGGAGGTCTCCCACAGAGATCCCTCTCTGCCCTTTACACTGCCTGATTCATTGAGGCTTCTCTCCCACACAAAAAGAAGGGTGGTGGAAGCAGTTCTGTGATGAAAGGGAATCTTGGGCCTAGGCTGAGCTGTCCTAAGAAGAGCTAGTAATATGTAGAATATGAATATTCATTGCTATTTTATTGTTGGTAAACCTAAACACCAGGAAGAGGTTGGGTTGGATGTTACTACAGTGTGTGGCCTGTTTTTGTTAAAGAAAAAAGGGGAGAGACAGCCACCTTTTTTCTTGCAGTACCTCAGCAAAGAGCTTGTGGGATACCACAAACATTACATTAACAGAAAGCTAAGAACACTGTCGCATTAGGCTGTACACTGCCCTGCTTCCTAACGGAGAGTGTCTGCTTCCCTTCGCCGGCACAGCCAGGGATGTCAATAAAGAAAAATGATTGCAGCAGAGTGGGCTAGTGCACTGAGAGAGAAGCTTTCTGCTTTGCATTTGCAACAACCAAAGACCCGGTAACTTCTCCGAAACATCACATCCTTCCTTCAGCTTGGCCATCACAACATATAGTGGTGGCATCTCAAATATAAGGCACAACAGCAACGCAAGGAAGAGCTTCATAGTGACTTGTGAAGGCACACAGTGCAGCAGCACGGATCAGGGTGGCTGAGGCGAGCAGGGTCAGATATTGAGTCAGGTATTGAGTCACAGGTATTGAGCAGTGCGCTGTTATAATTCTATTCAGATAATTCCTACCACTTCCTATATGTATATATAATTATATATTACGGATTATCTATTTTCTACTTATTTTCCATGCAAAGTTGTCCATCAGAAATACCTTTACTAGACAAAAACATATTTAGATATGTATAATCAAAATACAATTACTGTATATATTTCTAATTCGCATAACATGTACTGCAAAGTATATTGTGCATTCAGTCTAGTCTAGTGGCCAAAAATATTCCATGAATCCTGGTCAACAATTATCAAAAATTCTATTCCTGCCAGATAAACTGAAAATTCTCACTTTCTGACTCAGTCAATATGTTACCCTGCTGCTATGCCATATGGCCCTGGCTGCTGAGACACAACACAACCTCATCAAGTGACACCCAAACTGGAGGAGTGGTTGATACACTGGGAAGCAGGGTTTTCATTCAGAAGGACCTCAACAAACTGGAGGAACAAGCTAGCAGGACCCTCATGATGTTCAACAAAAGCAAATGCAAAATGTTGCATCCGGGTCAGAAGTACCCCGTGCCCCAGGTCAGGCTGAGGGCTGAGCAAACAACCCTGTGGCTGGAGTTTGGGGCCTGCAGAACAACAGCTACTGGCAACCTGAAGAGACTCCAGAGAAGGACTGCTAAGACAGTTACGGGACCAGAGCAGCGGATGGATGTACAGGAGATGCTGGGGCAACTGGTTTGTTTAGCCTGGAGAAGGCCAAGAGGGGATATAATTGCAGTCTTCCACCATCTTAATCCATCAGAGAAGACAGATGCAGACTTTTCTCAGAGATGCACAGCAAGAGAAAAAAAGGCAACAGTCACAAGCTGCACCAAGGGAAATACTGATTGGAAATACAGAAAAAAATCATCTCAGTGGGACTAGTGCATCACGGAGACAGGGGCCCATAGGGGCTGTTCAATCTTCACCCTTGGAGATTTTCAAAACTTGGCAAGGATTGAAGCAACCTGATCTGATTTTGAAGCTAGCCCTGCTTTGAGCAGAATGTTGGACTACAGACCTCCAGAAGGCCTTTCTGACCTGAATTTTTCTATGAATCTACAACATAAAATTCAGTTCTATAAGGTACTAAGTATCCCTTCTATCAGCCATAAAGGTGCTTGAAGCTTTGTTGGGGGTCAACAGAACTGGCTTAGTAGAGCAGTGACCTATCTAAATCTCAGCTATGATTTCATTCAGTGAGTAATCAGATTAAGTGTGATCAATTATTTGATTGCCTATATATTATATCCAGATTGTCATAGCAGGCTGAGATATACAAGGCTTGATTCTCCTCTCCCTTTCTTCAAAAATGTAAGATTCAACAGTGATAGGCAAGGAAAAAAGACAGAAAAACTGAAACAATTTTCCCTTGAACAATGAGTGGAACTGCTACATTTCATGTAATTATTATCACTGATCTATAACACAATCATTTCTACAGTCAGCAGGCCAAACCTCACTAATATTCCTTCCTCATCAAAACACAGAGGGTTACTCATAGAAGTAAAGGTTTGCAGGCATGCAAATTATTTTGTAGTAAGATGGTTAAAATTCTAAATCATGTATTAAATTACTTCTATTGTACAAGTTTAACTTCATTTTCCAAGGTAGTCACATGCAACAGAGATGCAGTAAGGTAGGTATTCCAACTGCAGGAGTGATTAGCTGCCAGTGCCTTCTAAAACTGGATTCATAAGTCAGATCATTGGAAAGATCAGTGGTTTGTGTCCTGGATGTCATGAGACCAGAGAGATGGAATATTGGCAGAAGATTAGGTTTATTTTTGTATATGTGCTTGAAATATTTAGACAGACTAGGATAGAAATCAACTTGTAGAGTTAGAGAGCCTGAACCAGAAAAGCAAAAAAGTCATGAGCAACCCTGTCTCAGGTGTTCAAGGAACATAAATATCAATATATCCTTGAACAGTGGCCCAAAGTCCCATTAAAGTTCAAGGAAGGACAGTGATATTCAAACACTTGCTTAAAGGTAGGCATGTGTTTAAATGCACTGATGACCTGGGGTGTTTTTACTTGTATATCCCTGTGTAACAAACAGGAAGCTACCACAAGGTTTGTTAATATTGCAGGCATTTCTGCATCTCCTTGTTTCTACATAGAAGCATACTGCTGGCAATTTGATTTTGCCACAGAAGGAAATGAGCATTCAATTCTGAATTGTCTGCCTGGGTCTGATTAAATCAGAGAAGTTAGTCACCAGTTTCTGTAAGTTCAGACTGGGCTATAAACATTTATTCTTATGAATAAATTTATCTGGACCTTTAAGAGGCTTGGGTTGAAATGTAACAACCTCTGAACAATCTGATTGGGACCAATATATAAGCAGCCAGACTGAGATACCAGTCAGTACCTTTCCCTCCCTCAGGAGCTTTATCCTTTACTGTTTGTAGGTTTACCTGTTAATGCTCATCATGGTTATAGGCTCTGACTCAAGAGCTCTCATTAATCACCGCCTAGCAACACTGCATCTCGTAAGCAAACATATCATATGCTGAGCTGAGGCAGCAGTACTCACTTCAAACTGTCATTTGCTCCTGACATAACAAGGGAAAAGATTATGCAGTCTAAGTACCAATAATTTTTCACTGCACGATTCAAAACAAGCTTTGGAGATTGGTGCCACATTGCTACAAATGATGACACTGAGGGTTCATGAAGTTCAGTGATCAGCACTGAAACACACATCCTCTACCTCACTGCATGTCCTGCATTATACCCCCTTGGAGTTACTCAAAGGTGTTCAGATGATGAGTCTGAATAATAACTATGTTAGAATTTGGATTCAGCTCCCAAAGTCTGGGAGTGTTTGAAACCTAGGTCTGAATAATCACATCCTTTGATAGAGCCAGCTATGAAGAGCAGCTGAAGGTCTTCATTTTATGAAAGTTCAGGTTCACTTCAATCCAGATTTTCATCTGTAATCCAGCCTTAATTCTTTCTCTGCATAGCAGGAGGAAGCCAGGCAAGATCTTTGCATAGGCATTCAAGCATTTAGCAGTTCAGTTCTCAGGCAGTCAGTTTTGCTGATTCAGCAAACACAGCACTGCTCAAACTATAATCTACTAAAACCACTGCTGTCACAGTGGTAAAGCATCTGCCAGTCTCAGAGCTGTGATGTCTTGCTGCTGCTTGGAGCTCAGGTTGAGATTAATTTAAGATTTCCAGATGCTTTTTTTTTTCTTTTTCTTGTTCTTGGTTATTTTTTTTTGGACCAGCTAGACACCAAAATAAGCATACTTCTTTGATGTCTATGTCAGGTATCTCTGATGAAAATCCAGCTATGAGCAAACTTTCAGCCAATGCTGAAAACAAGAGGGCAACAGACAAGGGAGAGGAGAGAACCAACATGCAGAGTGGCCTGGAGAGAAAATTAACTGCACGCAACAGAAAGAGTCCACAATAACAAGTGTGAAGTCCCAACACTTCTGCCAAGAGAATGATGAATGATGGGCTGCAGCAAAGCAGATACATACCTCCTGTTGAAGGAAGTTGTTTCACATTGTCACTATAGTCACTCTAATTTTGCTCAACTATTTTTGTGGTAACTCCACTGCATGTTGGAAAAATAGTGAGAAAAAGACTGAGACACTGGAAGGAAAAACAGAATCCGTGAAAGATTGGAGGCACAGACTGTGGCAATGCAGTATCTGAAAATCACCAAGGTCAGGCATTACTGGTTATACTCGCTGTGAGGTTTCAACAAGAGATAGTATTCTTCACACACAATGTTCAAACTGTTCAATAGTGGATCATGCAGCAGCTGCTGGTTTGCAGCCCAGAAATGCCTGCACTTCAGTGGTAGGCAAAGGGATCCCAATAGCTCCTGAAGTGCTTGGGCATTTTGCTAGGTAGAAAGGAGTTAAAAGTATATAAAGAAATATGTTTCTAATTGATTATCTTTTACACAGATGTGTGCTTTATGGGAAAGGCATGACACAATTAATGCACTATTCTCTTTAAGGCTCACCCAGGAATTCTTTAAGGTCACAAATTGTAGTCTGTGTACTTTGAAGTACCACACTTTGCTGCTTAAACTGGGAATGGCAGCAGGCCAGTTGGTACCAAAGGCAGCTTCCTTTCCATGTTCGCATACTGTAACTTTTGTATGGATTTTGTCTAAACTCATATGCAAGTTGCCACAGGATTCCATGCCCTGCTTATTGTTTGCTGCGCTGATTCACTGGCACATCCAGAGGTGATTTTTCACATGTCATCAGAAATGTTATAACACCAGATTGATTTTGTAAGTACAAGCGACTACCTAAGTGATGGAGGATTCCTGTCTCCTATGCACGCAAGAATAAAAAGGGAGGGCAGGGAAGAGAGAGAACAAAAGGCTATGTACCAGATAAAAGAGCAGAAAACCTGAATTAATTTGTGGAAGCAATAACATTTTTGTCAGTTATTCGTCTTTCCTGAAGGATGGAAACTCACTGATTGAAAGATGCTCAGGTCAGATATGCTCTCATTTGTCAGCAGCTAAGTTGGTATAGCCCTTGTAAAATCTAAAATCACATGCCCTTCACACACACTGTTGTTTTTCATGGCTGCACTCAGCCTAGAGTATAGAAATTGTCATACGTTATCAAGTTGGCAATCTGTTCAGATCAGTATCCTCTCTAATAGTAGCTTAAGAGGGCAGTGCCATAATCTGATAGGTATACTTTTTTCTCTAAGTCTCAAATTAATCTCTTGAGAGACTCAATTCTTCCATTGAGCACATGCTTTAAAATCTCTCTGAAATCTGACATAAATTATGCCAAATCAGGGCAATCTTGCTGTAACATAACTGACCAAACCCTCTTCAATCTCTTCAGGGTCTTGGCCTCAGTGGCTTCCTGTGACAGTATGTTCAACGGCTGAAGTACATGCTCAGTAAAAATGCTTATTTTTATCAGATTCTTCCTTTTACGGAATTCTCTGATATTTAACTCATTTCTCATCCAGTTACTGCAGTAGTGTCCCCCCACCCACCCACAGCGCAAGACCCCACTCCTGCCCAGCCCGGGGCCCTCAGTTCCTGCCCCAGCGATACCGCAGCAGTGCCCGCTCCCCACAGCTCCCCACAGCTCTACCCATGGGTCCCACCGGGCTGGGTCCCTGTCCCCAGGAAGGTAGCCGATGCCTGGGGCTGGAGCTGCCCTGCTGCCCCACCGCTACCCTGCTCCCTGGCAAGGAGGCTGTGTCCTGCCACCACCCCGTGTCCCTGCTGCCCCCAGACCCCAGGGAGCCGCCAGCTCTTATGGCTCCCTGTCACCTGTTCTTTGTGAAGCAGTATCATGAACTTTGCTTCTTCTTCCCTTCCCCAAATCTTTTTTATGAAACCCACACAGAAATGTCCTATCAATAATGGCCCCCTCCGTCAGCTGTCAGGCCCCTCAGCGCTGACTGTTGCCCTAAGTGGGACATTTACAATAGCCACTCTGCCAAGCTGGGACAATCCCCTCAGGACCTCCAGACTCCAGGGGCTGTGTTCAGTGCTGTCTGCTTTGGATCCTCCAACAGCACACCAAATTCTTTCTGTCCCTTCACAACTAATGAAACTACCTCTGTGTTAGGTGAGCAGTGACTGATGCCTGCCCAGACAGCTCCTGTCACACTCAGGAGGGACAGTCTCAAGTTTCCCCCCAAAACCCAGGAAACCCTTATATAGGTCCTGTAAATCAGTTATCAGTGTAAATGTGGAGCTCTGAACACCATGATCTCCCCATCATCCCAAAGAGAACTGAAGCCCGTGGCTTCAGGCCTTACCTCTCCCGGGTGACAGCCACTGAAGAGCTCCTAACATGGCGGCAGGGCCCAGCTCTGCCATCCCCACCGATGATCGCCCTCCCTTCACCACCACACAGTGCTGTGAGGGCACCACGCCAATTCCTGAGGGAAAGGGGATGCCAGGCAGGCTGAGGGACACTCACCCAGCTCACAGTTTTCAGTGGAAAAGCCAGCCAGGCTGGGTCCCGCCTCAGGGCAGACAGCCGGTGGCCTCCCTCGTCTGGCAGTTCCTCAGCAGGGCCGCGCAGCTCTGCCACCTCAGGTATACCTTCATGTGGGGCATCTCCAGCAAATTTTGTGCATCTCTTTTGTCAGTCAGCACAGATAACAGTATCACTACATTCTTTCCCTCAAAATTTAGCCACATTTTGGCTGAATTGGCCAGAGCTGTCACCCAGGTAAACATGAGTGGGGCTGGGCTCTGCGTGGGTCATCCTTCAAGCAGAAGAGGAACATGGTCTTTTGGTCTCAAATGGTGGCACAGCATGTCTTCACCAAAGGTTTTCATGATGCAGAAAGGTAAAAACAGATTTATTTTACTCAGGAAACAGACCTACAGAGAGATGATTTTCACAAGAAGTGAATCCAGCTCTTCTCAGTCGTGCATTAAAGCGGTAGCTACAAACTCATCCTTTCTCTTTGGTGGCAGCTATCTAACTAAATGTGTTTTCTCTAGTCTAATCCAGTACACTGTGCTCTGTGCTGAGGTTGTCAGCTCATTGTAACTGCTCCAGAGTCAGGTTTTGTTCTGTTTTTAACTAAGAGTGAAACAAATTCATCTGTGAGCTATGGATTAATAGCCGGCATGGATTTGAGCCAATGTACTTGAATACATTCATGAAATTTCACTTTATCCTTGGTGTCTTATCTTCAAGAATATTTTAAATTTAGAATTCTTTCTTTTATCTTTGTTATGTTACACTTGCTTGTAAATACACATAATGCATCCTGATTTTGTTTGCATGTTGATTGTCTTTCTTGGGAAAATAGATAAATAATTAATTGGTGAATAATAGACAGACTGGTGTTGGAATTATGCCAGATCTAACCTTGGGTCTCCTCTATTTTTTTATCATCTTTGAGGAAAGAGAAATGAAACAAAGGAACAAGAACACTTAAAGCATGTGATAAATTCTTCTCTGTAACAAAGAGCGTTCAGGAAAACTCCTTCCTTTCCAAAAGCACCTTTGGTTTGTTTGATACAGTATTGTTGTCAGATGCATTGAGGTTGTTTTGAAAGGAGAATGACAAAACAGTGTTGCTTGTATGATAATTAAATGTAGCTGTCTACAACTGCCAGTCAGGATAAAGTTCGAAAATCTCCGCAGCAGAATCACAAATTCCTGCCACCTAAACCGAAGGAGGAACTCCTTTACCTAGAAATGAGTAACAGGCTATTACAGTCTCTGCAGCCAGCCATAAAAGGAAACATTCAGTACACTGCAATTATGCCATGCATCATAACCTCTACAGTTATGTGCAGAGTAAATGTAGATTGATCATTATTAACTTCCAATTTTTCTGAAGAATCAGCCTAAGTACCTCACATAATAGAAAATAAACTCATTAGAAGATGATGACATCTGAAAATTGGAAGTCTAGGTTTCTTTCTCTTTTCTTAAGTAGGTCTCTCTTCTGTTATTTCTTCTATTGTCTCATTGAGGATTCTTGGTTAGAGCTGCTTGGAAAACGGGCAGTTAAGGATAGTTTTTTTAGATAGAATAGTCTGAAATGGCTGTGAAAAAGAAAAATATTTTGATTCCTAAACATAGCTGTGCTGCCTCCTGGGAACTGTAGTCCAGGTGTTGCAAAACAGTATTCTTGCTTGTAGGTTGGGTTCCCTGTCTAGATCAACATGTCCTCCTCTTTCACTTTATTTGTAGAGGGAAATGGTGCATCGCAGCTGTCACATGGCCACAACACACCAAGGGGGATAATATAGCCTAAAAAGAAGAGTATAAGACAGTCAAAGTAAGTATATGAAAAACTTCAATAATGTTACAAAATTGTAATAGCTAGTGCTATGATCACTGCTTCAGCTGCAATTTTCTTCAGAAAACCAGCACCATTGACCAGAAATATTTTTAATTACAATAGTTCTGTCAGAAACTCAGCTCTCCACCAAAACCAGACTAGAACTGTACTTTTTTTGTCAGATTATTGTTGATAAATTGAGCAGACACTGCTTCTGCCTGCTTCTTTTTCAGCCCCCTGTGGATCAGATTAAATAAATGACAGGGGCTGCTCCCTCTAATTCTCATACATGAATTGCAGTGCTGAGATGCATTTATGATCACAATCATGTATTCTAGCAGAGATTGCTTCCCCAGAAACTTAATGGAAAAGACCCACTTAGAGAGAAAGGAAACAATTTTTTCTCAGAAAAAGTCTAGAGGAGAAAACAATCTTCTCTAGATTCTGGCATAGTAGGTTAAGTATCATTTATCAAGCATACAGGGAAAGGCATGCCTGACTGCTCTCCTGACATACAAATCCATGCTTAAATAGGCACTCTGAAGGGAGTGGGGTTTTGTGGGAGGCTGTTGCTTCTGGAGAATTCAGAGGAACCCAGTATATTGTGTTGGCTGCCCAGGAAACTGGCATAATACTGAAAATGAAGCAATGATAATGAATCAAATCTGCTGGAAACGGCAATGTGATAGGAGAAATAAAGGCAATCCAGTAATTAGAATGCTAGCCTGTCATTTTACAGACCTTGGTATCCTAATATGCCACAGACTTCCTGCAACAGTCTGCATCAGACCTAGATCTTCTAAGGGATCTAACACCTACTCTTGCTGGTTTTATTAATAACAGAAACACTTTCAAATAGTTCCGGGTCCAAAATTAGAATGTATAAAAGTATTTTTATAAGTTTAGATTAGTGCAGTGCTTCTAGATTGCAAGCTTCCTGCATCACTGTTATGTTAATTTTGACAGGACAAGTGAATCAAAAGTGTGTTCATGACCAGTCCTAAAAAGTTAAATAGGGTTCAGGATTTTGAATGCAGGGATCTCAGCCTGTTTAATGTCATAGCAACAAGGCCTGTGATCTTGGCCAACTAAGGTAAAAAGAGAAAGATACAGAAGAAATAGGTGGGAAAGAAAAAAGATCCAGAAGAAAGAGCAACAGGAACCTGGTGCTTGTTCGATTTTAGCCAAAGCTGGCAAGAGTAATGAGTCATCTAGGTCTTCCTCTACAACCTAGTCTGCTCTGACTTTGATGCTCCAGTAGTGCACTGGTGTATTTCAGCACACAGAAGGTGATGTAGGAAGCAGCCATTAAAAAATGCCTCACTCCCTTTAGCATATTTCTTTTCACGACCATCTTGATTCCTCTTCAGTCTTTTTTAATGGCCCTTCTGAAGAGTTGAATAGCTGATCCCTCTATTATTTTAACAGTAAACAGATGTGAGGTTAATCTAGCACATTCTTTTCTAGTTTTGTTTCCCTCTTCCTTACCACAAGTGATTTTAGTAGTACAATTAGGCTTTTTTGTTTGGATTAATCCAGGCCCTTTTGCTGCTTTTTATAAACAAATCATCGTTACCTTGGGCAACTTAGCATATTGGCCATAAGGAATAGCAACAATCATCTTTTTCATCTATGTTTGTATAGTAGCTAACATAATAGAGCCATGCCCCATGATGGTGTCTCTGCAGAGCTATCACAATGTAAATAATTAATAATAACAGTTGTTTAATACTTGAATGGGACTCTGTTGTTTGTAAACAAAGAACATTTATTTTCTCTGCATTGCTTATTATACAAAACACAAAATTACTCCAAAGAAAGCAAGCTGTTCAACTCATACACTTGGTGAAGTGTATGAGGAAACTCAGAACGCAGCAACACATCAAAAGTGAAAGGTCAAATGGATTTTTAAATTATTTCAAATATATTACTAGCAATGTGGGCAAATATGTCTGATATTCATGTTAACAAATTCATCTGCCAAAATGCAATTATATATCAAACAGGCCTTGTGGTAGTATTGTCCCCATGATAAGAGAAAAACAATAAACAGCTTTAAAAAGAAGGAAATTTTAAAGGACATTTTACTACAGTATGTAAAAACAATTGAAATATCAAAACCATATTAGAAGTTATCTGCACTTTTTCCACGCAACATGCTTTCACCAAGGAACATGAGTCGACATTGCAGAAAAATTAACTTATTTTTCTGAGTCTCATTATGTAATCTTGCTTGCATGTATTGTAGTATTTAAGTATTAACACAGCATATAACCAACAGATTTTGATTAAAGTTGTGGTTTTCTAGTTCCAGCAGATTTGAGAGTCATGATTTTTCTTTGCATAAATCATATTGTCCCTCTTGTGGTACAGATGGCTGAGTGTTTTGATTTATGTAACCCAAATATATCCATGTTTCTTATGAAGAAATTCTATCTATATGCCAATTAGAGAAAAGGTCCTTGCCCTTCAACTCTTCCTGTAAGTAGACAATATTAAAACAAGTCCATTTCCACTTAAAAGTTTGGCATTTACACAACCAATCGGATATTAATGTGACAGGGAAAAACACAAACCCAAGAGATTTGTGGTAAAGAAGAATCCACAGATCACACATAGTTGAACATTTCCATTTCTGTCTTTGCTGACCACCTCAAGACTGAATCCAGAAGAAATGGAAAACACATATTACTATAACCATGTTGCAATACACTAGCATGAATGGCTTCTAATCAGATCAGAACACCATGGTGCTAGACGCTATCTAATGAAAAGGGGATCCTCTTCCAAAGACATGACAACAGAATAAAAGAGTTTATAGCTTAGAGCTCTTGTCTTGGGAAGTTTACTAGAAGGACATAAGTATTCAGTAATTCTTCATTTAGGCAAATTCACTGAATACAGGATTGCTCGTGTTCCCCTCAGAGTAGGCTTTAAGCATAAGCAACTCAAGAAAATATCTGGGGTCCTTTTACTTCTGGAGGCCCTGCATACCTGGTCTATCAAATCCTCACCTACACAGAGGAGCTGCAGCCCAGCAGCAGTAACAGTAACTCCCTGTTATTTATGGCACTAATGTATATGTAGCCTTCTTCCACAGAGTGGCATGGGGCTCAGATAAACTCTGTGCAAAGTGAGATAAAAGCTTACACATGGGAACTCACAAGTGGAGCAGATCTTGTGCCTGTGGGAGGCAGAAGCTTTTGGCTCCTTGGCCTGTTAAGGAGTATTTTGACAGTGCTGGGAAGTGTGTCCAGCTGAAGATTTAGAGCAGGGCTTGGGAATTTGGCAACAAGAGGTTAAAAATGGGGAATCTGGTTATCTTTTTTCACTATAGTGGTTAGACTCCATTTTTAAATGATGCTTAGGACCTTGCACTTTCTGTCTTCCCATCTCAAACACGCGCCCTGTCATTGTTTCCCATGCTAGCTGCCCAGATGTACAGCTTTCATAAACTCAGAGAGCTATGGCGCACTTCAAACCTGCAGCATTTTTCATTGTCAGCCTGTATTTCTTAGGTCACATTTGCTGCATTGGCTTGCACTTTTACTGCTACCATTTGCTGCTTGTCATTGACAAGTGCCTTCAGTAGGTGCTCAGTTTTTCTGCTGTATAACTGACAGAAGGGGAAAAAAAAGTGGCCATTTCGGCTATGTTCTTTCTGTGGCACACATGGGGAAATGAGCTTGAGGTGACCCTGTCAGCCTCAGCTAAGACTCATTCAACTGCTCTTTACTAGTTCAGCTGGACAATGCCTTATTAGTGTCTCAGTGCTGTCCCCCTCTTATATTCCACAGACTTCACTGTCTGCACAGATCTAGTTTCAGTAGCTATTTTATTACAATGCTATCCCTCCTCTTATTTTTTTATATATATTGCTTTTTTCTGGGTTGCTGCCAAGACATACTTGTTTAAAAAATAAACCAAACCCAGACCCCGTCTTATGTCACCCTAATAACCTCAACTCCATGGCTTTGTCTCTAGGGTCTACAGCTCATGACATCAAGTCACTCCATAAAATGAAACTGGGTTTGATGGCTCATGGATTTTGCTCCAAAACCCCTGAAATTAACTAACTTCCCACTGACTGCAATTGTCTTCCAATCCGTCCTTTGAGCTATCCTGGACTCACTCAGTAAGATCTTATAGTTCCTGTGAAAAGAAAAATGCATTAAGTCTTGTAGCAGATTTAACCAGTAGTTCTCAAAGCACTTCACTAGCAAGGAAAAGTATATTATCTCCATTTTATAGCTCTTTAACACATTTTTGCATAGGCTTGACAGAATGTTTTTGAACACATTCTTGTCTTGTCACTGCTTGTTTCCTCCAAAACCGTCTTCTTAGATAAACAGGCATCTGTTAATATTTGACCATATTTTTTTTCCACAATCCCCTTGCTCTTTCAGTGCACAGGATAGATGGTGCTCAGTACATGAGTAGCTCTTCCTATTTTCATTTAACCTCCATGATCTATATATGTCCCTTGCCTCCTTATTGTATGCTACTCAGACTTTCCTTTGATGTGAGTTACATTCTTTATCACAGGGCCTTTTGTATGTCATTTATCATTAAAGAGCCTGAGTGCTTCATGCCTGTTGGTGAGTTTGTCTTTTCAATACATAGTAGGACAAAAGAGGATGCCCTTCCACTTCTTAGATAGGGAATATAAGGTTGAGTTTCCTATTCTGTGTGCGAAGTCTAACTGTCTAAGATCTCCTATTTCAGAATAGTCAGCTGGACAGTGTTAAGTACTCACTGCACTGCACTGCTCCTATGGAATTCAGTTTCTCTTATGAGTGCTCTGCAAATCTGATCAGATACCAAGTTGGATGCTCAGAGATACGAATATTTAGAGATAATGTGGGAAAATTTTCGTTTAAGCAGTTTGCCCACTGTTATAGAGGTCACATCTTTTTCCTTCCAGTTATCTCCTACCTTTAATTATATATCTTCCAACTTGCAACAAACAGGTTAGGCAATCTGCGGGGGGGGGGGGGGGGGGGGGGGGGAAGTAGTTAAAAATTCTATCTCACAAACCATGTTCAAGGTGGCTAGTACAGTTTTTCAAACATTCTTAATCTAGCATCTCCTAACTTTTGAGTGAGTGACTTTGTTCCCTCTGAACAGTTTGTGTACGTGTGATTTCCTAGGTTTTTTTTAAAAAGGACTCCAGACAGAAACGATTTCCATTTTGCAGGTTATATTATATCTTTGACATCAGTAAAATTCAGTGTTCCCATCCTGGTAGTTGAGACACCAGAGTTAACTCACAGAAATAGCAAACTGCCATCTGTAGATCAGAGTGTGTTGAGGCACATACTTACTGAGAGCAGAAATCTGGGAATCTAATGGCTCTGGGGGAGAGTGTGCCTACATTTTCTTCTGTCCCGCTAGCTCCTGTCTTGTTACCTTAAACTTCATCCACCAGTTCTGAGAATTCAGTTGAGTTTTCCTCATTCAACCCACCTCGCAGTCCTAGACTTTGTCTCCAATGTCCTCATGCAATCGCAGACTCCTCATCCACCCATGAGTTTTACCCACCATCCCTAGCTCAGACTCTCTTAGATCTGCCCTTCACACCGGCTCCTGGTCATGTTTCCTTGATCAGCCTGCTCTCCCACAGATTCACACTAGTTCTCATCTGATCCTGGGGGTACTTCTTAGCCTACATGCTCCCAAAAGGCCAAAATTGAACTCGTCAAAGCAAAGATGCTACTGTCTGAAATCCAAACTGTTACCTGCATGTGCAGAGATCCTGACTTTGGCTGGATCTGGCTGGACTCTCAGGCTGACTCTTCTGCTCAGCATTTTTCCAAAGGCACAGGGAGGTGTGGGGAGGAGAGATGTCACCTGGAGCTCCCAATCACTCTTCTGGATCCCAGGGAACGGTGTAGTCTGGCTGTCCTGGGGCAATACTACAATTCCAGAAACTTAAGATGGATCCCAGGAGGAGAGAAATAATTTTCAGCTTCAGCAAATATCTGTCTGATAAGGTTTTTTGAGAAGGCAGGCATGAGGATACCCTTGATAATGAAAATATAGACAGGAATTCACCTGGCTGTAAGAGTTCTCTCCCAGTGTTCTTATAATGCTGCAAGGATTTCATTATTGCGTTACGGTACCTAGAGCCATGCAGACGTATTACTAAGTATCTTAAAAAATTGAATGTATTCTTAAACGAAGATCTGGGAGAACAACTGAATCTTACTGTGGTGGTCCATTCTCAACACAGACCTTACCAGAGGTTTCACAGTGGAACCTGTTTGCATATCTCAGTATCACAAGCAGCAGCTGAGTAACCACCTGTCACCAGGCTTATGCATATTTCAAGAGGAAAAAATGAGAAAAAATAATACTTTACAGAGTTATTAACAGTTGCCAGAGCCTTGTGACAGGGCTTTAAACCAGAATTGAGGTCTCCTAACTCCTGTTCTTGGCCCACAAAACAATCTTGTGCTTTTAAGACCCACCTTAAATGATCTATTAATTGCTGTGGTGGAAGCAAGGGGGAAGACTTCATATTTCTCTGACACTGAGCTCCTTCCATTCCCATCAACCTCTGCAGGAGCTCAACTCCATACTCAAGGTGAGACGCTGATGCACCCCAGATTCCTCCTTGTATAGGAAACTTAGACATGTACAGCAGTTGGAAGCTGTGGTGTTCTCTAAAGAAGTGCTGGCCTGGTTGACCAGAGGAGCTGGGACACGGGACATGCCTGAAGCACATCAAAAGGTAAATGCAGTTGCAGCCTCAGTCATGGTAATGTTGAGGCTGTGCTATGTGGACAACCAGCTTAAAACCAGGAGCAAATCAGCTTCCTGCACAATCCATTTCATGGAATGTTCACTGTTGGTTTCTTCTCACTCTTCTATATTTATGTTTTAGCGGTGTCCACTACTGCTGTCCTCTGCATCTCTTCTCTTGGCACTCTACCTTTTACCCTTTCCGTTTTCTTCCTTTTATCTTCAGTATTTTTCTTTCTCCTAGAGAGAAAGAAAACAATTTTTTTCTTTCTGCCTCCTTTGTTTCCCTGTGTTTCTCAGCTGTTTTTCCTCCTTCCTTTACTGACTTTTCTCCTGACAGCTGGGGATTGAGCCAAAGCCTGCTGAAGTCAATCCATTACCTTCAAAGATTTTAGGATCAAGGTCTTATTCCCGCTTGCTTCCCTGCTTCTTCTACAATCTCTTTTCCCATGCAGCATTCTCTGTGGTGTTTCCTTACTAAAAGATATGTTACTGCAATATGCAAGGAAGGGATGTTCAGAGAGAGAAAATCCTAAGGACCTAGTAAATTCCTTACTGAATTGCTAAATTGCTACTCTGACTGCACAACTGCAGAAAGCCAAGGGATTTGATCATAAGGTTGGGGTTTTTTTATGCTAGCTTCATCACAGCGCACCTTTTTTTGTATGGCTGTGAGTAGTGGTCCTTGCAAAGACAAGGTCTTTCAGGAAGAAAATCCCTCTCATTAAACTTTGCTGTATTGCACGTAGTAATTAGTGACTGCATAGTCATACACTTAATTGTGTCTGCTGATCTTGAGCTCAAACAGGCAGTACTTAATCACACAAACTTATGCCAGGAAAACTGAAAAATGGAGGGAAAACTCACATCAACTGGATATTTACTAATATTATATAAAATCATATAAATCCACACAAAGCATTTGTTTAATATATGCCATGTATATGTGTGCACATGTGTGTGTGTATACATGTGTAAAAAAAGTAGATATAAAATTATCTGTCTACATATGGAGAGGGAAAAGTGCTGAATATGTATATATTGGATGTATTGAATATATTCCCATAGGATAGATGTACGAAAAATATTTTAGTAGAACATTGTCTGCAGCAAATATATGCTGATGGTTGAATGCTAATACATTTCTTGATATAATATGGAGACAGATGCTCAGCCGCTGTGGATGGATACAGCTCCATTGAAGACTGAGGCCAGTAGCGCAAACACTGTTTTACACTGAACAGTATTTTGATCATCTATTTATAGTCCTATCTTTATATTCAGTTCTTTGCATGGATATTTTGTGTACCCAGACCAGAGGCATAATAACTCTACTCACAGGAGAAGCCCCATCTACTTCTCTGTTGCCAGCTGTTAGTGTGAGGCAACCCCTGAACAGGATGGCAGAATCAGTCTTGATATGTGAACTTGCATATTGAAGTTGAACATTTCGCCAGCAGAATAGAGACCTATATTGTTCTAAAATAACCAGCTGGGCCCCTGTTACTAGGGTATGTAGGCACCATCACAATCTAAGGGGGTGTTAGCTGAACTCCACTAATGCGCCTATTTCTGACTTACAGTTGGAAACGTCAGTCCCTGCTAGATCATATGACATGTAAATCCGCATGCAGGAAACCTGTGGTTGAGCTGTGCATTGAATTCAGATTAGATCTCAGCCTCTCTTCACAAGCTCATTGTTCGACACTTTCCTGATGATGCAATAAAGGTAAAACAGCCTGCAAATAATTTATAAAGCTTCTGCAAATCACTGGAAAACTGTCTTGACCACAGTACTTCAGAAACATGCAGTAGCGCTGCAGTCAGTGCACAACAACTAGACTCCAATGGTTGTTTTAATCTTGTTTAAACTATTCTCTCAGCAGGTAACTGAGAGACATAAATTACCTACTACCTGCCAGCAAGGTGCCCGTACTGTAGAAGGTTTTTATGTTACAGGAACACATTATATCCAGCTTTGGAGATTCGGTGAAAGAAACGACAGTGTTCTTAACAGTAGGGCCACTTAAATGTAAAGGGGCATGCAGACCTCAGACTTAAAGAAAGCAATAAAAACTATAACGGAAAATTTCTAGGAAGAAATATTTAGAAAATATCTGTACTCAACTTTTAACTGACTCCTGCAGTACCTACTGTTTTTTTCCTCTCGTATATAAAGAGCATCTGTCTACCCGTGGTCCAAAAGTACTTTTATTCTAGAATGAAGGAAATAACAACAATAAAGTACAAAAGTAAAATTCCCATGAAAGCACACAGCATGTGCGTATTTCTTCTTTGTGCTGTGCAAAGTCTGTACAAAAAGTCCACAGTCCTTCTGGACCTCAGAAATGTAAAGGGGTATGATGAAGAAAACGGAGGCACTGAGTTATATGGCTGCATACAGCATTCTTGCAGAGCGTTGAGATAAAAGCATTCAGACTAAACTCCATCCTGGCTTGTCTCCATGCCATTCCCATTGACTGCAGTGAGTGAATCAGGTGAAAAGCAAGGATATGTCACAGCTGAATAACAGAGAGCAGTCCCTTGAGACTCATGATGTATTTCCATCATTAACAAAATAGTGTTAAAAAGAGTTAATGCAGAAGTATGAAACAGGAATGTCTGACCTAAGAAACAATCCTTTATGTAACAGCGGCACCTTCATATCCCTTATTTTGGTCTGCTAATGATCTTCCATGGAACTTGTTAGCTGATGTGTATGGATATGCTGCATCTGCAGCCCTGCTATCAGGTGCTGAGGAGGCAGCAGGAGTGGAAAGCTGCCTTCAGGCTCTCCCCTCTGACAGATGTCAGCTGGAGAAAAGCAATGTACAGCTGTGCCTCCTCTCTGAGACCACTCCCATGTAAAGTCCTACAGGGGCTGGTCCTGTCTCTTTTCCTTTTCATCATGTGCTGAAGAGCTGTAGGAAAGGTCGTGAGGAGCCGAGGGCTACGATACCATCAATCTGTTGATGGCAATCAGCTCATATGTCTCTTTTCAGCTTATGCAATCAGTGCCATGACACAGATGTCACAAAACTTATAGGAGATAAGCTTGCAGATCAAAATCAGTTGGCTGAAGCTGAACTAAAGAAGGTAGAGATGTTGCTGGAAGGTAGGAGGAGAACTTGATGTAGTTAAGGCAGTGAGCCAGTCCTGCTTTCACTGGGCAAATGTTATGTAGTTTGGGGTCCCAGTGTAGACCATGTTGCCCCTGGATTCAGCATGGCTTGCAAAGTGCTTGTATTTTTTTTGTCTGCTCTGCTGTCATTTCTTGTGGTAAAGGTGACTCACTTTACCTTTTGTGAGAGGCCGCCAGAGACATGTTCAGGTTAAAAAGAGAACAAAGAATAAAGCTTGTCAAATAAAGCAGCAACATATAGGAAATGTGGAAGGTGTAATTCCTTACAGACATACTTACTGTCAGGCCAGTTTTGTATTTTATTCTTGGTAAAAGAGGTGTTTGAATATAGATAGACAAGTAAGGATTAACAGACCCAGTGCAGACTTTGGAAATGAACATGATCTGAAACCGTCTGGTTTTATAGCCTTGGGCAAATCATATAATCTCTCTGCTACTGTTTTCTGATCTATAATCCAAGGGCAGTAATACTTGCTTCTCAGTGGTGAATTAATGAATGCTTTCACTGTGTTTTGCGGTGCCATACACAAATATTACAATTACAGGGAAGCAAGCAGCATATGATATTAATGCTAAACAGATACAGGATAAAACCTGGGATGCTGGATAGCGGCGCACTCAGATACAAGTGTAATGAGTTCATTAGTAATGCACGACTGGAATGATTAAGTAGTTGCCACTGTGTAAAGCCTTGTCTAGAGCTAATACTTGATATATTACTTTGACCCTAGACAGATGCTCAATGATCTTGTCTCTTAAGTTTCGGCAATGCCTGTCATGTCAATAGAAATTATCGAGCTGAACTAAAAGAAAGAAGATGTAGTTGCCATGTAGATACCCTTTTTATATTCTTCTGTATATAAGAATTAGAGCTTCCCAAACTGGATGTTTTATATAACCTTTCAGAAGCACAATTTGAAATAGCTTGTCTTCTTATTTTTTAATTTCTTCCTTTTTTTCTTCCTTCCTGAGAATGTTTCCTCTTGCCATCATGATAAAAATGTACTCATGTGACAAAACAACCATGTCCCAGAATTTTATCCTTTCCTACCACAATGGCAGCACATCCTGTATGGTGATGACAGCACGGAAATTCCACCACATTGAGGTTACTTTTGCATTGCCTGATACTGGCAATTGTGATATGAAGCGTTGGAAGATATAACAGTTTTCTACACGAAAGAGTAACAGGAGGATTCAAACAGTCTTTGAGGACCTGGATATCCAACTGAGATTAGAGGTCTGGATGAGTCAGGGTAGTTGTGTGCAGAAGCCTTTCAGCTCTAGGCTGGGGATCTGAAGGTGAACAGCATTGGAAAGAGGTTACCTATTCTTGGAGGTTTTGATAGCTTATTTGAACCAAGTTTCAGTTGGGGATCCAGAGCCTTTTGCTAACAGGCTGATCGTTACAGAGCGGGCAACTGGCACCAGGGGTGGTGGTGACTAGTACAGCTCACCCCTCCATCCACCCCGGTGCAGTCAGCAAGGATGTGGTAGTGCAGATAGCATATGCCTTAGGGGTACAGATGTTTGACACAAAGGATGTTTTGTTTTGGGTCCTTCTACTGTAGGTTGAAAGAATTCTACCTTTCCCCTACCCTCCCCTTTCCTCCACTTCCCCTCTCCAGCCATGTGTCCTTCCTCATCCCAAACACCTTCTGACAGCTCCTGGACGGTGGTGCCTCGTATACATTCACTGGCATTTTAGAGTGAGCTGAGGATTGCTCACCCCATTTTAAGGCAGGCTAACTGAGGCCTTCTGCGAATGGGAAGCGAGGCATAGCACTGTGAAATGATTTGCTGAAGGTTATCCAGCTGTGACTGAGAAAAGCGTGCTCTGGTTCTGCCGCAAAAGATGTCACAAAAGTGTAAATGTTAATAGTAATAACTTTCTCTATGTGTGTTTCTGCTTTGCAAAATTACATGTCCACCAGGGGACTTGTTAATGTCAACGGCATTCAGTTTTCATGATCACCACTTGAAGTGATCAGTCAGCTGTATGGATCTACAAATTGCTCCCTTGCAGCCTGCCTCTTAGTGTAATGCTCAGGCGACAGTCAGCTGTAAGGATCAGACTCAAAAAGATGCCTTTGATTTTCCTTTGATGTTTCTGAGCCAAGGAGGAATTTCACACGGCCGCTGGGCGGTAGGTGAAGATCCCTTCTGTTTGTGGGAAGCCAATTATAATGTGGCTGACCCGCTTTGACCTTAAGATTACTGGCAGGACATCTGGGATGTCCTTGCGAGGCAGAGCTGGCTCACGGGATGTGCCTAACTAGGGGCACAGACCAATTTGTTGGTCTGGATGCAGCGATCATTCCGATAGCGTGATTATAATGGAGGTTGCACAAATTGATCCTGGTCAGACTCGGCATATTTATTTGCTTGCACTTTGGCACCACTGCCGACATGCGAGGATAAAGCAGCGTTCTGCTTTAGCATTTAACAAGTGGGAAAACTTAGAAGGGGAACAGGTCCTAGTTTGTAAGCCTCTCTTCCAGTAACGCTCTCTCCCCTTTCCTTATTTTTTGTTGCCTTATTCACCTCTTACTCCAGATCTAAGACCAACCGAAGCCTTTAAAGACCCTGTCAGAAAAGCATCAAGGGGGTTATTTGCCAGAAGCTCTTCAGCGCAAGGCACACACCGGGCGAGGGGTGGAGGCACAAAAACTAATCCTGGAACGGCGGCCCTTGGGACATGAGAGAAGAAGAGCCGCAACTTTTTTTCTTTTTAATCTCTGCTGAAACAAACGGGACGCAGCCTGCCTTTCAGCCGCGCGGGATGGCAGCAGTCTGCGGGCTTTGCCGCGCTGCGCGGGATGGCTGCGGGATCTGCCCGCGCCCTGCGGGGGGTGCGCACCCCGGGCCGCGCCGGGCGGACTACAGGCCCCGTCATGCCGCGGCGCGGGCGGGCGGGCGCGGCGGAGCGCGCCTGCGCCGCCAGACGTGGCAGCAGCCCGCAGCGGCGGCGGCGGGAGCGGAGCGGGTCCGGCGCGGCGGCGATGGCTGTGCCGGGGCAGGGCGCGGGGGCTGCGCGGCGCCGCGGGCGGCTCCCGCTGCTGCTGCTTGGCCTGGCGGTGAGTGGCGGCGGCCGCGTCCCGGGGCGGCGGCGGCGGCGAAGCAGGGGGGGAGCGGGTGTGGGGTGTCCCGCCCGCCCGCCTTCCCCGGGCCAGGGCGGGGGCGGCGGAGTTGGGGGAAAGTTGGGAGCGGGACGGGCCCCTCGGGCTGGGCGCGGCGTCTGCCCCCGCTGCCGCCCCCCCCGGGCGTGCTCGGCGCGGCACGGCACAGCCCGGCAGCGGCAGCTCTCCTCCCGGGTGTTTCCCCAGCCCTCAGCCCCGTGCTGCTTTTCCTGCTTCCCTCCCTCCCTCCTTTTCTCTCGCTCTCTCAAAAAACCCACCCCGGCGCGCGGCGGCGTCCCCCGGAGCGGCTGCGGGCTGGAGCCCCCGGCTCGCCCCGCGCCGGCCCCGGCGGCTCCGGCCGGTGGGCGCTTCCTTCGTCACTAAGTTTCGCGTGAAAATCGGCGCCGCGGCGGCAGCGGGTTTCCCTCGGCGATGGCTCTGCCGCAGCAAAGCTGCCTCTCGGCTTTGTGCACCTGTGCGCGGGCACGGGCGGCCGTGGGCAGCCCCGCCGCCCCTGCCTGCGCGTCCCTCGGATGTGGCACTCTCCATCTTAGTGCGTGCCGGAGGATCTGGGTATGTTTCATTGAAATTACACTAAGTAGAACACTCCTTACCTCAGGGAGACTCCTAGACTTACAGAAATATTTTAAAGTCTGATTTTTCTTTTTTTATCCACAGAATTTAGCATAAATAGCTCAAAAGATTGGCGAAGCCGTGCTTTAAATCACTCCTTTATTTACTTTATTGGCATGAACTACAGTTCTTCCTTCTGCCTGCACAAATAGAGTTAATAATTAATGAAAAATAATGTTAATTTTTTTTATGCATGCGTGATCTGAAATGTATTTGGAAATGCATGGCCTAGGAGTACTCATCTAATTCATACAAATCAAGTGTGGAATTGCTAATTGTCCTGTGCTTATTCTATACTAATATTAGACTTGCCATTGTGGGACAGAAAGCATCGGCCCTGTCGGATGTAGCCTTTTGCCCCTGGCAGGGGCCTAGCTGTCAGCTCATTCAGGAGGAGGGAAGAGAAATGCAATGCGTCCTGCACAATTTTTGTTTTGTTCTAAGCTTGGTCTAGAAGCACAGAGCTGTTATTTGCATTTTATTTATTGATTTCACATGAAACTGAAATCAGGATGAACTCTTCCAAAAATGTTGGAGAGGTCTTAGTGTGGCTTTTTTCCCCTGTGGCTCATCTTTAACATACACAGTACTCTTCTCAATGATACTTGTGTCAGTGTATTCCTCGGGTTAAATATATACTGTGGACCAAGTGGAGTTAAAAGTGGCCTGAATCTTCCCTTCGTTTAAAATAACTAAACACGTGGAGTTATTTCTGGTATTTCCTTCTATATCCACTGCAACTGTCAGAACTTATCTTACTGTAACATTTATTTTACATTAACGTAAGTATTTTGCTGTGATTTATTTTTGTAGAATAAAAGATTTTTTTTTCCCCCCAGCTTTATTCACATGAATCTGTTGTTTCTGACTATTCTAGTTGCCCTTCTTTGGACTTTTTGTTTTATGGAGCTGGTATTTTTGAGATGAGCAGAGTGGGCCTGCCGTTGTCACTGAAATTACACGAAGCCATTATAATTTACCCACATTATTCTCTCTTACCCTTCTTAATTTGCCCCAGCATTTTATTTGCTCTGTGATGCTGCATGCTGAGCAGATGTCTTCATTGAGCTGTTGATTCAGCTAATTCTTTCCCCTTTGCTGTGTACAAGTAGTTTAAATTATTTCTTCCAATTTGCATTATCTTGCACTTGAAGGTGCGATTTTTCATCTTGAAATATGTAACTCGCTGTACACCAGGATTAAAAAACTAGCCTACAGCTGTTACATTGCAAAACCCGCTTTTAAATTTTTCTTGAGTCAATGTTTGCAAAGTCAGTGAGGCTGTTAAATCAGGACGTTCTGGGTGTGTAAAGTTAAAGCAAAGGTAATGCCAGCTGCTTGGTAGGACAGAGGTTAATGAGAACATTGTCTTTCCTTCCATCCTGTCCTTTTTTTTATGTACCCAAACGTGATTTTTTTTTTCTTTTTTTTTTTTTTCCCCCTGGAAGTGCCGGCTGCGTGCAGTGCACCTGGGACAGCAGCTAGAGTTGTGCGTGCATAGCGCTCCTGAAAAATGGGGCTCATTTTTAAAGTAGGACCCAAAATTGGAGGTGGCTTCCGAGAATTGAAATCCTTATCTCTGTAAGACTTCCTGCATTTGTGAAAGGAAAACTACAAAGCTGGATGAAGAAAACACTTCAGTGTCTTCTAATGGAAGATGTTCTTATCTTCTGTATCACTATGAATATGTGACACACACGTGAGGAAGATAGTGCAGTGATCTCCACTGGCTGTGAAGTTTTATTTCTTGAATGAGTCGGAGAGTTATAGGGAAGTTGTGGTTTAGCTTTAGAGATACTTCCCTATTTGGTATGTCAAGTGGTTGACTATATTTCACACTTGAAGTACTGAATTTACTGTGAAAGGCATTGGGAAGGGGTTTCACATGGAGGTGGGTTTGCATTTCCTCTGATGTATCAGGTGCTGTCCTGTCCCTAGCAGAGGCCAGCCACAGCTTCCAACAGAATTGCGCACCTGGGATCCGTTTGCTTCGCAAACACTGATGAATGTTATCTCAGGCCAATGTGGCAAAGGTCCGTTTGTCTTCTGAGTGTTGGCTTAATGACAACTGAGAGTCTGACTGACTGACAGCCATTGGGAAGCGGACTTCTTGACCTGCTGCTGTTCAAACCTGGTGCCTACAAAGAAGGGCTTGAAAGGAACATTTCAGGCTTCCAGCTCCTCAAGTCCCAGTAACGTCACAGGAATGCACTGGTGAGCATTGACACGGTCTTGTGAATCCAGGCCTGTGGGGAAGGCTTGGACATGGCTCACTCTGTGTTGCAGGTAGCCCTGCAGCGTGACAGCAGTGGCTTTGCCTCCAGTGAGTTTGCAGACAGGGTGTGAGCACTGCTTCTCCTTTACAGTGCTCAGGTGCTGTTTCCCGTGGTGGCATTTGGGCTTGAATCTGGGAGTTCCTATTCCCATGCAGTTACTGTTTGTACTGTGGGAGCTGCTTTGGGAAGCATTTTGCCTCACTCAGAGGGAGGGTGTTGCTGTCCCCCTGCCCCATTCCCACTCTGTCTGTTCCCTCTTCAATATACGGATTTGTAAAACTTGTGACATGGGCTATGCTCTGTCTCCTCAGAGGCCCTTCCCAAATCAAACCTTAGCTTTCAGGACTGGTTTTGTTATTCATCTTTGTACCTTGCAGAGTGATGTTTTGGATCCATTGGCTTTGGTGTCAAAGTGCCAGGTTACTTCAGAGGGCCTGGGATGTTGCCCCAAGTGTGGTGTGGTCATTAGAAGTGGTGTTTCTGCCCAGGGGTGTGTTCATGATGTCGTGAGCAATTGGTGATGGAAGAGGTGCTTATTCTGTTGTTGTCCATTTCTTTGGCTTTTTGGTGGCACAGTTCCTTCACTTACTTCATTTCAGTAAAATGGGGGTAACAAGACTCACCTTTCTTCAGAGTTGTGTTTGGAGGTCTGTGAATGAAAAAACTCAGTGTGGTTTGCAACCTGAATCACGAGCTAACATTGCCTTGAATTTCTTGATGCGAACAGGGTCACTTTGAAAGTAAGCTATGGTTTACCTTGATCCTGCCACCACTTCAAGCTTGTGAATGACAAAAAATTGTGATAGCAAAGCAGGTCTTAAGTTTTGGCTCTTTGCTGGCTGAGAGTAGCTGGTAGCGTTGGTGGAGGGTGCTGTGATTTGTGCACTTGCAGAACACAGATAACGAAGATAATCTCGTTTGTGGCTGCATTGATGACGTCCTGTCTGGTTTTGGGTTTATAGTCATATCGCATACTTGCTTGTGACTGCAAATAGACCTTTTCTCTCCCCCTCCTTACTTTTCAGGAGATGTCACACCATGAGCATGTGGCTGTGTGCTGCTCTAGGATCAGCTGCATGCTGGCTTGCTCTGATGCTGCCTCCCTTTTGCCTCTTGCAGATCGCTTCCATTCAGTGTGAATCTTACTCCAACTATTTAAATTAAGCTTCGTCTCCTGTCACCTGGCAGAAAAATGTAAGGATTAATTAGTTAATATTTGTGCAATGCTTTGAAGATAACAAGTGCCATATAAAGTGCTAAGGATTTTCAGGTGTCATTTTTCACCCTCTCTTCTTTATAAGTCCCATTAATAGTGTTTTTGTCTTTTTATAGCATTTACTACGTGCTTCTTGAGTAGGTGATACTTTAAACTTCTTCAAAACCCAATTTTTAGAGGGGGATTATGTGGCATATGCTTTGCTCATGCCCTTAGCTTTGAAGTCATCCAAATATGCTTGTTCAGAAGTGATATCTGAAACATTTCATCAACAGCTTGTTTAATATATATTGCACCAATGCCTGGCTTGAAGAGAGAGCAAGCTTCACATTTATAAGGAGAAAGTTCTTTGTCAGCATTAGTAATTGACCCTATTACAGTCAGTTGTTAATTAGTAAATAGTTGCACAGGTTTTCCTTCACTAAGCATTTGAAAACCAGTGATAAACCATACAATTAATTGGCTACACAGAGCCCTTAAGAACAGCCTTTAGTATAGACTATTATGCCTGTAGCTTATGTTCCTTAAAACCCGGTGTTTAAGAACAATATGAACAGTAGAGTCTAGTCAAATCTTGACGTCTCCATGGTATTTTTTGCTATCTTCTATATTTGGAAAGTGAACATAGCAAGCACAACTTTAAGTGGAATGCCTTATTTGTAGCATTCTTCAACCTAAGTTAAATACCAAGAAACTGTGTGTCAGGATTTTAATTTGCTTTCCTTCATGAACGAAAGAAGATATGACACTTGCCTCTTGCAGATACGACCAACCACAATAAAATGTCAGCCATGCTTGGTTTTTTTTATTCCAGTATGGCTTGAGGTGAGAGTTAATAGAGCTGGATTATATACAGAGTAAGAATGTGTTCTTCCATGGAGCTCATGGGAAATGAACAAAACCCAAGAAGTATCCAGCGGGAGTGTCTGCAAATGTAAATCTGTTGGGCAGAAACATGGTTTTCTAATGCTGTCAGTCTTCCAGTGCAGAAGTTGCTGATTTTCCAGTGTGTCTGCTGGAGCGCTCCTCACCTGGCTGTCCCATGCTGCTGTAGGCACAGGAGTCACTGTTCCCTGTGGAGCCCATAGGTGGCTTTTTGGATTGGTTGTGGATAATGTGCTGCAGCCTCTCTGCTGGGAGTCCTCAGCAGGTTGCAGTTCAGGAACCTGTGCAGATGTGGTTGGGAGAAGATGGTGTTGCGGTCCCAGCAGGATTGCAGGAGCTACTTCAGTTGTGACCCCTGAAGTCTGAGACCCGAGTGCTTCCCTGCCCTCATTCAAATAATACATTCTTAGAAGGCTTCTTTGAGGTAGCTTTGCGTAGCACAGATAACCCACCTCCCCTCATCTGATTCGGTTAAAATGAAATGTTTCTACAGCTATTTTGGATATTAATCATGAATGAAAACAGGGGACTGTCCTACTTATCACTATCCATCTTGGAAGGCATTTGTTACAAATGGCTCAGTGATCAAAGCAGCACAACCCTGAATGTAAATAGCAGCAGAGGGAGGGCTTGTGAGTGAAAAGCAAGCAATTATTGCACAAGGTCAAGAGTGGTTTGTATGATGAACAAGGAAGATAAAACATCTGCAGTCAAACTGTGATTCTTGTAAACAAGGGGGCTTTGGATTTGAACATCTTGTATTTTTAAGTGAGAACAAATCAGGGGGAAGGGAGCAACAGATCCGTTTCTCTCTTGCGCTTTCTTGAAGATGACTTAGACCTGGTTATTTTCAGTATGTGCACGCTGCCTGCACCCCGGACCTAGCTGTGCCACCTGCTGATCTGCAGGTTTACAAACCTCCATCACTGCAGTGCAGAGATGTTCCTTCAAATCCACCTTCTGAAGTTAAGTGCATGCTCCACCACAGGGTTCATCTTGGGAACTGGGTAGGAAAGGGAAGGTGAGATCAGGTCTTGTTCTTGGGATTTCTTGCCTGTTCCCTCCCCCTGCCCCCCATTTTAATGTAGCAGAGGAAACCCCTGTTTAGAATGTGAACTACTCCCCTCCTAAAGAAACTAATTACGAAATTAAATTCAGTCATCTCCATTACTGCTTGGAATTTTGAGGCAGGTTTGCTCTTCAGCTAGATTCCCATAAAATGCCTTGTCAGACACAATCTGTTTCGTATGTACAGGGTCGCTCATTGATCATATTTACAGTGGGTTGAATGCTGTTGTCCCAAAATGAGAATATCAGTGGGCGGTTAAGCTAAGACAGAAATCAAAGTCAATGTCTTGCTGAAAAATGGGGTTTTGAAATTGTGGTTGAGTGTAAGACTGTCCCTGCCAAGCAAGCAGTTGTGCTAGAATCAGCATTGTTCGTGTGGGCCCCGGCTATTCTTGATGAATAGTGTGCAAATTGTCTACCTAATTATGTATGTAAGTGTTAGGGTGCGCATAAAAATTGTATGTTGACATATGGATTCAGGCACCTAAGCACTGTTTCAGCTGCATAGCCATTTATATTTTTTTATGCGTAATTTGTGTCCAGGGAAATACATTTTTCATGCTCTTGAGCTGGAAATAAGAAGTACAGGAAATAGTTTTTTTTGTCCAGTGTACAATGTTACTCCTCTGATAGTTCCTCCTTATTTAATTTTGATTTGTATTTTCTTGTTTTTAAAACCATGTGTTTTCATTGCCCTTGATTTAAAATAAACAAATAAATAAATTATTCTCCAGACATGTTGTTTATCCTTAGCAAAAGACCATGCTGTAACAAAGCTTTTGTGGGGAGCAACTCATAAATTGAACTGGGTTCTGTGGGAACAGCAGTTAAGCATTTATCACATTTAATTTGAATAATAAATGTAAAATATGAAAATACATTCTTATGGCTGCTTGAAAAATATTCACTTTTTCATTCCTAAATGAGATTCAGGGAAGACTAAAAACTTGAGAAATAAACTCAGTTTTCTCAGATCCTTGATGATTTTGAGAAAACACGACCTGAGGGATGACCACATTTTTCAATAGTGTCAGTCCTGGAAGTATAATTAGCAACTAGTTATTTGCCTGTAACTATCTTTGCCTCTGGGTTTCTGAAAGCTCAGCTGTTTCTTGGGTACCAATTCTAAGAGAGTGGGGTTGTGGAGTGTTTTGTTGCTCTTTAACACTTGCGTGTGTTCAGCAGCTCTGCAAGGAATAGCTTGGAGAGGGGGGGGGGGGGGGAAGGAAAATTAAACCTTTTTGACTGATCAGACTTCTTCCACCTAGCTTGCAAGATTATATATTTAAATACACGCTTTGATTTGAAGAGCAGAGGCAGACCTAGAGCACATGTGGTTTTTTACCTTGTGCTTGAATAGCAGTGTCTCTCAGCTTTGAATTGACTGTCTTGAGGGTTTGGGTTCACTTATGTTTTACTTGAGAATCCTTCATGCATCTTAGATCAGACACTACAGTCACATGACTGATGTGCAACCTACGCCATAAAAAATTCTGTGAAAATAAATTCAGATTGAGATCTTGAGCTGGGGAAAATCTGCAGACTAGAAGTGCTACCAGATTTGCATTTCACAGTCTGCCACGTGTAGTCTGCCTTCTGAAGATCTCCACCAAAGTTTCCTGCATCAGAGGACACCAGGTGACTGTTGTGTTGGTTCCAGCTCACCGAGCCAGCCATGGGTGAGGACCCGTTATGCTAGGCTCTGTGCAAACACAGCATGAAATAAAATAGACCTTCCCTCAGGTTTATTGCAATTTCTGGTCAGCATAACTGTCACAGGGCAGGAGTGGCACAGATGTTGAATGCGTTGGTCCTAATATGCCTTCTACTTTTAACAGATACCAAGGTAGACAGCTTCTTGAGAAAAATATTTGGAGTGTTTCTTAACTTTTCAGCGGTGGTTGTGAATAGATTTTTAAAGCTTTAGGATGTTCAAGTGACAAGAGAGTTTAGCTTGTTTCATATTTATAGAGTTCCATATGTGTGACTGTAGCACTTCCTGACGCATATGAAAAGAGGCTTCCTGCCCAGGAGGGACTGTCACCTTTCTTGACCTCTTCTTTTCTTAATATGAGCTAGTCTCCTCTTGTGCCCTGGATTTAAACAAGAAGCAGCGTGCTTGATGCCTGGCTGATGAGCTCTCCTGCAAAATGTCTGGAGTAAATCTACCTGAGTCATATCTCACAATTAAAGTCATATAGCACAGTACATGCAGATGAGCCTTGTCTGTGCTGCCACTTTGCCTGCTGTGCAGGAATATGAGCCTCGTTTTCTGCGGTGTGTAACTGCTTCCACAGGATTCTCTTTTCCCATCCTCTTAGTTCTGTCAACAGCATGAAATTAGTGGCTGTAGCCCTGGTGAGGCTGTAGTTGCTGGTACGGTCATTGCAGTGTTGGCTTTGGCGCAGGGCAAAGCAGCTGCATGGCTGGGACTGGCATCGGGTGAAAATGACTACTTGGCATCACTTGCCTTCAGCGGAGCTGGTAGTGAATGTGGAGGTTCTTCAAGAGGTTTAATGATAAACCGGTCTCTCATTTGTTCCTGGGTAGGGTCTTTATTAATTTCAGCAGGAGAAAGCTGGAGAGCGTGGAACTACGTAATTCTTATCAGTTTGCAAATACCATGTAGTGCAAATGGTATTGGGAGATAGTGAACTTTTCCGCTCAGCTGATAACCTTCCAGTATTGCTGCGACTGCCTTAGATGTGCAGGCAAGGTGTTTCTGTCCAACTCGATGCCTTCAGCTTGGACCTTTTGGGTTGGTTTTATAACCAGGAAAGGCTGCAACATTAATCTTAATTAAAGCGAGATGATGATTTATTCAGCAGGGCTGACTGGTGTGCTTGTATGCACAACACTTTTCCCAGTGGGTTTTGGTCTAAACCATAGGATCAGAGAGAGCTGCTGTAGTAAAACTGCAGGAAAACGAGTAACGTATTGATTTAATACCTGGGGAGGAATTGGGCAAAGTAGCAGTGGATATATGCGATGTGACATGCTTCTCCCTCCGAGCGCCCGCCGTTCTACCAGCGTAGTGAGTTTTCTGTTAGTGGCAAAACCACCAAGGCAGTAGTTAAAGCTGTCACTGTTTCCAGAATCCAGTTTTTTAAGAATCCAATTTCTAGCTCTGCCATTATAAGGAAAAAAAAAAAAATCCCTGAAATAGGCCTTTCCATCTGGAAAAGACATGAAATACACGTACTTCTGAGCTATCAGTGAAACTGTGCAGATGCTTTAAACAAAGTTTGTAATACCATTTGGTGTCACATTGAAAGTGGCCTTTGTGGCTTTTTTAGTCCAATTATTTCTTTTTGGCAGTGAGTTCAGACCAGAATATCCTTAATTGAGTTCAGCTTTCTAAACCAAAGCAGCAACCTGTAGTTTCACTTTTTCCCTCTGTGTTCAGCCTTAGTTTCAGTAAAGTTTAGTTTTAGTCTTCTGTAACTCAAGGCATAAATAAAACTTTAAAGCACTTGGATAATTACAAAAAATTGAGGTGAAGGGAAAAGTTTTTTAAAAAAATACTTAGGATTAAAGAGATCTGCTCGGAAGTCAATGTTAGATTAATCCCTTCTGTACAGCCTCTGATTGCAGTGAGTTTTGAGCAGGAATTTGCCTGTCTATGTCACCTCACTTAGCACAACTGTATTTGTCTACTTTCATGGGCAACACCATGTATTTATCTCAGAAAAAACACAAATGATTCATACACATCAGCCTGAAGTAGGAAGGCTGAGCTCTGGACATCTGGGTTTAGAAGAATGCAGGTCTGTCTATTGAATTAAAGCATCAAGGACATTGATACTGAAGGTAGGGGCTGACTTGCAAATGTGCTTTTTCCCTTCTCTCAGTTAGGCCATCTGGTCAGCAGGGCTTGGTGGTGGGAATCCTGCCTTTGGAATGGGATGACTTCTTTGCTCTAAGCCTGTGTAGCCTGTTGTGCTTTTATATTTTGTTATAGGTATATCTTCTAGGAACTTTAAATTCCCAAATATGCCAGGGGTTGTTTTGAGGATGACCATCATTTCAAACCCCCCTCCCCTGTCCACATGTAAAAACTTCTGGCACTTACAAAGTATGTTTCATAGGTGCAGGTTTTGTTTCTGTGCCTCAGTGACATGGTGTTTGCAAATAGCTGAATTTGTAATGAAGTGTAGTGCCTGGGGCTGCGTGTTCTGACTTTGATTGGCTTAGTGCCTTGTTTTGAATGCTGCAATCTGTAATACATGGGATGCAAGAACAACAGCCTCTTACTTCTTCATATTCACCCTGGACACATTTTCCAGCCCAGTTGGAGTGAGACATGATCAAAATTACTTCTGTAATTAAGAAAACGTTGAACCTCTTGTGTGTGTTAGGCAAATGAGCTGAAGCTTTTAGCCAAGCAATTAAGTGTTAAGGTTTTACTGTAAGGTGAATGTAAACTAGATAATTTTTCCAGCTAAGCTTCCCATAATCATTCCATTAGTATGAATTCAGTGCAGTAGGGAGATTGCATAGTCTGATGGATAAGATTATTATTATTATTATTGAAGATTATTGCAGTACAAATGAGCAGTAGAGGCCCCAGCCAAGGTTATGGTCATATTTTGATAGGAGTTTTGTTTTATGGTAGGATAAAAGACAGACTCTGCTCTGGAGCCCTCATGTTTTAAATAGACCAAAAAATGCAACAAAAAAATAATTTCTTTGCATAGATACAGAACTGGGATGCAGAGAGATTAAATGCCATGCCTTCCGTGTGGCCAGTGGAAGCTAAACTTGATCTTGTGGCAAAGGCCACAAGTGTGTGTGTGAGGTATGGTATGGCCAGTGGGAAACATAAGCCCTGTTGCACTTTGGAAGGGCGGGTGGGAGAGGGTTGCGGTTAGTGCCGTAATGTGGATGCTGGATTACTTGCAAACTGCGGTTTCATTTCCTTCATCTGCTCTGTGTCAGCGTGGGTTAGTTATTTTAACTTCATGACTCTCACTGTCTTCTGTGGGATATCGAAGTACTCAATTGGGTTTGCAGCATATTGAGATCTAGGGACAAGAGTGCTCTCGAAGTGGTAATTTGCTGTTTCTTTTGTTACAGTATATTAAATTTACATAAGAATTTTTATCTGGTTATCCGACTAGGGAACAAACTTCTAAAGGGGGTGGCTTCTTAACTAAAACTGTATTTCTTGACGCTGTGTTAATCTCATCTTTCCACTTAAGGATGCTTGCTGGGAGTGGTATTGGTCTAGTTTCAATAAGTCATGTGTATGGCTTTCTTTTTTTTTTGGCTTTTGCTGATCAAATCAATATGATAGTTTATTTAAGGCAGTGTGTCTCATGATTATGGAAAAAGGTCAAGGCAATTTCTAAAGCAGTTTGTCTTTGTATTTTATTTCTCATCATGGAAGCTGTGACTAATGTTTCTGGCTCTGTGTTTCTGTAGGCATTCTTGCCGGCATTCGTGTACTCGTTGAAGGTGTCCCCACTCATAGAAAAAGTAAGTGACCACAAGGATTTTAAGAAGCTTCTCAGGACACGGAATAACATACTAGTGCTGTATTCCAAATCTGGTAAGTCTTTTTTTTTTTTTTTTGATGTCACAGCTCTTTGTGCCCAGCAAGGTGTGTGCATTTGAACATCTGTGTGCATGTTTGGTTACCTGTGTACATGCTCAGATGACTAAGCTCTTCGCCCTTACTTGCTCTCTGTTCAGTGTTGCCTTTTGTGACAGCAAGGTGCTTCTGCGTGGCTACATGGGCTTCTTTGGGACTGGTGTCCTTTGTTCTAACTCAGAGGCTCCTGATATTTCAAGATTGGAATTGTCTTAATTTGGTCTTCTCATTGCTCTGTCACATTGGCAAAAATGTACTGTATTTGTCTCCAAAACTGACTGCTTGTAATAGCTATCAGCCAGAGCTTTCTGGTGTGTTTATCACAGTAGTTCACAAGTTTTGATTTCCTGGTGATACTGAAAGGCTTAATGAATAGTTACAGTACTGAAATTAATCCATCTTGGCTTCTGACAGCTTTGAGTGTCCCATGGTTGTCTTTTGACTTTAATTAACAAAATATAAAAATAATGTTTGTGTAAGAGAGAGAAATGGCTTGTTTCACGTCACACCACCTGTACTTTTGAATCTCTTTGCTGTCTTCTCTCTCATTCAGGCTCTCCTTTCTGGCTGTCCACTCTTGTTCTTACCTGTCTGTCTGTTCTTCCTTTTGCTCTGTTCTGCTCCTGCTGTAATTTTTCTTTGTTGTTACCTTGTTTGTTTTGGTGCATTGTTTTGTGTGACATCATGTAAAATGAAGACACGATCTTGATGCTTCATACGCAAGTGCAGAATGCTGTTGTGGATGTGGAAGTCATTGGACAGCAAGAAGTAAAATGTGTTACTAAGATGATTTTCCTTAGTGCTGTATTGTTTTTGTTGTTGCTTCCTTTTCCTCCCTGCAGGCAAGCAATACAAGATAATGCTTTTTCTGAGGGTTGGGTCCTCCCTTTCTGACCTGTTGCAAAGGTCTTATCTCAGTTAATCTCAATGGCATTGGTAGAATTGCTCTGGGTTTATAGTGTGGCAAACTGGAGTAGTATGTGGTGACCCGATATCCCTTCCTCCTCCCCCAGTATCAGAATTTTGCAGACAAAAATGTGCAGGTGCTGGGATAATTAACTTTGTTTCCTAAAGATATGCTTATTCTGAAACAGTTAAAATGATATCTGACTTAATTTTTGTTAAAATATTTATGTTTTGCTATAGTGGGGAACTTTGAGTGCTCAAACTTGGCCAAATGGTTTTGTAGTAACAGGTTCAAAGTGAAAGTCATAAAAGAGTTTCTAACGCTTTTTGATTTTGAAAGGAACACTTTAGATAAAAAAGACATCTGTATTATTCAGCTTTTTAAAGGGAAAATTTTCTTTTTACGCCTAATATTTTAAGTGGTGGTTGCTTTCATTTTTAGTAGCACAACCAGAACACTTCAGCTCTGACACTCATCAAATAAATGTTGCCCTATGGGTGTTGTTCAAAAGCTGTGTTGTGGAGATTTCTTTTTTCTGTTTTTGTTATTTAATTGGTTGGTTTTAGCAGTCTAAAGCATTGCATGCAGAGCTGGCTGCGGGATTAATGTTTCTTCCTAGAACAGCGATCCTTGCACAATTAGAAGTCTCTTGCCTAACTGTCACCCAGAAAGAGAGAAATTTGGAGGTGCAATTCTAATCCCAGATATACATCCCCCAGCTGTGATGAGATGTTGGCCAGCATCCGATCATACTGCTTCTCAGCTGAGCAAAACTAGATGAGTGTTTCTATATATCATGCAGAAAATTCATTGGTTTCAGGAGATGTTGTTGTTTACAGGAGATGTTTAGTTCACCCTACTATCTAGGTATCCTGCCAGGGCTGCTCCTAGTGAGTCTCCTGGGACAAGTCTGTCCTATCGTGAAGGCTTATTTTTTAAAGGGTGTTTGTCAAACTGTTCCACTCTTAAATACCTGTGAAGAATTCCCCCGTGTGTCTCCATCTCTGTGTTGGGGAGAGGTGGCAGTTGCATGTTATCAGTACTGAGGGTAGGAAAGTTTCTTGAGAGCTAGTGTGTGTGGACTGGTGTCTCTGATGGCATCAGACCCAAGCAAAGGCTGTTGAACACAAAGAAACTGTTTCTGGCTCAGGAGATTGTTGAGATAAAAACTGTGGAGGTTTAGAGATATTTGAGGGGGGCTATCCCGCTGGCTCTACTTGTCTGCTCTGACCTATATAGGCCTTCACTTTTTCAAATGTTGGAGACAAGATACTGGTCTACAGAAGCATTTGGTCTGACCCAATATAGCCATTCTTATATTCAATTAGTTGAACTAGTTGTGGAGCAGCAGCAGATTAAATAGATCTGGAAGAGGCTCTGCATTTCTATTTTCTGCTTATTGAGGCAGGAAACAGTTTCTGTTAGATTTTTTGGGGAATTGATACTTGTTTGAATCTCTATATTTTTCTCTCCTGAGCTCTTGTCCCATTTTTCTTCTATGTTTATTTTTAATACCATTTATAAGACTCTTTTGGAATGGGAGTGTTTTGCAGAATCTACACATGTGGCATGGCATTACAAAAATCTCAGTTGGGTATTTATAATACAGCCAGTTCTTGGAAGGACCTTTTCTGGGTGGTTTCTGCTAATAGTTTTGAGCTCCTCCGATTGTTTGTTTGGGTATCTCCCAGGGTTATTGTGAGAATAACAGTGTGTTATTTTCTGTGTGTGACAGGGATAGAATTGATGCAGGCAGAGATGCTGAATGACTTGCCCTTACAGCTGATGAAGGTCCCAAATGAAGTTGCTCTAATTAGCAGGCAGTAGTACAAACTGTTTAATGCCCAGCCACAGGAAAAAGGCAGTGTTGGGATGGAAGCTGGTTTGCAGGAGAGGACACAGTATAGCTCCATAAATGTAGGTCAGGGAGCGTGCCTGGAGGTATGAATTTCAGTGTGTTGTTTAAGGGGGATGGAGGGAAGGAGCCACCCAACTTCAGCTGCAGCCAGCATTCCTTCTAGTTTACAAAAGATTTTACTGATCCCTCTCATACTGATTTCTTTAAATTAGACAAAATGTTCTTCCAGTGCTTCAGAACAAAGGAATGCACCATTGTGTTTTTCTGTGTGGAGTAATAATGCTGTCGCTGATTTATTATTATTTTATTTTGTTTTCCAGCTGCTGCTGCGGAAAGTTCACTCAGGTTACTGTCCAGCGTGGCCCAGGAGGTGAAAGGACGAGGCACTATAAGCTGGATAGACTGTGGGTATGTGTCACGCTGTTTTTCTCCTTTTTTTTTTTTCCCCCCTCTCCCCTTTTGGCTTTTATTGTTGACTTAGCTTTTTTGATGACTCTGAGACTTTTTGCCTGTAACAGAACCCACATCATTCTGTGTAGTTTCTTAATAGCTGTAGGAAGTCTACATGTTACAATCCTCTCTTCCTTTGGACCAGTTGTAGAGAATAATTTTTTCCTTATGGCTGTTGTGACTTCTCTGATGGCATGTTTTTCAGTCTGAAGCTGGAGACCCCAGCTAGCATCACCTAATCATGGGGATTAGAGAGCGTGGAAACTCTGACTGTTCTGGCTTTCCCACAAGCCAGAGGAGGAAGAATCCCACATGTTGTGCCTCACCTGAATGGCAATGCAGTTCTGCTCCAACAGCAAATGTTGCATGAACAGTAGGGCTGCTTGCTTAGTTTTGAAGTGTCCACCCCTTTGTGTTTCTCAATAAAATGTGCTTTCTTTTAAAGAATTTTCTTTGTGCTTGCATAGGTTCATGTCAATTTTTAACATGAAGGCAGGGAAACTTGTTTTTGTAAGTGGTTGCTTCTGTGGGGAGGAATGAACAGGTGTGTCCTTTCTGGTTTGCAGATGTGAAAACCTCCACTGTGGTTCTGCTCAATAACACATTGCCTGTGGTTTCAGCTTGTATATCGTAGTGCCTCTCTGCCTCTGCAGCTTTGAGAGGTTTGCCTGCAGGTGGCAAATTTCTTTTCCTGCGCTGCAGAGGAACAGCTTGCTGCCTACCTGTGTGTTTGAGTGGATTGCCATGGCATGAACAAATCATACACTGTGCACAAATCTAAGTCAGCTCTGAAATCATGTGGCTCCCTTAAAACTGTACTTTTGAAACCAACCTCCATCCATCAAGCAGTGACCCAGAATAAGTCATTGGTAAATCACAGTTAATGTGCTTTTGTTGTTGGCTAACCTGTCTTGCTACCCCCCTGCCATCAGGCAGGTATCTCTCCCATGGGGTCCTCTGCTTCTGTCTTCTGTTGGCATCCTGTTGGGTTTGTCCAAATGCACAGACACTTCTATCTTTGCCCAACTGATGTGGACAGTGTTCCAAGTTATCCACTGGCAGAAAGCAGGGCTGCTCCTCGGAGGTCAGTGAAGCCTGTACCACTTCCCACCTGCTGAAAAGCCAGCAAATAAATTATATTGGCCCTGATGAGGAGACGGTTGCGTGGAGATCTGGCATACCTCTGAAATCCAGTCTCCTTTTCTAATGAAAGCACCGATAAAGATTTTTTTTGTTGTCAGTAGTAATGGCTAGCAAATAGGATACTGGGCTGGCTTCTTGGCTTTAGTTTCTAGTTGACGCCGTTTGTGACTCTGGAGTGGTTACTACCTTTTTGTGTCTTCTGCTTCCCTTTTGGTTTAGGCTGCCTCTGTGTTGGGGGATGTGCACACAACTAAGTGATAACCATCTGCGGGATTTATTTTAGTTCGTGGAGAAGGAAAGATTCAGTGTTTAGTACTTCAGTTTGAAATCCAGGGAAGTTTTGGCACTTGGTTCAATGGGTCGGTCTCTGCTCCTGAGTTTGAGAGTGATGGGGAGGGAAATGTGCTGTTTGGTTTTGCTGTAAAATAAACTTGAATTCATCAAACCCTAATATGCTCTCCCTTTCCAAGTGTTGTCATCTAAACCAAACTTTGTTATGGAAGTTACTTGCAAGAAATGTATTTTAAAGACTCCTTCAGGTAGTGCTTTAATACATTTCCCAGGAAGCTTGGTACTTGCAGTATATTTCCTCTGACCATGGTGGGGAAATATTTAAGTTAATCTTCCTATTTGTAGTGAAATGTGAGTTATTCCCAGGGCGTGAAGCAGACTGGCGAAGGTCGTGCTGTAACAGGTTGGGAGACCTGGGAATAGATTTGTAGGTTCCCAAAATTTGCTTTGATGCCAGTAATATCACAATCAGATTGCCACTTGCCGAGTGACAGGCAGTGGACAGAGTGCTGTAACATGGCAATAGCTGTAATTCTTTCTTCAAGCATTGAGCAGTGCTTCCTTTCAGATCATTCATTTGGGAAGAACCTGGAAAAAATAGATGATCTGTCTGACTGTAGCTGGGTATTTGTCAGAGATGTTTTCTTCTAAACTTCCCTCCTGCAGAGGGATGTCGTAACAGAGTTTGTGAACTTGCCTCATGGGGCAGGGTGAGCTGGAAGACTGGCCTGTGGCAAGGGAGGTCTTGATGCATGCAAAAAAAATCCCCAAACAAATAGTTTGAGCCTGAACCAGCTTTTGTGATTGATTTGTTTGTTAAATCTTTAAAGCATTCTGAAATCAATCTTGTAGTGTTGAGGTAACTTTCAAACAATTTTTCTCCTTGAAAGATTTTTTCTTTGCTTATTGCTTTTTTTGTTTGTTTTGTATACAGGTGGCTGCAAACTGTTGCCCACCTCATTGCAGTGATAATGTGAGAGAGGCTGCAGTAGTGCTGTCTGTCACTGGTCACAAAGGGCCAGTTGTAGGACCTGAACAGCTGAGTCCTACCAGAGTTGCTCAAGCTATTCTCCCACTGCAAGTATGCCGTGAAGCTTATTTGCAAGTCTTCATGCCGAAACAAACAGTGCACAGATGCAGGGATATTTACAGCACAGGCTCAATTTGTTTTACAAATACTGACAAGAAATGGCTTGTTTGGCAGCAATATTTAGCAGGGAATTTTGGCTTTGCTCTTCACATCCCGCTGTAGCGGACTTCTTTGCCTTCAGATCCAAGCATTGGCAAGGCTGGCATACATGCAGAGTTGTGGTTTGTGTCTCTGCTTCCCTGTGGCGATGACGGCAGTCTTTTTATTTTCTTTTTCTTTATTGGCGGTGCTTTTTTTTTTTCTTGTCATTTTCCTTCTTCCCCTTATTTTCAGGAGAAAGCAAGAACTTACTGCTCCACTGATGGAAATCATTATGGATTGCGAAGTCTCGGCAGTATGTTCTGTATTTCATACAGCAGAGGGGAGTGTGCAGGTTTTCAGCTGGAGGCTGGCTGCCTGAATTGCTGGCTTACATGGAAACTGTACTCCTTGGCCTTGGCTTTTGTTGGGTGTGTGGTGTGAGACAGAGGTTACACTTGAGCTTTCAGTTCCAGGTTGAATGGTCTTGGGGAGACCAAGGAGGCTAGTTTTTCAGCATAATGTGGGGAAATACTTGGTTTCTTGATGAGATGGTTAGTGTGGAGTAGAGGATGTTGCCACTTTGTCACTTTGAGGCATGTTGTAGTTTGAGCTCAGAGGGAGACTGAGCACCATGCAGCTGCTAGCTCGCTCCTTCCCCCTCAGGAATGGGAAGGAGAAAATAAAACAAAAGGGTCAGGAATCAAGATAAGGACAGTGAGGGATGACTCATCTGTTATGGTCACAGGCAAAAGACAGAGTCCTTAGGGGATGAAGAAAAGAACATCTATTTAATTTGAACACCTCCACCACCACCACTTAACAATCAGAGTAGGAGAGTAAGAAGTATAACCACATCTTAAAAAACACCTTCCCCCACCCCTCCCTTGTTCCTGGCTCAGCTTTGCTCCCGATTTCTCTCCCTCCTCTCACCGCCACTGGTGCAAGGGGCAGGGGATGGGCGTTGCAGTCAGTCCTGATGCTCCTTCCTCCTCAGGAGGAGAACTCCTCACACTCTTCCCTTGCTCCAGCGTGGGGTCCCTCTCACGGGAGACAGACCTCCATGAACTTCTCCAGTGCGAGTCTTTCCCACAGGCTGCAGCTCTTCCTAAACTGCTTCAGCATGGGTCCCTCAAGCACACTGCAGTCCTCCCAGTCATGAATTGCCCCAGCATGGGTTTCCCTCAGAGTCCCAGCCTTCCATGGACACAGCCACCTGCTCTGGCGTGGGGTCCTCCACAGGCTGCAGGTCGGCATCTGCTCCACTGGTGACCTCCATGGGTGCAGGGCCCAGCCTGCTCTCTCACCACGGGCTGCAGGGGGGTCTCTGCTCTGGCACACCTCCCCCTCATCCTCCTTCTCCTTTCTTCCACCGACCTCAGTGTTTGCAGAGGTGTTTTCCTTCACAACTCCTCCTCCTCCCAGCTTCCCCTTTTTAAATATGTTACCCCAGCCTTGGTGCAAAGGCAGGCCTGGCTTGGAGCTGGGGGAGCTTCGAGAAACTTCTCACAGGGGCTGCCGCTGTAGCCCCCTCCCCTGTTACCCGAAACCCTGCCACACACAAACCCAGCACAAGGCAGGATAGCAGAGGTCCCCAGAGTGCCTGGGCTTAGGAAATGTAGGTTTGGGAAGTGCCAGGTACCTGCCTTTCCTGTGTAGTTAGGCTCACTTGCATGAAGTGCCGCGCTGGAGCAGGGCCACGCTGAGCACAACACACCCAGGGATGCCTCTGCATGCGGAATTGCAGATAAGGTCCTTGTTCGTGGGAGATTTTAGTCAGTTTGTGCAGGCTGATAGACACCTCCTTCTAGAGATGAAGGGACAGCATGAGAATTGCTTGCAGCATTGAAGTGGTCACTGTTTGCTCCTGTGTGCTGAGATAGCATATGTGGCTCTGTACACAATTAAACACAAAGCTATTTCAGTTGTGAATAAAAGACCCACAAATGATGTGACAAAAAAATGTTTTATGCTAGCCTTTCCATGTTTTAATTAGGAAGTCCTTGCTGACTTATTTGATGTTGAATGAATGGTGGTGTGAGACACAACAGAATATTGAATTAATTGTGCCTGGTAAGATGCTGGTATCAGGGATAGAGCACAACATTGCAGGTTGGTAAGTCTTCAGAGTGTCCCAGAGGGATGGATCAGTCATCTTACGAGCAAGTGTTTTGGGACTAGTGTTTGGGGAGATGCCACATTAATAGGAGTTGAGAGTCGCAGCTTCTGTTCCTGGCTCTGAGAATGATTCACTTGTTACTTTGTGCTGTTAAAAAAGGTGTATGTTTTCCAGGCAACTGGGTAAATATTGCCTGATTCATTAGTCAATGTTTATAAAGACTTGGAGAACTTTGAAAGGAAAAATGCTACAGCAGCACGAATGAGTGCTCTTCATTTAGTGTGTTCAGATGCCATTGGGATGGGCATGCAAGCAAGCAGAGGGTTGGGTTACTTATCAAATTATTTTTAGTAGTAGGCTGATAGAAATTTTGGAAATTGAAGGGCTTCATTGGAAATTGAAAGCTTAAAGTGTTTGCAGAAAGGAAAATGTTGTGTCCTTTTGTGTGATCTCAGAATGTGGCTGCTAACAGCAGGTCGGGGTGCAGTGCAGCTGGTGTGTGCTGCATAGGCAGACGGAGAGTTGGTGTGCGTGCTGCAGAGCCTCTGCGTCCCCCTCGTTTCCTGAGACCTCCATCTTTGGAGGCATAGCACAACTGGAGGTAAGCACTGATGTGGTCAAGTAAAAGAGGAGTTTTGTGAAAAACATTGTCTTGGCAAATCCTTATGGTGGCAAGGAAGAGGTACAAACTGATGTTCCTGGGTACACAATAAGATGGAGTTCCTGCTTGAGTGAAAGACAACATTTTTATTGCTTGCCTTTAAAGCAGACAAAACTCCAGTCCCAGTTTGTGATGCCCTGAGATCTGGTTTTGAAGAATAATCATCATAAAGTTATCTTCTAGCCTTCTTGGGTAGGTTTTGTGACCTAGGACTGAAGTCACTTGGAAGAGTGTAACTAGTTCGGCTGAAGTGGAAAGAAAGTAAAATGGCTTTGTTGAAGAGAAGGAAATGTGTTTGGCAGGTTATAAAATGCATTGTGGTCAGGTGCAGCTTTGTAGAGGTGGCAGAAGAGGTTGAAACTAGCTCTTTCCATCCTGAATGTGATTTAGTGAACACTCCCTAGTTTTCCTGTTACTGAATCGTCTCAAGTTTTTTATTGGCTAACTCCTGCCCAATTGTGGACTGGTGTTTTCAAAAAAACCACTGATTTTTTTGGCTCTGGGTGATTATTCTCTGCTCAAACTTGCATAGTTCCCTTTACTGTAGGTCCCAAACATAAACAAAGCTGTGTGATTTCCATCTGCTGTCATAGCGAGTGTGCTTGGCTTTAGCACATCAGACTGCTAGGAAGAGGAAATGCCATCTGGTTAAAATGTCTGACTAATTTTTGGGTGGTTTTAATCCCACTTTTTCTGCTTCTGTGTGTCATTCTTTTAGTCCCTTTTGTATGTCCTGTGCGTCATTCTTATGGTCCCCATCCCAAATAATTGCTTGATATTGTTGCAATCCCATGACATTTAGCATAAAGGTAAGACCATAATTTGGCTGGTAAAGCAGTCCTTTCAGAGCTATGTATCTAAACGTGTGCTGCTTCATGAGAGTGCCAAATCTAATGAGTTATGGTATTTTCTGGGATTTTCCCCCAATTTTCGTGTTTATCTGCCTTTTAGATGAAATCTTCCTTCCCAGATTTCTAATTTCCTAATGCTTTGATACAGAAAGGCTTTACCCATACACACAATCATAAATGAGTTTGTTTAATGCCTTGAAATAGCAGGGAGGAATTTCAGAAATAAGGCTGCTGGTACAGATAGCATTAAGTGTCATTTTGCTCTTTAGTTTTTACCTTCACTCCTATAAAGCTGATCAGAAGTAGGATTTATTTAAGAGAATAAGTACTCATCTTCATTCCTTGTAGCTGAATTTTAAAGCCGATGAAAAGCTTCGGAATTGCAAATAAAAATGACCAGATCTAATGGAGAGAGAAAAAAAGAAGAAGAAAGGAGTGCTGCTCTTGCACTGATACAACCCCTTCCATGCAGGTAGATTTGCAGTGGCTGGGATTTCTGCCTTTTTCTACAGTTGCCTTGAAAGCGAAGGGCAGCGGCAGCTCAGGAGCGGATGGCACGTAATGTTAGGTGCCAGCCTGGGGGAGATAGCAGAGGCTCCATTTGCAGCTGGCCAAAGGGAGGTAAGCCAGGTGTCCATCAGGAACACTTTGCAAGTGTAGTTATACTGACAATGTGATCCTTGTGTGGGAGCCATTTATGTGGGCAAACTGTGCATTTGCAGCGTAGATTTTCAGTGACTTCCTCCTGTCTCTGTTATAACCTGTCTGCATGGTTAATGCTAATTCACATTAAAGCCCTTTTATTTTCCCGTAAAGTGACCATGCAGGAAGTGCCAGTCTGAAAAAAATTCCTTTTTAAAGTAAGCTCTGAGTTCCTAACCTAAGCCCATTTAGTCTGGTGTATTGTGTTAATTCAGAAATGCAGAATGTTTAACTGAAATCCACTGTAATGCTTGGGTGTACAAGCCTGGGCTCCTGTCTCAGTTTCATCCTAACCATGTGTATTCCATGAGTTTTGCCTAGAGTTGCTCATTAACTGTCAGTCTTCAACGCTGCTGCTTTTCAGACTAAAATGAAGATTTGACGTAAAGTTACCTCTTTTCCTACATTCAATACTTAATTTTAAACATCCTCTAGCATCATCTCCAGGCCCATAGTGCAGCTGAAGGTCATAAAACAGGTGCCAAGGGAAAGCACAATGTGCTGCAGTGTCTGCGTGCTTGTAGGTGATACATTCAAAACCTACTTTCGCCGGGATCTTAGATTAGCGTAAACTGAAAAGACAGTGGTAGTCGTCTTGTATCCCAGGTTAGGACAGTGGTCCCCTGTACCAGGTTGTGTGAGTTACAGGAGATTTGGATGAGTCTGAGGAAAGCTGCTGCATTGTAAAGGGAGTTTGAGTGTTCGGCATTTCTAGAAGTTCCTGCAAAGCCTTTGGTAGCTCCTGTGAATGTGTTCACCTTATCTCTGTGCAGGTGTGTGGGCTGGCGAGTGCCTCTTCCTAATTTATATTTCCATGGAAAGTACCATTCATTATAACTTCCTGACTTTCTGCAGGGCTGGATCTTATAATCTTTTTCCCTTAATTGTTTTTGCTTGATGATACCTGTTACCTTTTTGTCTTGGGTTTCTTTCTGCTCTTTGTCTCGCTTTTGCTTGCAGTGAGAATCAATCTCATGGGTTCTAATTTTCAGAAAATACTTCTTTTTAATCTCATTTCTATAGATTCCTGGCTTCTCTAATTGACTAATGGGCACAGGGAGTCGTTTGTATTGGGTGACAAGTGGTGCTGGGTCTCTGCAGCACATGGATTATTCTGTTTACATTCCTGGCACGTTCAAGGGGAGCATTTGGAGCAGAAGACTCTGATCACCTCATGGGTCACAGGAAGACTTTTTGCTGTGTTCTAGGGGGGAAAATCAGGCCCTAAATTCAAATGAGACTCTGTCCAGTCAATCTGCTAATCCTAATCTTTAATTCTCTCCAGCAGCATGTTTTCTGGCTTTGGTTCTCGTGCTCCCCATCCCTTAAAAGATTCAAGCTTTTCATCTGCCGCATTGTTTGAGCGGCTCGTTTGTTCTGTGCTATGGAAACCTGTTGCTATTGTTACTTCTTTTATAAGATAATTTCCATCAGGAGCCTAGAACGGTGGCAAAATGTTGCTTTGTTTTCAAAGACAAATCCTGTGTTTTAAGCTTTCTGTGCTGATTACTTCTGCATCCATCTCTCCTGAGTCCTGTTCCTATTTTCGTGTCTGCAGGTTCTTAAACACCACTCATAGTATCAAAGTGCCTGTCTGCACAGAGAGCTGCGTATGGGCTTTCTATTTGAGTAGATGTAAGCCATTACCATCCAGCGGCTGCTTAGCACAGCTCTTTGGAGAAGTGCTCTTGCAAGCTAGGCTGATGGTTTGAGATGTGATTTATTTATTTATTTATTTATTCCCTTCTCTGATTTCAGATCTGTCTCGAGAGTGATACAGGAAGGTCTGGGATCATTAGAGAATATGAGGAGCCTTACAAACGTGACATACTGTCAGCAGCAGTAGCTGAGGCAGCTGCTGCCCTGGGCTGGGAGGGAGGAGTGAGGACGATGGGGAGGCAATGCCAGCAGTCTGAGAGAAGGAGAGATTTGCAGGGGTTGGTCTGTTTTCATTTGGTCACCAAAGTACACAAACTACTGTAGTATAAATGGATCACACAGTCCTTGTTGGAGGGTGGGATTGATGAGTGCAAGGAGCATAGTCAAAATCCCCCATTGTCCCTAACAATGGCTAACAAATTGCATTTTTTTTATTTCGAAATCTTGTAGGAGCACACATTTAACTACAACTGACTGTTAATGACTTCCTCTTTCAGATTAGGCTTGCAAGTGCAAATGTGTTTTATATTTTTAGGTGGCTTGAGGAAATATCTGGTGCTGACACTCCTTTTGCTGCTTTTTTGGGTCACAAGCTCAATTAATTGTTTGGCAGGATCTCAACTCCATGCTTTCTCAGGATGTTCATCAGTCTGTTGTCTGGAGAGGGTATTCTATGGAAGGTAGCCAGAGGGCATTGCAGAGGCTGCAGATTGGGCTGGGAAACCCTGTTTGATAATTCACTTGTGAGGACTGGCCTGAAATTGCAGTTGCACTTCCCTGAAGTTATAACTGGAGTTGTTCTCTGTACAGTGATTTTCCCGATCACATAAAAGAATGAAAGCAGTTAAACGGCAGAGATAATGAGAGAGTGTGCTGGTAACAAAATGACAGCTTTGACCGGTACCTTCCAAAGCTTTTTCCAGGGTTGGGAGGCTTGCTTTGTAGGAAGCCCTATTTCTGCTCTGCCATACTGCCTTGCTCTCAGAGAGTGTTACTCCTCCTTACCTGCTCAGTCTTGTTTTTTCCAGCTGTTGGGACAGTGACAGTTTGTTTGTCTGATACAGCAGAGCCTCCATTGCTTTGGGGTCTACAGATGCAACTGTGATGTAAGGGACTGCTGAAGCATATTTTATGTGGATTGTTGAGCCCTGTTTCAGACTGAGAGATGTACGTATGGAAGAGATAAAATCTGTTTACAGATTGTGAGGTCTGTGGTTCACATATGGTTACATGATATGCTGATAGAGGAGTGAGATAGTTTCTGTGCAGGCAGATTTACTGACCTGATTACTCAAATTGTCGCTGTCAGTGTTTTTATTAATTACTTCACTTATGCCTGGAAACACTGTAGGTACCGATGATAAAGAAGGCTGGGTCCAGTCTGCATTGCAAAGTGTTAGGTGCCAGCACTGTGACATTGAAGTGGTGTGGCCACACAGCACATTCACACACTGCTATTATGATGGCAACTGGAGACGAGCTTTTTTTGGGTGACATTTTTGTCATTTCCTAAGAGGGTTTTTGACAGTCATTCCAGATCCTTCCTCCCCAGAGGGTGCTGTGGTTGTAGGGCTGTTTTTCCTTCTTGATGAGAAGCCAGTGGGCCGCATTATGTGATAAAGGAAATAATTAGGGAGCTGCTGGAGATCTTATCTGTGCTCATGCAAGAGGATGGTGCTGAGGATGTTTGGTCTTATCCTGCTGCCTTCAGAACCTCCCAGGACAATATTTGAATTTGCCTCAAGGAGGGTGTTTTGCACTATCACTTCCATGCACCATTTCTTAGTTAGGATCTGTCCAGCTCAGACTTGTTTTGTTTTTAGAAACCAGTGTGGACTTACTGCAGTCAAACTCCTGGATCGTATTTTGTGTTCCTCCTGTCTAGCTTTGTCCATTGTTCCTTCTCTCTCCAAGTTACCTTGACACATTACTTCAAAAGCCTTTCTCTGGGTTGCTTGTGCCACTGGGGAATGCCATCAATATCTGTCACTGCTTCTCCATCCTTACGACCTCAAGCTCCCAGGCCTGTGGGCAGCCCTGCACAGGCAGAGCATCCTGCGCCACTCCTGAGGAATGTCTGTGGCACGTCCCCTTCAGGTGCTGGCTTCACTGGTGATGAGCCAAAGGAGGTCAGATCTCCTTCACAAGCCCCTCGCCGCCCTCCTGCTCTGGTAACAGCTGGCTGCCTGTGCAGAGTGATTATTCATGCATGTTAACGATGACAGGGGACCCCAGAGGTTTACAGGGAGCGCTCCAGTCGGGCTTCCTGCCAGCTCCATCGTAACCCCAGATGACAGAAGTGTCTCCCAGTAGAGGAGACGGGGATGTGAATGGAAAGGGGTGAAGAGTTCCTGCAATGCATGCTGTCTTTGTTGTTGTTTAGATTTCTTGCTTAGGTAGGCCAACTTGGATCTTCGTTTAATTGTTCTTTTTACCACACTGCTATATGTCTTTGCTTCTCTAGCAGGGAGCGTTTTGGAGCCCTGGTTTGGTTTTGTGGGAAGGGGAAGCGTGGGGAACATCCCTGTGGTGGTAGAAGGAAGCCATACCATTATGCCACTTAAGGTTTGACCTTATTACCACATAGCTACTGGTTAGGTCCTTTGTGGTATTGCAGATAGGTTGGTGTTTTTGATGATTTTTCCATGGAGATAAAGCTGGATGATTTGTAGGACTGCCTGCAGGCAAAGCAGGGGTCCCTTCAGCAGTAGCACAGCAAGGACCTGCAAGGGTTTAAATTGCTATGGACAGAAATGGCACCTGGCAGCCAAGGACAGCTGCTGGGGGCACATTACTGACCTCATCCTCAAATCACTATTTCCTGAGCCTGGTGCCTTGTCTGGAGTGTCTTGGCCTGGGTGGTAGAGTGCTGATTTTGGGGGTGGTTTCTGGCATTTTTTTAGGTTTGGGGGGTTTGTTGGTTTTCTTTTTTTTTTTTTTTTTCCTTTTAGTCTTTATAACAAACTCTTATACTGCCTCTTCAAGTGGTATAATTAAATTGCAAGAACTAGAGAACTAGAGTCCTAATTACCCTCTCCCATGTGAGAGTTGAGGAGCTCATCTTCAGAGAGAGGCTGTTGGCTGAGATCCAAAAGAGGCAAATCTCAGAGCAGAAGCAGAGGCTGCATCTGTGTTGATATTTACTCTTATTAAGGATAATGGACATTACTAAGTGATATCAGAGCAGGTTGCTGTCTGCAGATTATTTTTGTCTGGCTCTAAGTGAAGGCAGAAAGAAAAGCAGAACAGGTCCATCTCTGCCATTTCTGTATGTCTCCTTTTCTGCTTTTTCCAAAGAATTGTTAGTATAGTATCTGAGCTGGTGGGCCTGGCATGTGCAAAGATCTGCACTGATGCATGAAAAAATTACTGATACATATTTAGATACTTCCTGTTCTGGGAATTTGCTCCTCTTCCATCCCTTGCATCAGTGCAGATACCTTGCATAAACAGACTAAACTCCCAATGCAGCAGTGAATCTGCCCACTAAATGGTGAGACACATACTGGAGCAAAGTGCTGCTTTCTTTCCTGAGATAATGGATGTGCGTTCAGGCAGCTGTGTGAATCTCTACAAACGGAGCAATCCTGAAAGCAGGGCAGGCTTAGATCCTGTTTCCTTCCAATGAAACAGCTCTTCTTATCTTTCTTTTTTTAATAGAAACTCATGCAAACAGAAAATGAATTGGTAGGAGTTTCTAGCTGGTTGCTCACAGCTACATTGCAGTAGTAGTGTTTTGTAGCCTTTTGCCATTATAAACCCTGCAGAACTTTTCTAAGATGAGTGTCCGGATATCTAAATGACACATAAGGAAAAATTGCGCTTTTTTCCCCACGTGGTTTGAAGTTGCACCAAACTGGTGACAGGACTGGCAACAGAATTGTCTTGATACCTGTTTTGGTCCTCTACTGATGCTGGAACAATTGTCTGCACATCTCGGGGTTTGACAGACCCTGTTGCTGGAGGTTTCAGTATTATACTTGTTCACATCAACCACCTAACAGTTGTCTTGGCAAGGCTGAGATGACCAAATAGATGTGTATCCTGGAAACATTTGGCAGTGTCTAGAAGAGCATTTACAAATGTTGACAGTGGTGCGGGCTGACTTCAGTTAACTCCCTGGCAGTCAGCTCCGGCAAGGCCATAAGAGCTTCTCCATACTTCTAGATCTGTCTGGGGTAAGACAGGAGGATGGTCTGAAATTGGTGCCTCCTGACATTCCCTGACCTTCGAGTTGCTTAGGTTTAGCCCACGGGACCGTTGTAGGACTGCAGGTGAGAGAAAACAGGATGTCTCTGGTCCCTGAGTTTGATGTTGCTGCAGACTTGCTGTACGAACTCCACGTGGCAAACCAGCTTTCTGGCAAAACTCCAAATCCAGGCTATTTGTTTTGGAATCTAGTTTTGTTACAAGGAGATATGTTCACTTTTTTCAATGAACAGATGATATGTTTTAGCTCCGCCTTCCACTGCAGTCTGGGGAAAACAAAGATGCAGCAGCAACAGGAAAGTAACTGTCTTCCTGGGCTTGGATCTCCTGCCTCCTGGAGAAGCAAAGAAAGCATTATGGGTTACTCTGACTAGCTTTGGCTATGATCTGAAAACGCAGAACTGACATGACTTCTGTAAGACTTCAGATAAATATGCTTCTATAAAATTGGGATTACAGGTGCTCCTTGCTGGTGAGGTAGTTGCATGCTTTGTTAGTTCCTTAAAATGATCATTTCTGTCTTCTGCATAATATTCCAATTTTGGTGCCTGTGTCCATAGCACACCCCTCCTCACTGCCATCTAGAATAAGCATTTGGGAAGTTTCCACAATGACACACTCTTATCTGCAGCACACTGCAAACTTACTGTTTGTTGTTCCTCACATTTGCAGAAAGGCAGCTGGAGAACGTTGGGAGAATTAGCACCAGTGCTGGCAGCAGCACTTAATTTGGTGGGGCTCTTGCAACCCTTGCATCTTGGTATCTCTAATGTGTCTATAATCAGTTTAAACTTGATGGGTTTTCAGTGTTTTCATTTTCTAAATTGATTTATCTGTGTAAAAGGTACAAGTTGTCATCTGCTAGGAACAAGTTTCCAAGCTTTTAGATCTTGCTGTTTGTGCAAAGAATAGTCTTGTCAATGTGAATCATCCTCTTTACTTTGTAGTTGTACTGTTTCACTTGTCTTCCCAGATCTTTTACTGACTTCATATCCACTTGAGCTTGAAGTATCCTTATAGCTTCATGGCTGCATTGTTTAGGACAGCAGTTAGGCCATGAAGACCCTTTACCTGCCCATCTAAGCAAATGTATATGCAGTTTTCTCCTATGACCCTTCTCTCTTCTTCAACTCAGCCTAATCTGGTGCTGGAAGAGATTCGTTCTGTCTGAAAACCACCTCCAGCAGGTCTGTCTGCTGTTATGTGCAGCCTCCTTCTTTGGGACCTGTGGCCTCCACTTGTTAGTTGTGGCTCCATGACACATCCCTCGTACCTAGGGTGGATGGGGTTGCTGGACTTGGGGCTCCAAAATTTGAATTGTTTTTTGCTTTCTGCAGGACCTTTTTAAGGTTAGCTACTTGTGATCTGGGCTTGGAGATACCGTAAAGATGTTTCTTTTTTGTTTTGAGTTATCTTCTGCCAGATATAAAAGCTGATCTGCTCTTTTTGTTTGACTCTTTTCACAAACAGTGCTCTTTGACCACCACCCTAACAGTAGCATGGCCTTCTTGAAAACTTGACTTCCTAAATTTTATGTTAATCCCATGGACAGAAGGTCTACTGAGGTACTCGAACATGCTAGAATGGACTGCTTTTCTACTGGTTAGGGTCTGGCTTTGGAATGTGGTTTTAACACAGTTCACTGTGTCCTGACCAAGCAAACGGAGAAATTAAATTGGCTGATGCAGGTTTTCACAATGCTTGTCCCACAAACTTAGCTGAACAGCTTCCAAATTACTGTTAGTTGCAACTAATTGCTGATGAGGAAGCACAGCAATGAGTTTTCAGAACTGAATGCGTTTGATTTCCTTTCTTGTAACCATTTTTCTTCCAATATGTGTTTTTTGCAGTGATACTGAAAGCCGAAAATTATGCAAGAAGATGAAAGTAAATCCTAATTCAAAGGAGAAAGGAGTAGAATTGCTCCATTATAAGTGAGTGCTGGGCTGGGATTTGTAGTTTCTAATTGTTGATGCCCCTGGTAGGACCATTCGTTCTCCTTGCAGCTCCATACTGCTGCAGCATGAAGACTTCTTATTTTTTATCCTTTGACACGTGAAACTGATTGCAGTTTCTTCAGTCTGCCAGCATGTGTTGTGACAGAAGTTGAGATAAATATATTCTGCTGTTGAACAGAGTAAAAGCATGAGTGGGACCTGGGAGAGGTGCCCAATGGACTAAAACTACCCAGTGCCCAGGGCTGATGCCTGAGATTTGAGCTCTCTTGCTTTCTCTGTCACATGCCTGCTGGCACGTGCCTTGGGCAAGTCCCTTCACCTCTCTGTGCTTGCTTTTCTGACTTGAGATAGTACTTCATAAATTAAGTAGAGAAAGGCAAGTGTAGTGAGAGAGCGAGAGATTTTCTTCCTGGAAATAATAGGAGTGGGAGTACTGTTAAGTGTAAGAGACACCAGGCAGCTGCATCTCCATCTCCAAAGATCATGCCTTAGTAAATATTCTTGTTAAAGTGTCAGGGAGGAAAGTATTTACTAGAAACCTGTTTGCTTTACACTGTTTTACCCTTTTTCCTTACTCTCTTCCCCCCCGCACCCTGCACACACATCCCCCCCCGCCCCCCCCCCTTAAATTACCGTACTGTAAATTCTCCTTAGTTCTGTGCTTCAGCAGGATAATGTTATTCTGGTTAGAGAGAAGTGAGGAAGAGCAGCTGTATGATTTCCAGCAACAATACTGTAAGTTAACACTATTCCCCACTCCTTGTTCAACAGGGACGGTGCATTTCACACTGAATATAACAGAGCGGTCACGTTGAAGGTAAATTTAAATATTTGATTATTATTCTTTCGGTTTTGCTAGATATGGGGGAGACATTTGTGGATTAAAAACAGGTGTTGGTACTTTTTCATGCTGAAGGCATGAAAGGGAGGGGGTTAATCTTCATAAACAGCTGTCAGAATGACTTAAAGTTTTTTTGTGTGTGTATGTGTCTGCCAACCACAGATCAAGGAGAATTGTGTATTATGAAAAAGATTGAAACCATGTTGAATTGTAATGTAAACTGAGTTAACTTGCAGGCTGGTAACAAATGGATTTTCTTGTTTTGTTTACAAGGTGCTATTAATGACAGTATAACTAAAAGTATTAGCTGATATTGCATTTTGATAAGGAGTTCTCTGAGGTTTTTGGGTTATGTGTTTATAAACTTTAAAGAGAGCTGAGAGGCCTTATCTTTTGTCGGATTATGGAACCACAGTTCCTGTGGATATTCCCTGAGTGCAGCAGGGATAAAATGACCTTCCTTCTTCTGCAAACCTTGACACAAAGCAACAGAAAGCGACATTCTGTAAGGGCAATGGAGGAAAGAAGACATGAAAGGTGAAATGAATGTGTAGATCTTCATGATTGTGGAAATGGTGGACTAAAAGCACAGTAAGCAGGCTAAAAGTGTGCAGCCTTCCTCTGCAAAGCCCTGGTGAAGCACTGGGAGTATTGTCATGTGAGGCTGCAGCCCTGCAATCACTTGGTTTCCAGAAATGTCTTCTGTCTATCTCTAATGCCCAGTTCCCATTTCTCTTCCTCCTCCAGCAAACTCAGGCTCTGCACCATTGTTGGTCTTCTGGGGGCTCCATGACACCACCCCAGGCTGACATCGTTACATTTACTTCCCCTTTCTGGCTTGTTCAGGGGTTTAGCCTGGGATGGAGGAAAGTCTGTGTGAGATGCTACATGAACCTGAGTCTGTCAGAGTGGCTGTTCCTAAGCATGCTTGATCTGGACCTTCCTTTTACAGCCTGAGTTGTTGTGGGGTAGCTGATGGGGGGACTGGCTTGGAACTGATATTCAGCCTGCACTTGGTGTTTGCACTTGCAGGATTCACCTGAGGTAGGGAGAGTAGCACTGTGTATCTTCCCGCCTCCTGCAGTAGAAATCTTTCCTGGCACTAGGAAGGGCAGTGTTGGTTACCCAGCTTAGTCAGCAAGTGCGTGATGCTCCTTCTGTACTTCGTGAGGAAATTCACCTGGTGAATTTTTTTTTTTGCTCCTGGTGCATGGTGGGGCAAGGGAGACTTGTTAATTGCCTCGATTTGGGTGGTTTGAACAATGCAAGACATGTCTTTCCTGCTCTCCATAAAGTGCTGCAACCAGGAATTAGTGCTTCCTTACAGATTGGATCAACTGGAAAGCACCTGCAGAGCCCCAGGGAGCGTTGGGCTGAGAGGCAATCACAGCACAACAGGAACCATACCATTTAGTCCTTCAGTTGCTGTTTGGTGATGAGCATTTCCCCCTTCCCTTTTGCCTTGTCTTCTGGGAAGAAGTAAGCAGCATCCTGTAGACAGAGATCTGGGATTCCAGTGCGGGTGGAAGAGGGATTTTGAAGGTCGCTCGCTCTAGGAGCTGTAGTCTTTCTTAATTTAACTGCTGCTGCGAAGCCAGCTGCTAATGATGTACAGGTTGGACAGTGCATCAGAACTGGGCAGTGGTCAGATAACCCGGCTGAGTGTTTACTTGTTCTACTGCTCACAGCTGCCTGAATATTTTCTGTATTTCTCCCTCTGTACCACTTCTCCCTATTTTCTTCTCTTGAGACAGTGACCTTTCTTTCTGTCTTTCTCTCAGCTGTGTTTGTCAGGAATCTCCCAGTACATTACAAACAGTGAGCAGCAGAACAACACAATTACGTAGGGTATCATACTCATTTTACGGACAGGTGGACACACTAAAGAACAGGGAGATTAAAGGATTTGTTTCACATCATTCAGCAAGCTTGTGGCAATAAAACTCGGATCTTCTTTCCAGGCATCCAGTAGACATATTAATATATGTATGACATTTTGGAGAATGATGGACACAGCTCTGAAGAACTGTAAAAGGATTCTTCTAAAGTAATCTGCAATTTCATTGATGTGGCTGATCCAGCTGATAGTGTACTCAGGTTTTTAAGAAAAGCTTTTCATTTCTTAAAGTAACTAAATCCTTATGTAATTAGCAGAGATACCCTTGTGGGTTTGCTGTTTAAAAAAATGAAGAATAAAGGATAGCTCAGTGTTCACAGTGGGGGGAAGTTAGTTAGCTGTCAGAACCTCCAGCTGCTGAGACCCGTGTTAGAATCTGAGCTGTTTAAGGGAGGTGGACTGCAACATAACAAAGTTCAGTGATGCAAAATTATTAGGAATAGTTTTTAAAAAATATTTCCAACTCTTTGCAGAAGGGCTTAGGTTCCCACAATACTGAGTGGCTGGTCAATATGAAAGTTAGGAACCTGCAGGGTAATAAACAAGAGAGGGAGGGAAAGGACACAGCTCCAGCTATGCTGGAGAATGCAGGCTGTTGTAATGGGTTTTGGATTACCAGTCAGGACAGCGGTTGGCTTGAAAATATTGGCCCTGTGCTTAACAGTATTTAAAAGTCAAATTATTAGGAAATGAACAGAGAGTGGAAGAGGAAATGTTATTAAATATTATTCTACCATTTGAGTCCATTGGGTTCCTTCATCTTGTGTCTTGTATGTGATTCTGGTTGCCCCATCAAGTGGAAGGTGTAGAAGTACTGCAGAAGAGCAGTGAGGATGATCAGAGGCACAGATGGCTTGAATATTTGCATGAAGATTCTTGGGCTTGGAAAAAAGGACAACTGGAGGAGATTACGATAAATATTTGTATCACTGTGAGTAGCTTGAAAAAAGGAATGATTACCTATTTTTTTTCTCCGAACTTGGATGCAAACAGTGGCATTTTTGGGACGGCTGATTTGAAGCAAATAGCTGCAATGTTTAAAAAAAAAAAGTTGTGGAAATCATAGCTACGTGTTGTGAAAGTCAAGAATTTAGGAGTCTTAAAAACAGTTTTAGATAGTCATAAAGGATAGATCTATTGACAGTTAGCAAGCACAGAGGTCCAAATACAACAGCTGGTACAGAGTCCATAAACTTAATTACTTTTTGCCAGAAATTGAGCATGTACCAGTGTATGCTATGTAAGAATGGTACTAGTATATTTTTTCCCCAAGTATCTCTAGTCAGCTGCTGTTGGAGACCTAAGCTTAGATCAGTCTTTGGTCTTAACTGATACGTCTGTTCATATGTTGCTTTAGCCACACCATGTCCTAATCCTCAATAGTGCCATAAGGCCAGTATCCAGGCTGTGTTTATTACATGATGAAGCCTTTTCTGGAGGATAAAGTACAGGGAGATTTTTACTCTCTTTCTAAAATGGAGAAAACTCATTAGAGTACAGATCTGTTCAGTACTAGCAAAGGGAATAGACCAGCCCAATAAATTGGTCTTGTTCTAAATTCTGAATCCTTTCCCAGTTTGCTATTGTAAGGAATGTGTATGTGAAATCAAGGGAAGTCTTTATAAGCATCCCTACTGCATTATATTTCAAAGGAGTGAAAAGTACAGGAATGTGTTTCTGTGTGTGTATGTATATATTTTTTTTTTTCAGGTTAAAACCTAGGTCCACATACAATAGCCAGCTGTTGTGCTGTTAAAACTTGTTTGCTTTTAGCAGCATAGGCTGGATGGAGCCATGTCCTGTATTCTGCTGAATTGATGTTTAGGGTTCAAAGCTGTCGCAGGGATTTGGGCAGTGGGTTATAGCCCAGCGTGGCTCTGTTGGTGCCGTGGGGTCAAAGCAGGTCCTGACCATGTCATAGCAGGACAGGAGCGTAGCTGATTCTTCAACCTGGGGGTTGTTGTGGCCTAGACCTTGCTCTGGTCTCTAACCCAGCAGCCTCGGGACCAGTGCTGTTCTGTGTTAAAGTGCTGTGCTTTGGTGGCAGGTGGGGGGGTGTCTTTCCTATTTAAAGGCACACAGGAAGTTCTCTTCACTGCATGAAGTAATGAGTGCAAGGCAAGGTACTGCCTGCTCCTGCCAGAAGACATTACACATCTAATTTTTTCTGACTTGGCTGAGAGGGAGAGGCTGGATGAATTAAATCTCTTTAATCCCTCATCCTCTAGCCACATCTGTTTCTACATGACTGAACTTGGCATGCAGGAATTCTTGAAACTAGCAGAGTCAATTGTACTCATTAGCTGTTTAAAATGTTGACCCCTCTCTCCTTCCCTCCAGTGTATAGTTGAGGTCTGTGCAGACTGAGAGTGAGCAGAACTTTATGGAGCTTTCCTAAATGTAGAACATCTCCACTGTTTTGTCCTCTTCTCTCCTTTCCCTAAGTTTTCTTAGGCATCATTTGGGATGTTAATGCCTCTAGTTTTAGAGCTTTTTACAACTGTAACTCCATTATAAATTACTTGATTTTATTTTTTTTATCAGAGAAAGGAGCTAGCTACGAATGCTGTATTAAAACAAATTTCTTCTCCTTGAAGTGTTTGTGGTCCCAGCACTACAACCTCACCCCTTCGGTCTTCTTACTGTGTACATTAAGTGCTTTGCTTGCTGTCTAGTGACTAATATATGCTGCCTCTTGTGATAGGACAAATCTCTTCAATATTAGCTGTGCAAGAAGACAGAAACATAAATGCAATAAATGGATCCTGCTGTAAGCTCTGAATCCTCTTGAGCCTTGTAGTACCAACTGAGATGCAGGAAAATGAGCTGACCTCCACTATCTGTTGATAAGCTGTTGGGATGTTGTACCAGAGCAGACCTACCAAAGGCAGAGAGATGACAAAAGCATCTCTGAGACTGTTTGAGCGGCACGTGTCCCGAAGTATGCTGCTAACCTGCTCTTGAGAAGGTGGAGTACAAACCTAGGCTTTTAGATGGATATTCTTGGCGTGTGTTAGTGTATACTCAGCTCTGCTCTTCAGTCATGAGCTGCTTTGGCAAAATATCCCATGGGCTGAAAAAGGCTTTAATGAAGGTTTTCTTTGCTCCAACTGCAGGTAAGTTTACTTAGTCCTGTGGCAGCATCATCCACTCACTCTTACATTGACAGAAGCTCCTCAGGGACCTCACTACATTACTGGTGTGGCAATGATCCTGTCTGGGAGTGAACATGTACCTCAAGTAATGCCACAGAGAAAGAAATGGGGTCAATCTGAGTGGTGAATAAACACGGAATACCAAGCATTACGTTTCCTAGAGCACACATGTCTGAGGATAACAGTGATCAAGCCTGTGCTTCCATGTAAAGCTCGTAATGGGGGGCAGTGTGACTGCTGGAATTCATGGAGAGCATCTCAATGACTTCAGAGGGCTGGAGTTTCCCTCAGGCTGAAATCAGAACCATTGGAGAGTATTTTCTTATGATAAAGAGAGTATCTGTCATCTGCTGAAACGGATTGTTGGTTGCCTGTCAGTTGGGTACAGCAATTACGAAGTATGCATGCATGTGTACTCAGCTTGTTGAATATGGGAGCTGCAGAATCATAGCGTCTTGTATTTCCCACTTCACTTGTCATGTTTACTTCTTACTCTCCTACTTAAAAATCCACTGAGCGCAGTTTCTAGGTAGATGGGTCATAGAGAGAACTATTGGTGGATTTTTCTTCCTTTGACCAAATAAGCAGTTTGATCTTTAAGTGTGGAGTTCCTTGCTTTTGCTCACAGCAAGTATCAGTGTGCCCTCCAACTAGTCCTACTGGATTCAAAGGTTACTCAGATCTGGTGAAGGGCATGTGAACCTGACCTCTACATAAAGAGAAATCTTTCCTGCTAAGCCAGGGAGTAGCTGTGAAAGTATTGCAGATCTAGTACCATTGAAAGAACTCTCTGAAGGATCCTTGAAGCCACTGTCTGTGTGCTGGTCTACTTCCACATTGTTTTCCTCAGTTTTATAGTGGAAATGGGAACTGGTAAGTTGGGATATCAGTTATGAGGAAGGTACACACCCATGTATTGCTTGGTTCTGCAATAATTTGTGTTCATCCGCATTAGAGCAGATGAGTATATGAGCAGAAAAGCAAAGGCACTAATTGGATGGGGTTTGCGTGCAGCATGGATTTGAGGTTGAATGTCTCATGGTTTCTATTAATTTTGCTTTTAAAGCTTTTTTCCCTGTTTATTACAGTCTATGGTGGCCTTTCTCAAGGATCCAGAAGGTGCTCCACTGTGGGAGGAGGATCCTGAAGCCAAAGATGTTGTGCATGTTGACAGTGAAAAGGTACATTAGCTGCATAGATGATCTATATGTTTTGTAAATATATGGGATGAAGGGAGTGCGTATGTTTGTTCTAACTCTTAATGAAGCACCACTATTTCCTCTCTTTGGAAGGGAATTTTAAAGCAACCAAACTATTTTAAGTGACTTGACAAAGTTTGTGGATTATGATAACTATAAAGTCTCCTGCATCCCGCCTTCCTCTTCCCTACATGTGGTCATGATACTAGTCTGCCAACCAAACAGCATGTATCTAAACATTGTGGATGGTGTGGTGGAAGAGACCTGCTTGTCTCAGAAAAGCGTAGCAATTTGCAAGATGCAGTCACTGCAGTATGCAAGTAGGAGGTAAAACACTGCTCTTACAACTGCAGGTTGTTGTTAAACCTTGGGTTCTCTTGTGCCTGGGGTTGTCTCGGGAAGTCTGAAGCAGGAAGGAACAGGATCCAGATCTTGAGTGTTTTAACCTTGTACAGTAACCATCCTCTCAGTGTGAAGTGGGAAAGCAGCAAACACAATGAAACTACCTTAAAAAGCCAGTGTCACCACATACCTCATTATATTCTCTGTGATATAATCAGCTTGGTCTTTCATATTAGTTTTCTAGATTTTTAAAACTTTAATTGATTGGACTCTAGCTGATATTTCATAAAGGGCCTTTTCAATTTTCTAGCTTTCATTTTTAATATTAGAAACAGTTGACAGTTTTTGTAGGAAGATTAATTTTTAATGTTCACCCTCTAGTCTATTACAAGCCTTGCAAGGGTTGCATTCAATTTGAAAACTTCATCTGGTTTCCCATCATGCTGGTACTGAAAAATATTTTGTCATGGCTTCTCATAGCTTTGACTGGGCTTCATAGTCTGGAAATGGAACTTGTTTTGTTTATTATTGAGTCTGACTTTTTGAATTAGAGTATGGCTTTTGGATGGGTCAGGGAAGAAAAAGTTTCCAGTCAGAGATTCTGCAGTGAGAATAAACCAAGCCATGCAACTTCCACATCTCAACAGTGAAGATGGTGGTCTAGGATATTTAGCAGATATATGAATCTATAATAAATTTTGCCATCTTCTTTCAAGCTAAAATTGAGTAAGGAAAAGAAACTCAAGTCTTGTCTGTTAAGAAAGATGACCCTTCTTCCTTCAGATAAATGAGCCTGTATTATATGAATACGTATATTAATTTTTTGAAGTTGTAACACAAATAATAAGAGGTGTCCTTGGCTATAGGTCTGTTCTTATTTTCTTTGTTTCATTCATTAGGAACTGAGAAGGCTTCTGAAGAAGGAAGACAGACCCCTTCTGATGATGTTCTATGCCCCATGTAAGTAACCCAACATGTCCTGTCACCTCTCCCTTCTCCACTGAGAGATGTCCAAGTCTGACTAGAAGCCTCACCTGTGCTTCACTAATACCATCTTATTCCACCTTTATCATTCAACTCCTTGTGTTGTTCTGCCTGTTTGTCCTCAGTTTTCCCCTACTTCTCCATCGCTTGTGTCCTAGTCTTGCCTCTTTCTCTTGTGATGATGACTCTTGCTCATTGTTAAAGCAGCTGTTTTCTGCAATTTCCTTACCCATTGTCCTTTCTAGATTTGTGTTGTACAAGACAGAAACACTGTATGCTGAGTGCATAAATACATCTGTCTGAGCGTGCCTAGCCCTCCAGCCTGTACAGAGCTGTAAGTGCAAATGGGTATTGCACATGCTTTTTACTTTTGCAATTTGGGCCATAGCATAAGACAAGCTGGTTCCACACAAGCAGAAGATCTCCAGAGGAGACCATGGAGTTGAAAAAAAACAATATATTTGTTCTTCCTAACTGCAGGCCGAGAGGAACAGTGCAGTGATCAGGAGCAGGAGGATCTTTCCTGCTCCATCCAGGAGGCACCCTGGGTGTTCCTACCCGCATTGTCAGGAATAGCTTGAATACAAGTGGGATTACATGATGGGGACAGGAAGGAAAGAGAAGAGCACATTGGAGTCATTGCATTTCTTTTGTGATCTTGACCTTGTATTGCTGCTATCTTGTCATTGCGTTGGCCACTTGTACCTTAATTTTGCAGATTTACAACTGCTTTTTTGTGTTTCCTGGTGACTGGTATGTGAGAGGCTTTCCAGCTCTTCAAAACAGGATAGTGTTGCACTGAGTTGTTCCTCAGATGGAAGGCATGGGAGCCATGAGAAAGGAATGAATGTGTGACCTAAGCTAGAAAAGCCTCCCAGCGCTGCCTTGATAGGGAAACCGATGTTAGGCACCACTAGCAACTTGCTGGCTGATTCCCTTTAAAACTGTGTTCCATGGCAGTATTATCAGGTGTTTCTCAGTGTATTTTTGCTTGTTATTGCTGTCTGCAATGCCATTCTACCTTTTTAGTCTCATCTGAGTGCTGTCAAGATGGCCAGAATTGCCCAAGACTTAGTTTGATGCATCACTAAGAGAATGTTTTTTCCTTTAATTAAATTAGTTGCAGCTCCGTGCCTTCAGACTCTGCAGCAGGATGGTCCTGCATGGCCTGGCACGACGCATGAATGTTCCTAGTTGCTGCTGCCGCCTTAGCGTCAGCGGGAGAGGATATGCCTGCTCTCCCTGTAAATCGCCCCTTGGGGGAGAGTTCAGCTGCAGAGTGCTTTCACAGTTTACCTGTATCGTGAATAATTGTTTTCCACAACTGAGTCTCTTCCTGAAATGTGCCTTATCTAACCCTTCATTCTCTTTGAACCATTCCCCCAGAAACCCTCCTCCTTCCAGTTTCTCTTCTTTTGAAGTGGCAAAACACCTGCTAGTGTTCAGTTCTGTAATATTTTTGCTGCTTTCTAAACTGCTGTGAAGGAAGCCTACTTGTAAGGTTTTTTTCCTCCCCTCTGATTTCATAATTCTTAACTCCCTTATCTGTTATTTAACACTCTAGACCTCCTGACTTGGTTCTTGTCCAATTTATCTTACTCCTGTTACTGGAGACAGAATACATCCAGCAGTTGCATTAAAATACTGGCTTTGGACAGCTGAAGTTACTGGTTTACAGGTGTTACCTTTCATAACTGGGAGCAGCAAATCAAGGCTGGTCACTAAAGGAAATTCTGCTTTTCTTTACTTGTAAGGGGTGACTCAGGGAGGTCTTTGGCATGAGAGGACATCAGAGGCTTTGTCTGGGAAGCTGCGAGGTAGACAGCTGCATTATTTCTCTGGTTTGTTGGAAGCAGGGGCTTTAGATTCATTGTGGCAGATTCATAGGAAATGGGCTCTTTCATTACGTACCAGTGCAGAGGGAGATGAAAGCAACTGCAAACTTAAATGTAGTTTCTTTAATATTTCAGGAACGCTTGGTCTGGGTAAAATGACTCAGAGCAAAGGCATGCTTTCCTTAGAAGATATTACCTGCCATTTGGAGACCATTCACTATACTTTCAGACCTATATTATAAAGTCAGACAGCACTAAATATGAAAAATTAGGTATACTTATAGGCATTCAGATTTATTTGTAGTTAACTATGTCAAAGAACACTCCTGCAGGAGATGGTCTGGATTTGGCAATGAAAAGGAGCTGTTATAACATCATTGAAAATGGGGCTTTAAAAATGGAGGTGTCAACTAGTGGAGAAACTAATACGTGTTTAATTAAGCTGCCCCTTTTGAGATGAAATACAAGAAAGAACAGAAAAAAAATTAGTTTTTTGAGGTTACCCTTTTATGCCTGTATAGGGATATGTGTGGCTTGATAGCATCTTGAACAGTAAGTATAACCCAGAAATGCATGGGCAGGAGAGGTTCTACTGAAGTGGGTTTGGGAGCAACAAGTTTGAGGCATCAGCAGAGCTGGGAACAGAAGGACAATAGAGGTGGTGGCTGGGTGGAGGAGGCTGGTATGTGCCTGTGCTACAGAAGGGAGTCCAGGGAGCGGTAGGGGGTTGAAGAGGGGAAGAGAGGGAGATCAATGGCTGGGTGAGTTCGGGGCCTGAGGCTGCTGAAGAGAAAGAAACAGGATTCAGAAGATGGTGTTAACAACTCATATCTTCTGATGTCTGTCCAGTGGTTTGGATGAAGCTGCAAGACCTCAGTGGGCCTCAAATGAGTGGTCCGTGCTCACCAAGAAATCATCATTTTGACCAGCACTAATTTACAGCCTCACTGGCAATTTGAGCAGAGAGATCAAAGGTGGAAGGACCACAAAACTAAGAACTCTTTCCTCTGATTAAAGGATGTTCCTCCCAGGCATGCTGATGTGATCCTAAACCTGTGGCTGTAAAATCTGTTCCTCCTTTCTGTAAGATATTTTCAAAACTCTTGTCTCTTCATGGGAACAAAAATGTTGACTACTGCCCTGTGGTGGACCCAAGAGTTTCCACTATAAGTATCTGGAGCGCTTGGCTGCAGCTTCTTTTCTTTCATGCCATCTGCACTCCTGCCCATGTGCATGCACATATTTTACTTGGCATGTGTGAAACCTTCTGCTTACAAGGTGATATACTGCTAATCTGCTTAGCGCTCCAGAGTGTCATCAAACAGCTCTTAGCACACTCCAACTATACATTGGTGGTCTTCCTCACTCGCCATTTGTCTTTTCCTCAGCACATGAAGTTATTGTATCTTACAAGGGCTGTTACTTCTTCTGAGTTATGTCTTCTCAATTAACAGAGCACTGTTTAACTTTTGATGTCTGTTTAATGTGTTTAGGAAATGCTTCTCAAATTAATTTAAAAGACTTGTTAAGTTGGGATGAATCCGAACTACCTCCCCCTGTCCCTTAAAGACCAGAAATACACAAAGCTGTTTGAGTTCACAAGCATGACATCTTCCATTGACTTTTGATATGTGAGTTTCATCTTATGTTCCCCTCTGGGCTCAGCTCAGAGCCTGAGGAATGCAAGATGGTGTTACTCTTTCCAAAACTGGGATGAGAAATGAGTATGAAAGTGAATAGCATGAAAAACGTGCAAAAATAGCAGCATGTACAAGAAGTAACATCCTTAGAAACTAATAATCTAATAATTATTTAGTAAAGTACATAAAGAATTTTGTTTTAATTTTTTTAACATAAAACCATGTTGTTTCATATGCTTTGGAACACAGATCTTGTACAACAGGCTGAATAGAGTTGTTGGCATATTACTTACACAATTTCTTTTTTTATCAGGGTGTGGTGTTTGTAAGAGAATGATGCCATCTTATCAGCAGGCAGCCACAGAACTGAAGGGTAAATATGTAAGTGAGAAGATAAGATTTTAATGAAATTTAAAAAATCCTTTTAACACTTTCTTTTGAGTGTTTAAACCCACAAATATTTATCGAAGTGGGGAATTTTTAAGCAAGCTGAAACAAAGCATAAATGAATGACTCTGTTCCAGATCCCTTCAGGATTCTCTCTTGGTTTTTATTCTTTTTAAAACTTTGGAGAATGAGGTGTTAACTCACTTGCCTTTTAGATCCAGTGTAGTTATTGCCATGGAAAAATGATCTCTGACACTATGTAGGTTTATGTTTGGCCTCTAATTTGTGAGTTGGTAGTCCTTTTGAGCTCATTTTGGTAAAGATAAAGAAATGTTTGCCATAATGGGTTTGATCAGCTTTTTGGCCTGATGTTTCATAGCAGAGTCAGGGATGGATGCTCTTACAGTAATAATTAATCCACTTCTTTAGTGGAGAATCACAGTGTCCTAGCCACTAAGCATAAGCATTAATAAAATCTTACAGTTTTACTATAGCTCTGTCAGCAAAGTTAGCATTCATACCAGATTGAAAAGAAATTAAGTTTTGACTGTGATAAAATCCATCAACAGCAGTCACAATAATTTAGTTACCTGTTTGTACTAATAAGGTGTATTGATCTCTCCAAGCAAGTCAAAGGCAATTCTCTAGTCAAGGTTTTATTATGTGCCTAATGTATAATTTATATGATACCAATAATGCATGAGTGACAAAGAAATAGGATTGTTGTTTCATGGCTTTAGCTGGATTTGGTCTGATCTTACCTGTTGGATCATTCACTGTCAAGTTTACAGGCTTCCTTGGGAGAGGCAGCATGTGATGAGGAAAAGATGAAGCACTGTGGTTCATTGCTAGGACAGCTCTGGCCATTACTGCTTATAAGCACCAAATGCTGTCACACTCCCCCACGTTCTCCCAACTAGTTGTTTTTCAGAAGTGTTTTCTCTAAATCCTTGTTTGCTTAGGGCTGAAATGAGTGGGAGTTGTTCAGATTTATTTAGGACACAGTACAACCCTTGAAGATATTTTCAAGAGTGCTTTTGTCTACCCAGGCAGCACTCTAATGCCATCTCCCCTCAGTGGAGCATGCACTGCAGTCTTTGGGAAGGCACTCCTGTCTTGCACGGTGCGTGCACTGCAAGGTGTGGGGTGGGCAGGAATTAGGAGTATAAAGAGTCACCTACAGAGGTGGTGCCAGAGAAGAGGCATGCTGCAGAGTGCTGTGTTCTCCTGCAATTATCCCTTCCTTGTCCATGTGCAGCTCGTTTTATTAAATTCAGACCAAAGAATTTAAACTCCAGATCTATTTTAGTTTAATTATTTCCTTCCTCACATAGAAATGTTTTCTGTAGATCTGCACAGCTGAGTGACAGGGCTGTGGCACAGCTCTGAGCCTGGCAGTACCTGAGCTTGATGCAGCTCAGGTCAGGGGTGCTTTTTGCATTGGAGTGTTTTTAGTACAGGATCACTTCAGAGGGAAGTTCATTTGTGCCACTGCCACCCATGTCTTTGACAAAAATCAGTCTATTTGTCTAAATTTGACCTAATTAGCTTCCTGAGTGGGATGTGTACACATTTTGCCATTTTTAAGTTAACTGCGCAGTACCCATCATAAATTATCCATGGGGTATCTTAGAGCAATGTTGACCTCCAGATCAGACTTTTCTGGAAAGTTTATGATTGGTTTGAATGAGCTGAAGTTTTGGCCTTTTTAATGTGACCTGTCCTTAGCTGTCAGGATGTGCCAGGCTCAAAAGTGATTATTGCTATTATGTATCATGAAATGAAGTACAGTATTGCCTATTTAATAGTTGTAAAAATGAAAAGGTGAACTGTACCTGTTGCTGGTTGCTGTGTTCTCTTGGGACTGGTTATTTATTGTCCCAGTACTGTTACTGAGAGGAACGCAGGGTGACATTTTCAGTGTTACATTTGGTTTAGATCTTGCAATTCCATTACACCCAGTGCAGAAGGAAAAAAGGGGCTCCAAATCAGAAAAGGAAGGCTTATTTTATCAGCGGCATGAGAGATTCACGTGGTTTGTGGGTAGGGTGGACTCTGGTGAGTGACTGTCACCGATGCACTATGGGCCCAGTGCAGGGAGGAACTGGTGGTCAGCAAAGCACTTCAGCATCTCCTTCATGCTCATGGACTTCATGAGTATGCCAGAATGCTTTACTCAGTAAAGACCAGCTTGAGCATATGCTTAAGCGCTTTCCTCCTTTGGTGCTCGTTTTTTTTGTAAAAACAGAGAGAACAGAGACTTCAGAAGCATAAAGTTCCTACACTTATTTCAGATATCAAATAAAGGAAGCCTTTGTTTAATCTGTTCATTAAACTTGACTTTAGGCAGGCTTTAAGTGGTGGTGTGAGGTACCAATTTAGGAGCAATTCCATCAACAAAACCTGTGAAGCAAGGGAGAGGTCACAGTAGAACAGGAGTAGTCAGAAGCCCAGAAGATGTGTCTAGCTAGGAAAGGTTCAGAGTCAGTTTAGGTTATAGGTAGCTTGGTGGAGAGCAGATAAAGTGTTGAAATATGTTAAATGTCACTGCAGAGGTGAAAGGAGTAAACTGATCTTTGTGTCTGCTGTGGCTATTACAAGAGTTAATGGACTTAAATTGAAGTCAGGGTCATTCAGTCATTTGCTAAAAGCAAATTAGCTAAACATCTGGCAGGAGCAATTCAAGTATAGAGGAAGGATCCTGACTTTGGGTAGTAGGTGTATTTTGATGGTCCCTGACAGCCTGGTATTACATAATTCTGTGATTATAGGCCAGCTAAAGCTGTTACTTTTGTCATTAAAAATGAATCCCATTGTCATAGCTTTTTGCTAATTATGCTTCATACGATGTATGAACACCAGAATGAATCTAAGTTATTGACTTATATCAGTCGCCACAGGCTGGGTGGACACAGTGAAATTGTAGCAGAGTACCTGAAATGGCCAGGAACACCCATTTAAAACCTAGGAAATCCTCTGGAAGTTCATGGCAAATGTGAAATCTGGTAGACTGGTGTTTATGAGAGAATTAGTTGATGAACCTGGTTCTTGCTTTATAAAACAACTACTGTGTCTTGATCCTATTGAATTTACCTACCCTCAAGTGGTGACATAGAGGATAAGGGAAGGGGAGAACTGGATCTAGATAATCTCATATGAATTAAGTCAATCTGGTTGTTGGAACTACAAGGAAAATTCAAAGTAAGATACTTGGCCAGCCAGTATAAACCCTATTTCTGTACTCTTCTCAGTTAGCTTTCCTTTATCGTTTCCCAGGATAGGGGAGAGAAAACAAAGTATCTTTTGTGACTTTCCAACACATTCTTAGAAAAGGTTGACCTTCAAATGAGGATTTTCTGCTTTAAGATTTATTTCATGCTGGCTCTGAGGACATTTTGTTGGTCTGTGCAGTTTGCAGCAGTCAGGAACCTGGTATTAAATTCTGATGCAGTATTTCAGCTGGAAGGAGAAAATCCTGGTTTTGGAGGGGGGAAGGAAGAGGAGTTTGGATTAAGACCCTGCTGCTAAAATGATTTAAGTCGTCAATGTCATTAAACTAAGTTAATCATGAAGTGGTATCTCAGCAACTCCCTGGTTGCAGTTTTGATAGCAGAACATCCTCTGTATGAATCCCACACCCACAGAAACTCATAATCAGTCCCATCTTCAAATTTTCAGGTCAGAAATTTTTGGAAGAGAATTGGGCAGGGTACAGGATGAGTTGCAGGAGCCCTGAGCCTGAAGCTCCTCAGGGTGAAGGGCTTTCAAGGTGGAGGATGGGTTGGGATACAGGTAAGGAAAGGGAAGGAGAGGCTTTGTCTGACTTGCTAGTCTGAAAAGTTACTATGCTTCTGTGCCCCTCTTGATATCTGTAGGACAAGGTTAATTCTTAACTCTCATGTTACCCTACCAGTCAGGTAAGTCAACATATTTAAAGCATATAAACGTTATGTGGTATTTCCTGGACTCATGGAAATAGGCATATTTTGCTTTCACATCAAAGTAATGCTGATTACCCCTTGCCATTCAGTAAGTGGATTTTTAAACTGGGATAATGCCAGTGCTTGATTGGTTAGAGCTTCTGGACATGAGCTGAGATTGTAAATTTGTTCCTGGAGTGGAAATCGGAGAGATGATGGAATTTCTTGTGTCTTAGCTAATGTCTGGATGCAAACTAAGCCATGTACTTGCAGAAGAAAAAAAAATCTAGTTAGGCTTGTAGCTTAAAATCCACATATGCAAAGAAGAGCACAAGTAGTGTGATTGAGAGAATTCCCTTTAGGTGTTTCTGTTAGTGGGTGAATAAAAAGAAACAGAGACACTTCCAGAGCAAGGAGGAGGTGACAAGTTGGAGGTGTGTGCTTTCTGTGGACTAGACTCAAATATTGCTCTGTTTCCCCTTGCACACAATAAGAAAAATTTCACTGCCTTTTACAGAGATCCTCTTGCTTTACAGCAATGTGAATGAAATCAGGACCTGCCCAGAGCTTGGTTGTTTTAACTTCTTAAAAAAAGTTGTAATGTTCCTGCTGTATTGAAAGAATCAATACAATTATGCTCTGTTTTTTCAGGTTCTTGCGGGAATGAATGTTTACTCTTCTGAATTTGAAAGGATAAAGGAAGAATACAATGTTCGGGGATATCCTACGATCTGCTATTTTGAGTCAGTTATGTTTTGCTACTACTTTAGAAATCATGCACTCAGCTGTAATTGCATGTTCTTATCTTCCAGGGTAAGGACTAAACCTTGTTTTGTTGCTTTAACAGGAAAGGAAAGTTCCTGTTCCACTTTGAGAACTATGGTGCTACTGCAGCAGATATAGCAGAGTGGCTGAAAAAGTAAGGCATTGAACTTCATGCACTCCACCTTTTATGTACTCTTCATTATTTACAGAATGTAATGGTTTAGGAACAGCCATCTCTCCCTCATTCCCTCTGCTCAGAAGAGCAAACAAAACTACCCTGCTGAGATTGGCTAAACTAGTACAGAGAGATTGCCTAATGTTTGGTTTTTAGCATGCATGCCTTGCATTTCACAACTGCATTTCATCTGTAATAGGAGACTGTCTGTGGACCACAATAAATGTAGATACACAGATCTCAGCTTCATTAAAAATGCCAACTTAAATTTCCAGTGATCTTGGGTGCCTGAACTTAATACCTTGAAAAAGGTCTGACTTTTGTTTTTTATTAAAAATGTATATACCAAGTGTGGAGTTCTCATTGGTTCTTCAGCCTTTAGCTGGAGCCTTTGAAGTGTCTTGCAGAGACAAACTGGAGATCAAGGCACCCCGGATTGCTAGTCATTTTTACAAAGTCTGTGTTTTCCTGTCATGACATGAAGTAGTGTTGAAAGCATCTTGTTCTACCTAAAGAGAGCTATTTGCAGTCATAAATATTTTGGGGGCTGAATGACCCTATGGGACTAGCAGTTGAGAGGGAGAGACAGAAAGTGTGTGTGCGTGTGTATAGTTGCTCTTTAGCTGGTGTAAATCAGCACATTGTCAGTGAAGCTGATAGAGCAACTGGAGAGAGTTGAGATAGTCTGGTGATGGAGGAATACTGTTAGCAGTTAGCCCCTGCTTTTGGGCATTATGTCATCGTTGTAACCCTCCCCTGTTTGCTGCAGCCATGGAACTAATCTTGAAATGAAGCTAATAAAAGGAAACGAATGCATGGGAAGGAACAGACGGTCGCAAACTATTGTGATAATATGGCTTAGCAAAATTGACTCAGAATAAACTGTTTTCCTGTACCAGTGGGGCTATGCTGGGGACACGTGAATGGTTGCAGGTGGGCAGTGGTAGGCTATGTGCTTCAGGATTGGGAACCCAGGAATAAAGTGACAGCAGTGTTCCTGTTAGCGTCAGGAGGTAAAACACTGCAGGCGAGAACTGCCCAGTGGATCAAAGAGGAGGAATTTAACCACAGTCTTTAAGGCTCATTTAGTCTGTTAAGCCTTCAGATACCAATGACCAAGATGGCAACTCCAGCAATGCTGAGGAGATGATCAGCCCTTGGAGCACATATATGACTTCATCACTTGCCCTTTATTATGCTTCTCAGTTTTGCAAGGATGTGGTTATCTCTTGGCTACCACATGTGAGTGGTTATCTCTTGGCTACCAGATGTTTGGGGTGGGTTTTTTTCCCCTGTCTGCCCACATAATATCCAGATAATCCCTGTAATATGCAGTGCCTTTATATTAGTGCTGTGACAGCAAGTGAACACAGCTACTGGAGGCAAAGCAGAACAGCTGCAAGCTCTTTCCAGTGATAATCTCTGCTAACAAGCCACTGTGGGCTTTGGCTGATACTTAAGCAGTCCAGAGCTAAAGACAGCTGTTTGTCCTCACTTAGTGTTAGCGCATGCTTATTAGTTTCCCAAAAGATGATCTGAGCAGTAGTGTTCTTGCCCCTGTTTTGTATAAGTACAACTTTTAAGGAAAACATTTTGAGAAATTATGCATACTTGAATTTTGCCAGTAATTGATATTGTAATTAAAACCATATATGGGGTAAATCTGCTACATGTGTAATATTATATTACTCTGAGGAATCTGCAGTACAAGTAGTCAAATGGTATGGCAAGGGCTTTAGGAAAGCCAAAGAGTGTAAATAGACAGCTGCAGGGTATATAGGCTATATTTCAGAGTAGTATAACATTAAAATCATGTCAGGAAGTTGCTCTGATGCGCAACGTTGCTCGGCAGAGCCTGGGCACAACAGTGCCAGCGTGTACGTGGCAGCCCATGGCAAGGAAAGCCAATGTGTTTATATACCGTGCATGCATGTGCTGTTGTCACAGATTTTCAAAAGAATCCAGCAGACATTGAGCCATATGAATTACCTATTTTTTGTGGACACTAGGCACACACTGCAGAAAAGCAACTCTTTTCCCTCTCCCCCTTCTCTGTGTTTTCCCTCTAAATGTTACTGGTAAAGTGCTGAAAGTGGTTGATCTGTGCTAATTTTTTGGGGGAAGACATGATACAACTTAATGAAGATGAGAATTATTTAAATTATTGAAAGAATGTTTTCCATGTTCTTTCCTCTCAGAGCAAGAGCTGCTAGTTAGGAGGGCTCCGACACCTCTTCTTTTACTACTTATTGAAGGTGCTTCTTTCTTATGCTGAAGTGTGCTAATGCATCAGTCTTGCAGATACTTAACCTCTCTTATCTTCCTAATAGGTACTGGCTACTATCTTATGGAGTTTCAGATGTTTTCATGAAGCAATAGAGAGAAACCATCATACAGCCTTACTCCAACACACAGCATTATTAACACGAGAGATGCTATCTTGTACATACCACAATTCTTATTATTTTTTTAAATCTGGTACACAGCTGTATTGGCCTGGATGGTAGGCAAGCCAGACAGCTTTTTGCTGCCTTCAATAGCTGCTTAGTTTGTCTTGCTGTTTTTATGGACTCCTCTCGGGCCCTTCCTTAGCACCAGCTACTCAGTTAAATAAAGAACTTGTTCTTAATTGAATTAGCTCTTGATAACTCTTCCAGACTTCTGTCATCCTATTTTTGGTCTTCAGGCGTTGGATGCGCCTTGTCTCAGTTTTAAATGACATTTTAGATTTTGCTTGTTGCTTCCTCCAGGCCTTGAGGTGCTTCTTACCAACTCCTGTGTAGGCTTATTAGCATGCACAGCATTTTAAATTGGGCAATTTGAATAAACATCCTGTGCCCTGCTTTACTAATTCCTTACTGAAATAGGTCATGCCAGGCCCTGCTAAACACAGCATTCTCCCTGTACTTTGTAGCCACTGTATCCATGTTTATCATGCTCTGCCTACTCAACCCAACTCCTCTTCCAAATTCATTAAGCGTCATGGTGTTCTCTGGAAAGCCTTCACTCTGCCAGGATACCTGCAGATTATTGCTCTCTTACAGGCTTGGCAACAAGCAAACTGATTGTCTGCTAAGCTTTTAGAGAGTAAACTCTTGTGGATGGGGACCTGCCTCTTCTCTGTCAGCTGCTTGGCCAAGTGCAGCTCCAATGTTTGTTTCTTGGTTCGTTTATCATATAAGCAGCAGCAGAGGTGTGCATCACAGTTTTGCATGAATTGCTTAATATTCTTGGATCATACCCATTGCTTACATCAACAGAATTTGCTATCTGAATCAGTGTATCTCTCTACTGCTGTTTTTTATCAAACTAGGCTTTCAGCCTAGAAATGAGCAAGGCAGGATAAATGAGTTATCAGTTTGCCATTCCCTGTTCCAGGCAGCTAACAATAATACATTTTAATCAAAAATAGTAAATCTGCTTTCATGAGAGATGGGGTCACATCCAGACCTGTACTTTGCCAAAGAATTTGGGGAATTTTGGGGGGTATTTGGAACTCATTACTACAACTGGCAAGGATAAAATAGCTTCAAAGTCTGGCTCCAAATGTTCGTATGTTTGGGTGTCCTTTATGTGAACGTTGCTTTAATAATTAAAATGTCAATTAGCATAGTTTAGTTCACATCTGCCAAATTCTTGTTTTAATGTACATTAATAAAAAGCCAAGAACAATTGTTTAGTGGGATGATGAGCACTAAACTGGTTCAGAGGAGCTTGGGTTCAGTTTCCAGATTTGCCACCGTGTCTTTGAGCAGTTTCTCTGGGTCTGATCCATCAAAGGTGGTTAAACTCATGTGCAATCATAGTCAAGTTGATAGAACATGTCACTTATCTTTTAGGTTAAGCATGCAGTTGAGTAGCTTTGCTGAATTAGGCCTACGAGCCCACTGCTAAGTGAGGACATAATGATGCTTCCCCGAGTCACAGGGTTGTTCAGGGTAGACTGTATATTCCTGGGAAACAGTCTGTGTAGCTAGCTCGTGGTACCAACACCGCACCTCCTTCTTTCTCTGTCAGCCCTAATCATGCTGTCAGTATTCAAGGTGACTGGTTAGATTGGCTGTTTCTGCTCACTACTTTTTTCTTTCATTTGCAATGCCTCCTGTGAACTACAAAGTGTGAATGCTGTGAGCAAGGGAGCATCCTGCTGAGGAGGGTAAAAGAGTAACAGAAATTGCATCTGATTTCTATAAAGTAATAACCAAGCAGTCTGGTTACATCCTTGCTCCATCCCCTTCCATTGATGATCTGTCCTCATGAGCTTCTTGTGGATTTTTTTTATTCCTCCTCCAGTTTTATGTGAGTTTCAGTGCTTATGAGTTCTGGATGGGTACAATTATGGAAGCTGTTCAGTAGAGTTAGTGTGCCATACGTATATGGACATCTGCACAAAGTGGTTCCTTGCAGCCCAACTTGCCAAAATGACTGCTTAGCACCAGAGAGCTACATTTAAGCTGTGTCTGTTTGTCTTGTAGCCCACAGGCACCTCAGCCACAGGCTCCGGAGATTCCCTGGTCAGATGAAGAAAATGTAGTTTATCACCTGACTGATGATGACTTCGACAAGTTTATAAAAGATCATTCATCTGTGCTAGTGATGTTCCATGCACCATGTGAGTTTGTTTTTATTTCTATTCTGTACCCTGAGCCAAATGCTTGCTAACAAAACCAATGATAATTTTCTGTGGGTTTCACAGAGCCATGAACTCAAAGTCCAGGCTGTTCTTGTTTGTGATGGTTGCTAAATACACAAGGCATGAAATGTTTGTGAAGTTGCTGACTTCAAGTTTAGCACAGAGATGTGCTGCTGGAAGTGACACTTTGTAGGCTGAGTCAAAACGTAACTGAAGAGTGTAAGTAATGATACTTAAATAGTCTGAGGACTCATAATTTTACAGCATGATTTCCCATTTTCAGCTTGTCTTCTGTGTTGTTTGCTTTCAAAGCAGAACTCTGGTTGATTGAGCAACTCAAATTAAGAACTGTGAGCTCCCGAGTCCTTGTTCATGGCTGCTGATGTGTCATTTTGAGCATATTCACTCCTCTGCTACAGTCTGTTCTCTGGCAATGTAAGGGGTGATGGTCATTATGTATTGTGCTGAAGTATGCCAAAACATGATCAAAGGTCAGAAGGTCCCCAGGATTCTTGAAAACCAATGCAGAGCTGCTAGTGATACTACTTACTGTTTGGCTGAGAATGTGTTGGGCTGATTTTTTTCATGACTTGAGGTTTTAGCTTGAGCAATAAAATACAGTGGGTTGCCTTCAGAAAGCTGTTCCAACCATGTTGTCCTGTATGCTGTTGGGTGGAAGTGTGCTTTAACCACTTTGTTCACTTAAGATGTAACTTCTTTCAGCTGCATAGCTGGTTCTACCAATTCTTTGTGTCTGTGATAGAAGATTCAGGCTTAAATCTGCTACATTGGGTGATACACAGCTTCTGTCTCCTCTTGCTGCTGTGCTGGCAGTTGCACTTGGGTGAGATGCTCATTTTCGTGGGCATAGATTTGAAGGTTAGGGCTCTGGAGGCAGGCTGTGTGCTCACAGCTGAACACGGAAAGTCTTGGCACAGAGGCTGAAATCCTGCTTCCCTTTAAGCCAGCAGGAGTTAGCTCCAAAATGCCTTTTTTGAAGGTCTGCTCGTAAGACTCATTTGAAAAACATACCATAATGAATTTCCTTTGCCCGATGAAATGTCTAGGGATTTGATCCACTGAAGCAGGTGACTGACTGCTGTTTTGTGGCTGTGCTCACTGGATTATTCATACTAATAAAAGTGGGACCAGAGGTGAATGGCTGGTGTGAAAACCAAAACACAAGTAGCAGAACTGATGAAGCCTGGTTTGCCCAGGAGTTATCCTTCGCTACCCAAATCCTTCCTTCCCCAGATTTCCATGCACCCTGGTGTGCAAGCCGCAGCATGGGCTGCTGCTCTTTGAGAGCTGTATGCTTTCTGGTTTGGCTGAACAACTGCTGCCAAACAGAAACATAACTGCTGAATTTCCCTCCTTTCCCTCTCTGCACAGTGGCTTGGGATAAGTGTTCTCTGTCTCTAGCCTTAGATTTCTGTATATTTACAGAGATTGAGTCATATTTAAAAGCTTTACCGTTTTTTGAGTTTGTAAATGGGCAAAGGAGTCCAGTCATGTATTTGGGGGGAGGAATAAATTGACAGTTGGCCCTGCAAACCTATTCCTTTAGGAAGTCAGATTAAAAATAGTTGTATACACACAACTACAGTCAAATTTTATAGTAAGTTCAAGTTATAAATCTGAACAGGGCTCTGTTCAGTTTTCTGTTTTTTAATATTTTCTAAAATAAATAATATTATTTATTTTAGATATAACAATATTGTATGACCTATTTGGAGAGGAGGGGCACTTCCAGCTAGGTATGTTTTGTACTAAGGTACATCCTGTGCTAAGGTACAGCAGTATTTTTGGCAAATGCTGTTTTAAAAGTAAATCAAATGCCTGAATTGGGCTGTTGCAATCTCCTGATAACACGTTCCAGCTGCTCAGAATTGGGATAAAGAATGTTCCTTGCCAGAACAACTCCATTTTAAATGCAAGTTGGATATTTGGGGCATTTTATTTACATTCAGGTAGTAGTGGTATGCCGATGTGCAGAATCCAGCTTGTACATGTGTAAAAGATTTGTGTTTGTAAGAATCCTCTCTGGGCATCCTCAGCAGAGAGTGTAAGGCTTGCAAACTAATTAACAACAGACAACTGTCATAAACAGTTATCTCCATGATTAAAAGATCTTCTCCTAGCACTTCTTATATGTGCTAATGGAGTCACCTGAATATTAGGAGATAAATTACTTCAGTAAAAGAAGCAGTGAAAACAGGACATCTTACTTGTTTTAACCTTGGTAGCCTAGGATGAGAAAGTTTTTTCTAAAAACTATGTATTAATAAAAAAATTGTTTAAACAGATATATGAAATAGGCCCAGAATGCAGGGTATACTGCTGTGTAACTAAGAATAAGCAAGGGATTTCAACACTGGCCTGGAATTAGCAAGTACTTAAACACCTTGTCATCATGCAGCATACATGTGACTGGGAGTTTTTCTAAGCATACTATCAATCTTGTGTTCATGAGAAGTTTTTTTTACTAGAGGGAGAATTATTTCAGTGATGCTTTAATTGCATTGTCAGATGGCCAAAGCATTAATAGAGTGTAGTATTAAAAGATGTGTGGTGAATTGGAAGCTTTTTATCCCCCTGCCCCACCCCCCAAGTGCTGAAGATAAAGCTGAACCAAAAGCATCCCTGGTAATACCTGTGAACTGCAGAATTAGGGACTGTGATCAATGTGGCCAATTGGGTCTCCATGCCTGTGGCTACTAATGATCATCCCTGAGGACCACACTATAATAATTTACAATCAGTTGCACTTACTAGCCCAATTAAAGGCGTCAAAGCATTTTGTGTTAAGTGCAGCCAAGCATAACTAGGTTCAACTACAGCAGCTACATGTGATATAAACATCAGGAAGGTCTGCAGCAAGCAACTTGCACCTCTTGCTATCATATACCTTTTCTGCAATAACTTAGCACAACCATTAAACAGAAGATGTGCTGCTTCAAGTCATGATGATGTGCTGCTTCAAGTCAGTACTGCCGGCCCTGAGAAACGTGGGCGAGTGTGGGTGGGAAGGATGAGTTCATCCTGCTTTCGGTTTGTAGGTCACTAGGGACACAAAGCAGGATTTTTAACCTTCTCAAACTCCTTTGTAAAGCCCTTAAGAGGATGTTCAATAAATCTGAATATTTAGCACAGGTAAACAGCGACCCAGCCAGCCAGGAGTCTGAAGGCTGTTACCCTCCCTAGCCATCTGTGAAGGGTGTATGGTGTTGTGCTCATATTCAAGCATTTTACTGAAATTCCTTAATTGCTGGTGGTGAGCATAGTGTTACCTGGATATATCCAGACTGGAGTCTTGTGGACATCTGAAGTGTATTTTCTATGTGTTGCTCTTGTACCCAGAAACTTCAGGTATGAACGGAGATCTCCTGCACTGTATAAAAGAACAAATAAATGGCCTTTTCCTCCAAAGAATTTGGAGTTTTTGCTCAAATTGATCATATTTGCTAACATGAGATTGCACAGTTACATTAGCGGCCCTATTTCTGAGTCTCTAACAGAACATGTATTGCATCAACCAAAGCTGTTTCTGTACCATAACATAAATAAAGGCACCTATGCTGCTTATGATAGTCTTCTCTTGTCAGTGAGAATAAAGACTCCATGTCTGTATGTGCTTCTTGAAACTGTGCCTACAGCTGATCAGTTTATTGAGATGGCCAAGATGACAGCTGGGTTCTGAATGTCTCTAAATACGAGTTATGCTGCCAGTCAAGTGTTGTTAAATGCTTTAGTGACATGGGGACTCGCCGGGACTTAAAATGCTCCTGAGTCTCTTGAGCACAAAAAAGCCCTGTTTGTGTTTTCAGTTTCCCCATCAAACTGTTTGCTGAGTCACACGCAATTTTAAAAATAATTCTGTCCAAAATATTTGCCAAGTTAGTGCAGTTTGCAGTCTTTCTGACTATATTTTTTCAAAGGAATGAAAACCCCACAAATTTCACTTTCTACATTTTTCACAGCATTTTTCTCCAAAGTACATCTTAGAATCTTGCACAAAATAAACCTAACAAAGTCACTGATAATTCAAATGCTGCTGAAAGGTGTTTAAAGTCTAGGACTGAAATTCAAGTCAGTTCAGAAATGGCTTCTAAAAGCGTCTGCTTTTCATACATAGGAGTTACCTTTTATTGTTTTGTTAACACTAACATTTTAAAGTGTACCTGTTCTGGCAGCCTCATGCAGAATAATGTCCTGGTGCCACCATGAGCTGTAGCCTCCCTGTGTACATTCAGCAAGCACAGATCTGAGTAGTCTCTGATGCTAATTAGGGGTGGCTGTCAGTCACCTCTGATGGTTGCTTGGGGTTGCTTTCCCACCTCCCTCATACTGCATCAGTCATAGCAAAGTCCAGTAGTGATGCCAGAGGTAACAGAGGGGAAAAAGGCACTTTGGCTGCACTGTTAGTGTTGAGCATGCATTTGCTTTTTAAAGGATTAAGCTATTAAAATGTTTTCCCTGCAACATTTCTTCCTTGTATGTGAGCTTAAATTCATGTTAAACCTGTCTTCTTTCCAGCCCTCTTTATGGGACTTCTTCAGAGACTTTATATAAGCTGTAGTTGCAGGACTTAAGGTTAGAAAAAATGTCAATATCCTTAGCAGGATATTGGAGCCATCGTGGTTTTCCTCCCTTGATAAGGAGGGAAGGCAGGGAAAATGCTGCTTTACTTTTGCCCCCCCCCCCCATTTGTTCTTGGAAACTGCTTTGGAGATGCAGCCCTGATATACCTCTTCTTGCTCCCTCCTAATGGAAGAGAGGGCAAAAATAGATCTTGAGATGATAAAATACACTATAGTTCTGATGTGTTGTTGAAATGTCTGTGAAATTCCTTTCCTGTCCTCAAATATTTTCTTTCCCTTCATAAACCAACATGATAAATTATGCAGTTGGTGCTTTCCAAAGCCAACTATTCAGCTGTGCAGGATTTTAATTGCACAGGGAGCTGTTTTATCAATTTAGCTTTGAAAAACAGCTTTTCACACCCTTCACTCCTTCCCGCCTCCCTCCAGTGCATTAAAACCCAAGGTTTTAAGCCACTTTGTGGACTCATTATCAAGAATGCCAACCAATTAGCCCAGTACAAGATGAAGGCCTCCAGCTTCTAACCAAGCAGCGGACTTGGATCTCTCCCTGCCAGCACACCGTCATTGGTTTCAGTGGACATGTTTTTGTTTCTTACTGCTGCATGTGGTGAGATTAGGATATAGGAATCCATTGCTCACTTTAAAGTAAAGCAAACCCAAAATGTGCGCACAAAATCAAATGTGTTTTTTTCAAACTGGGTTTTACAGCTATAAATAAATAAGTCTCTCTTTCAGACCCCCACTGGTTCTGTATGAAAGCTCCTTATGAAAGCAAGCTACCATTGCAGTGAGTGCTAATTGGTATGTCTGTTGGCAGCCTCAACAGAAAGGCCACGAGTTGAAAAGGCTGAAGAATTAATTTACAGTGCAACCTGAAAAAATAGCCTTTCTACCGCAGGTCAGCAGCAGCCTAACATTGGCAGCCTGTGATAAATAAATAAATATAATCTTAAGTTTTTCCATGCTAATTCACAATTCAATCAAGGATTTTTTTGTTTTTGAAGTATAAACCCAATGTAGTTGTACCAGTGGAGGTTAAAGGCTTGTTATCCAAATAACAAAGCAGCACTGAATGTGAAATGGATGGAAATATCCTTTAATTTTTATTTGTCCCTGTCATATCTGACATCTGTGATTTTTAAAATAAAATGTTGGCTGTGTTTAGTGGCTATAGGAAAAGCTTTTGGCATCTGCCTTCAGATGTATGGCCTCTAGAATGAAGACAAACAGTAGGTAGCTGGGAAGCTGTTCTGTTAGACCTGTGCTAGGAACCCCTTTAATTTATTTGATATCATCTAGTGGTAGCTCTTCATAAGAAGCTACTGCTTGTCTCTATTGATGGTATCAGTTTAGTTCAGGTGGAAAATACTCTTTCATCACCAAAGATCTGCCTTGGGCCTCAGCCTTGGCACCAGCCAAATCAGGTGTTTCGAAGAGAAGCCGTACATCTGTCTGGTGTCCTTGTGGAGGGATCTTGGGTAGCTTCCCAGGAGGAGTGTCAGCCACTGCTGTGATAGCATCTGCTCCAGTATTCCTCCACATCTGCACTCTGCCATTGTTTCCAGTTGTATAATGTTGATCAGTCCTTGGTCAAAGATGACTGTATGTGAGAAGAGCTTGTTGAACTGCAGAAGTTGCAGAGAAGAGCCATGTTTTCAAAATGCACTTTAGCTGTGCAGAACAGCAGGGAGTTGGAAGCCAAAAGCTTGGCAGGATGTAGCCCTCAGTCAGGGGTTTGCTTTAGAGTTTCCTGAAAGGTCCTTATAAGCTTTGACAATCCAACCTCATGAATGAATGCTGCTTTTTAAATTGGACTTTCCATACAGGCAATACTTTAGAAATGATTGTGCCTGTTATTCAGTAATGCTGTAGTCAGAGAAGAAAACAAAGGCAAGTAGTTCTGTGCTGCCTTGGCTACAGCCTGGGAGGATTACTGGAAGTTTGTAGCACGTAAGGCAGGTCGTGTATTTGGAAGGTTGTCAGACGCTGTATCCACGTGATGCAGCTGTGTATACTAGTCCATGGACAATGCACAAGGAGACATGCATGTGTCAAGGCGCTTGCTGTGAGCTCAGTCTTGTTCCTAGTTGACCCTGCAAAAATGTTCTCCTTGCTCTTAGAGTAATTAGAGAAAGCTTTGAACAAGGCAAACTTTCTGGACCATTATGTAGGTCACAGGCAGTACCTAGCTCTGCTGGATTTCTTGGTGAAGTAGTGCAGATGTCAGGATGGGCTATTGCAATGGAAGACTGATCACTGAAAGATTGAATTGTTGTGCAAGGGCACTTGGATGATGAATGTTGCTGTTTAAGTATCTGTACAGATAAGTGATCAACTTCAGTTTCAGCATCGTGTTTCCTGACTCTTTCCATCCCTTAGGTGCCTAACTTTTAATGTTGCCTTAGTGTATTTTTAATGGAATGTACAATAAAATGCTTCCCTGGACAAGTGTAAATTGTGACAACTTTCTGTTTATTGTATGTATGTACTTTTTAGCTGTATGTTACTGGCAGACTCCTGGAACAGATATATTCTTCATATAAACCAGTTAGAAACAGGTAAATCCTTGGCTCCTGAACGTGCTTCCACTGAAGTAAGCAAGTTCTGACTATTGATTTCAGAGAGAGGAGGGCTGGCTGAGACGCTCAGACTGGGTTCATCAGTATTTAAAAGCATGTAAGTTTACAACAGGATGTTGCTTGATATTATATTTGGATATCACCAAAAATCTCAGGGAGTGTATCAGTTCACTGCAATGACCTGCCAGTGGAATGACCTGCCTCATTAAACTAATCACAGCAATGATTTTCAGGGGAGATTTAATCACGCATTAAAACAGGAGTTCTTGAAAATACAGCAAACCAGGAAAATGAAGAACCTGACATGGATTTTTCCTTTAATGACCATCCCACTTATGTTTCTTGAGGGTTTAAAAATAAAAATCAATATGGGTTTTTAGTGGTACTTAATATAAATAGGAATGTGGAGAGTATAAAAATCCTAATAGCTAGCTTGTGCAGTAAAACTTGATAGGATACCTAATGAAAAGGGTGAAGACAGTAATGACTGAGTCCATTGTCTCTTTTGTGTCAGTCTTTTGATACTAGAGCATACAGTTCGTATAAGATTATTGTCCTTTTGAAACAGTTTGTGCTCTTTGAGCAGGGTAAAGTCATAAAAAAGGATGATCCAGTGATAAAAGTGGTAGCCTTGGCCTGGAGATGTAAAAGTTTAGTTCCTTGCCTTGCTTTGATTTGTACAGTCGTAACCCGAGTTACTAAATATTTGTCTGTTTCCAATCTGTGAAGTGGAGATAACATTTCACCTTGCGTGGGAGTTTTATCTAGCAAGCCATATCCAGACTGCAAGATGCTCTAGTACTGCAAGAATTGGGGTACGGAAGGCATATGAACACTTGCAAAGACTTAACATGAAGGAAGTAGGATTCTGCCTTTGGCATTCCTTGACTTGTGGCAGACAATTGGGCTTTTGGCCCCCACGTTTAGGAAACCCCATCTGCCACTGGGTAAGCACACAGCTCAAGCAAGATTATCGCAGCTAGAGCTGAAGTCTTGCAGCTTGTTTACAGCCCGTGCTGGGACTTGAAGGGAGGAGCCTTGATCTGGTTCACCTTCACAACAGAAAGAGTGGCAAACCCAGACTTTTGGGGTGTTCGTGACTACTCAGCCTTCAGGCTGGATCTTGACTTGCTCCGTGTCACGGTGCTGTTCTGGGGACATGGTGTGCACTTTGAATAATTTGCTTGCTAGCAGTTGTGGGTATCAAGAGCAGTATGCAGGACAGTAGTAAAGGAGGAAAGAAAGAAGCTGAACTGTAGATACTTGGGTTTTGTTAAATTTGGGGGATTTTTTTCAAAATGCATTGCTTGCCTCCAATAGGGAGCAATTAGTTTCTCCATTAAAGAAGACATTTGCTAAGGCTATTCCAATCAGGAAAAAATCTTCCTGTGAATGTGTGGCAGGTGGTGTGAAGGGAACATTAGTTTCTTTGGGGATTTGCTGCCTCATTTCTCGCATTACTATTGCCTTTCCTCTCTCCTAACAAGTCCTTATCAACTATTGAGATTATTGCACAGGAGTAGCTATGGCTGCCGGAGGGCCAAGGGGAAGCTGAGAGGTGACAGTTGAAGGGAGACTTGCCCCATTCTCCCCTTCTCTGGGTATCTGTTGTAGATTATTTAGTTATTCAGAGTGGTCTTTAAAGGACTTCTGTAATTTTAGCTATGAAAGTCCACATTTGAGTGTGCGGATTGGGTGAGTGACCTCCCACAAGCTTGACCCCAGTGTATGTATAAGCCCTTAACGCTGTCATGGTAAATAAATTCTGACAGAAGTGAAGCATAATCTATTTTTATAGGTTTACTTTGCTTGCCTCTAATGATGGGTTAACAGTAGGAATTAGCTTTAAGAATTAAGCAGCGGGTTTATTTCTTCTGAAATAAATTAATTTCCTTGCCTGGATAAGCTTAATATATGGTGCAGGGCTCTCATTTGGAAAGTGCATTACAGTATCTCTGCTACTTGAATCATTACCAGTAGAGTTTTCATTATCAAGTTTATCTTCCTAAATACTTCATGGCTTCCATTGTTATTATCCTGTGGAAGATAGAGAACTTATTTAAAGGGCAAATAATGAACAGAGAAACCTACAGTGCAAGATTACTTGCCTGCCTGTCTGCTCCTTGTGCCCTTTCAGACGGTGAATTGGCAAGTGATGCTGTCTTTCTGAGTTACTAATAACTGAATCCATTGCTTTGAAACTGAGATATTGTGCTGATGGTGGAAGTGTGTCTTCTGAGGTCCCAACTGCTTGTAGTTAGCGAGCATCCCAGCACACTTCTGAGTAGGTGAATGCGTCTCAGCTGGTAACCACTTTTGCTCTGATTTTGGACAAAAAGTGTGCATTCTACATAGTATCCCTTCATGATACTTGACTTCTATAGGTATCTTCACAGCAATAGCCAATGTCACTGTTGCTTTTAACACCCCATGAGCTTAAGTGCTTTGGGATGTACCTTCCTTAGGAAGATCTCTTTGCATTGCACCCATTATGCTGATGTTTTATACAAATTACATCCTAGGAAATCATTTGCTTGCTATGCTGTTTTTCTGAGCTGGACATTCAAAGCTATTTGATCTAACCTCTGTTCTCTGGCCTTTTCATTGCCAAATCCAAAGTATACAGTCTTCCATAGTGGGGTAAGTAGTGCAACTTCTCTCCCTCCCCAAGGTGAAATTTTGTTCATCATCTGGCAATGGAGAAGGGGGGGGATCTTTTTTGGATGTGGAATAATTATGGTTTAATTGAGAAGGAAACCTTCTGGTGGTATTTTTCATAAACTCTCAACAATTTCACCTTAAGGCAGCCATGCTGTTGTCTGTCTCTTTCACATTTCAATAGGAGATTAATTTTCAACACCTACTCAGGGCCATGTTCCTCCAAGCTGGTGTAGGAAGTGTAATTCATATCTCCCGATGCCAGCTGATCCACCTTCCTTCACTTCTTTTCCCACCCAGGAGTGATGGTAGAAGGCACCATCGTCTCCCAACACTGATTTCTACCAGTTGCACCATATAGTTGTGACTAAGAGGGTATATACATGCAGCGTAATCTCCAATAGCTGGAAGCTGAAGCCAGATTTGGAATGGAAATAAGGAACTATGTGATTTTTGTTGTTAGTTTATTTTAAATAAAGGTGGTGATCAGCATAAAGATCATTCCTGGACTTGTGCTGGAGTCAGGGCTGTTGCAGATGGGGTTATATTTTTCAAAGGCTGGTTTCAGGAGCCTGGCTCAGCCAGGGCTCATGGCGAGGTTAAAAGCAGAGAGAACGTACTGTGAGGGCAAGATAGAGCAGAAATCTCTCTCCCCGCTTAACTCTCGGGGATCCCTGGGAGGTAGCAGTCTGTGGCTGAAGTTAGCCTTGGAGAATATTCACCCTTTCTCCTGAGCCTTTACGTCAAAAGAAGATACGCTCCAGTGTGACCAGAAATGAAGGCAACAGCAGTTCATCAGAGCTGTTGTCTTTTAAATCCCATGGAGGCAGCCTGCAGGACCTGCCTGGTGTTTGTTCCCTTCTGTGCTGAGCCTTCCCCTGCCGAGATCTGTTGCTGGCTGAAGGTAGCCCTTCTGCTGGAGCTGTGAATACAGCATGGATCCAGACAGGGTTCCTGGAGGACACGTTTGGTTAAGCTGTCCTCTCAGTTTGATCTGATTTGTCTTATGTAGTGCAATGATCTGACTTTTTAAAAAAAATAAATAAATAATCCAAACTTGTACTGTAACTGTCTGAAGCTGTTATGAATTTTCTTCTGCTGAGCAGTTTCAGTGATGCTGGGGGGGAAACAATTATGCCAGCAGAGGAAAGACGATCAGGAATTGGATTTCAAGTACTCTCACCTCTACAACCACGGGGATCAAGTAGGGAGGTGACGCTTGGTTCACTCATCATGCGTCCCCATGTACCAGGCAGGTGTCAGGTAGTTCATGTGGTGTTGGCCTGCTCCTGTGGCCTGCTCTGGAGTTCGTTGGTGTCTGTCTGAATCATTTGGTAGCGACCCACACTGAGCTACTCTGTGCTTCTTGGTGCCCTGAGGCTTTCCCCCAGGCACATCTGTGCCTGCTGTGTGTACTCTGTGTGTGCACAAGGTGCTGCCGAGAGAGATGGTGGCTGGAGTTGGGGTCAGTACTGCCTCAGCAAGTCATATGGAGAAGGGGTGACTGATGTGTACTCATTTTGTGCCCAGAATTCACACTGAAGAGCTGCTGGAAGCAGGCAGGGACTTTCTTCTGTGTGTACATGCTGGGATTGGATTTGCACAGATCATTGCACGCACAGATTGACTGCACTGTGAGTTTGTGGTAATGCCAGTGAGATGGTGATAATGGTGGGGACGAGATGCTGTACTGCTCTCCTGTCACTGGGATGAACTGTGCAGCCCACGCAGCCAAGGCGTTAGGCAGCAACAGCATAAATGTAGCATGACTGCAATAATCCAAACTGTTGAAGTATTTTCCTTCTAATTCTATATTTTTAGTTACTTGGAGTCGTTTCCAGGCTGACCTTTCACAGGCTTTGTCTTTTGTAAAGCCATAAAGCTGTTTGCTTGTCACTGATCCCTAAGCAATGTGATACTTGGTCAAATCAAACCTACCTTTAAAAGTACAGTAGTGAGGTGTGGGAGGGTCTGAATTTGTGTATGTGTGCATACATTTCTAGCTACTGAAAATTTGAATTCAATACCATGTTAAAGATGTTGTAGCTCTTCCTCCTGATACTATAAGAAAGCATCAAGCCTTGAAATACCTTTATCTTCAAGTATCTATAATTTTACCTGGGTGGGCAGTGCTGCTGGTGAGGAGATCATCAGTTTGGTGGGGGTAAGTACCCAGAGGAAAAAGGATACATAAAATTTCTTGAGCTCCTGATCCTTCATAAGGTGATTTTTTTTTTTTTTTTTTTTAAGCAGAAACCTGGAGATCTGGGCATGGCTGATGGCTATAACCATTATGACTATTAAGTGAACATGCAACCTACATGGTTGAAAATTCATACCTGTGATTATGGCGAGAAACAGCTGCTTTTGTCATCCTCCCTCCCTGCCAAATTTGTGGATGATTTCCCATCAGATGTCTGCAATGCAGATGGCTAAATTATGCAAGGGAATCTGCAGCTGTTGTAGTTTATGCTCTCCTACACCAGTGGAAGAACTGTAAGCTGCCTTGTGTCAAACCTTAGAGCTACACTTTTACATGACGCATAAGAAAACATGTGTTGAAGACTTCCATGGCAGAAGAGAATACCTTTTGTGTTCTTGCATAGTTGCTAAGAGGGCTGGGACTTGAGTGTATCCTTGCCATGACTCCAAGGATTGTGTCTTCCCCCACGTACATACTCTCGCGGTCATATATACAGGTGTATGTTCAAAGTTAACAACAGGGCATGTGTAAGGGCTGGCTATTCTGCTGTGCTGAGAGGTCACTGCTCCTCTGGGATTATGAATGGAGAAACTGAAGGTGTATCCCCAGGTATTAAATGTTTAGAGTGCAAAGGTGCATCTGATTTTCCTGAGATTTTTTTTTTTGCTATTCTTCAGGTTGTCTCTAAATCTTCTATGAGCGTAGTCTGAACTGCTGGTGACCCACTTGCTGAAAGCAGGGCATGCTTTGTGCTTCAAATTTGTTTTCTCATGAGGCTAATGGATGTATTTTTGGTATGCAGCTATAGATGGATGTAGAGCTGGCATGATACAATAAATAGCTGGTATGCGATAACAGTACTCAAGCAGTCTGTCGATGGCAGAAATGTAATGATTCTTTAAAATCTTTATTTGCAATTTAATTTATCTCTGGGGTTCTTCATGTCAGAAATTCTTTGTCCACAATCACCGGGATGTTGGCTTTCATCTCTTTCTTGTCACATACACTTCGGATTCTCAGACAACATTGTCTTGAAATGAGAGGACATGACCAAAAGCATGGTATTTATATAGCCATAATAACCTGAAAGAAGCAAACAGTGAATGACAGAGAGAAATGGAGATTTATGTTCTGGGAGCAGCACTAAGACAGCATATTCAGGAGCTTAGCTGGAACTGCTTGACTGGTTTTCTGCTTGTCTTCTACAGGCAGAACTTCGTTTTAACAGTAGAAGTGTTTGCCTTAGTTCACTTCTGAAAATGTTTGGAGCAACTGTGCTCTATGCTGTGAGTCTTTGCCATGGTGCCAAACAGGCTGCTGTAAACAAATATAGATATTTACTTGGAAAAAAAGGTTACTTGGTGCATTTGTAAACCTTCCCTTTGTCCGTGTGCTGCTTGTCCTTGCATGTTAGCATCACTCTGTCCACACTTGTCCTTTGCCCCTGCACTTGCATACAGTCACACTTTGGGAAGGACAAAGTGCTGAGTGAGCGTTATTCTCTGCCCTGTGGTGGGATTCTGGAGGGAAGTGACTTGTCTGTACTGGGGTGATGTGGAGACATTTGATCACTGTCATTCTGGAGGTATAGCTGAGGTAAGCTGTGTGACAGCAACTGTACTGAAGGAAGGAGCTGTTTATCTGCCTGACTTGTGCAGTGTTAATGAGAAGATTGATTATAAATAAACTGGAAAATCAGAATCCTTGCTTCATTTAGGCATCTGTTTTAAAAATGGTTAGTAAAGGCCTGTCTTGGATCAAATGTCCTAGCACTGATTTTTGTAAGCTGTGACTTCTTTTTACTTCCTTGTAACACTCCTCCTTTACGCTTACTCTGTGTGCTCTTCTCCATTCAAGCCTTGGCCCTTGCAGCCTGGGGCTCCTTTTGTGCAAGAGGAGCAAGACGAGGTGTTGAGAGGTCAAAGGAGTTTTCCAGAACTGCTCAGCAAAAGCCAGGCACTGAACCCTGACTGGTGTCTGCTGCCGGATGGAAAGTAACTCTGGCTTGCACCTACAGGGGAGCTACTTGTCTCCTGCAAGAAAAGACTGAGGCTGTGGGAGTCCTCTTGTGTAGTCGCCTACAAGTGCCTTGTTTGTTTCCACCAGCCATGACCCAGAGAGGCTCAGAGGATGTCAGTGCTTGCAGTAGGCTGCGGGGCATCCTTGTGTTGACAGTGACCTTTCTCTTCTCACCTGGGATTGAACGAGTTGCTTCCCTTGCTTAGTCTTTTAGTTTTAATGTCAGTATACACTTGACACGCCAGTGCATCTTCTAAGAACACATCTATCACAGATAGCCCACTACAGACCTGTGGGCTTCCTTCCACTGTCCCAGCAGACCTTACGCAGCACATTGGAGCATCTGGGCTGAGGGCCTATAGGGTTATTGCTATTTTCCCATTCATTTTATGAACATAAAATGTCTAAAACTAGAGGAGCTTAACGCAGAGGAATACAGCTGCTGCTGAACAACCTAATGTAGCAATCAAAGGAGAGGCAGTGACCTTGGAATTCATTTCAATTACTTTTTCATTGGCCTTGAGAATTTAATGGCAATCCTCACAGGATTATTGAAAGATAGATAAATAATCATAGGAGAGATTAATTGATTTGCGATGTGTAGGTCTGACTTTAATTCATATCACCCCTTTTCTGCAATGGTAGGTGGAAGCAGGCTGTAGCACACAATAGCAAAATTCTCATAAAGATGGCCAGAGAAGCATCGTTTATCGTGGGAGAAGCTCTTGAGATTTGTTGTCCCTCTTTCAGATTCAGTTTAATGTGGTGGCTTTTTTCCAGGCTGGCATATCATGCTGTCCTCTGTCAGGGGTAGAACAAGTGTTGCATGATAAAGATTTGAGGACTTCAGTTTGCATTTAAGTGCCTTTAAAGACCTGATCGTGCTTCCCCTTTGTTTTAAGCATGAGTGAGTTAGCTTTGTGGCAGTCATTGGTGCTGTGTCTGTGTGATGTTCATGAAAGAACCCAGAACAGTGCTATTTTATAGTCTGGATACCTTTCTCCAAAATATTACTTACATGAATTTCAGATGCTTTGGAATGTTTTTTATTTTCTGGGCAAAGTATGCCTGGCTTGTTTGGTTTGTTTTTTTTTCCTCCACAAAGGTTTGTGAAAACTCAGGTTTGATGCTTTTGGTTAATCAGATCTAATATTAATGATTGTGAAATATACTGTAGATTGTGTGGATGCTGTATCTATGGCACAGTATGAAGCTTGCTCTGGCTGGAAGACACAGTGCATAAAGCCCACCAAGGTGAAGTTACCCCTGCAAAAAAGTATTTTTTGGTACAAATATGAGCTAGCTAATTCAGAGAGGTTCCCAGGTATCTGAGCTGGAACTTGAGATGCCCTTTGTTTAGAAGTGAGGAAGAGCACAAAATGAAAAGTTCCCTGTTCCTAAAAGAAGAAATAAATCAACTCGGTAGGGTGTCAAAGGGAACTGTCAGCCCCTTCCACAAAGCCATATGCCTGCAAGTTTTCTGTGGGTGGCAAATAAATCATTTTGCCAGCCTCTTTCATGCTCTTAACCAAGACAAGCGGTGCTGAGACAGTAACTCTTCCTCAGCCTTTTCCAGCTTCTTCCTGAATTCAAAGCTGTCACATCAGGCTCCCAGCTTGGTCGCCCGTGCTTGCACCACTGTGTAAAACCAAAGCAAAGCTTCCTGCTCCTTCTGAGATCCCCTTGTTCTACTGCTCCTCTCACATTAAAGCATTGGTTTTGCTCAAAAGAAGGACATGGGGCTTTTTAATGCTGCAATCACTATGCAGTTGACTAAGCAGCATGGACCTTAGCTAGTGTTTGAACTGGAGTTTGGTCTGAGATCAACCATTTGGGTATCTGCCATAATTCTCAGGTGGGATTTGCAGTCTTTATTCAAATGTATTTACCCGGTGCTGTAAACATGCCCTGAAAGCATTTCATGGTGTGCTGCAGTGGTTGGAGCTCTGCTGAAGTCCGTGTTTGCTGTGGTGAAGTTACACCTGGATGTCCTACCACTTCTTGGCTGTGAACACTCTCACTTGTGCTATATAAAACATGGTTGTCTGGTTGAGTTCAGGCTCAGATTTGTGTCTGCTGGCTTCAGCAGTTGTCCCATTAGTGGGAATCAAAGCAGCACTGAGATTCGGAGTCCTTGGTTAATTTTTCTTTCAGACAGTGGTGTAAAAATAGCCCCAGTCCTGTTGCCCATACACCTCAGAAATGGCTTTTGATGAAGCTGCGTTGAAACAGATTTTTAGCCGTATTTTCTGATATGACTTTCAAAAGCTCAGCAAAGTCTGGGCTTTCAAGTGCCCGTTCCAACAATAACAGCTGAAGAAAGAAAAGCTGGCTGCTGCTGCAAACAAGAGGAGAAAGTGTGCTGAGAGATTGCATTGAGATTACACTGCACCAGGGCAGGCAAGTGCAGTGCATCTGGGTCCTGCCGTGCACCTTATTACAGCTCTCTGTGTGTCTGGTCTGCACGCAGGAGCCGGCCCTCACCTCGCCTGGGTGTCGATCTCTGCCTCTCTGTCCCTTTGCGCTGACCCTGCGGGGTCTGGGGTCGTGCTGGTCCCTTGGGGGCAATAGCAGGGGCTGCGCGGGGGCGAGGAGGGGGCTGTCACGGAGGCCCAGCATCGCACCGCGGGCACTGACGTAACGACGTCATGGCAGGAACCTCACCTGGTCCTGAAAGTTCAGCTTCTCTGGAAGCAATTGCACCAGCTGAAAGCGGTTTAATTTACACCCAAATAATTTATTTTAAATCTGCTTTTCTCGCTCATGCATTCGTTTTACTTTATTGTAATGTCAGCACTTAGCAGTGAAGTAATGGCAGATCTCTGGAGAACTTCGCACAAGCGAGAAAGCACCATTATCTCAGTTTTACAGGCCCTGCTTATGTTGAGAACATATGTGGTGGTGTAATTACACTGATGTGATTAAATCAGTGCAAATCCTTGCTAGAGGGACATGCTGCACCACTGTAAAGCAGGGCTTATTATCAGTGCAGTTTAATTCAAATTGCATTACTCAATTAAGCTGTGCTAGTATAAGCCTCAGCTTAAAGTCAGGAAGTCACGTGAGGGCCTGTGTTGTTTCTTTTTAAAGCAGATAAAGATTTGGAAACTGAAATGGGTGAGGTTGTGCCTCACCCAAGAGCATGCTAGAAGTGATGGGCTTGACAAATACTGTGTTTTTAGTACTTTCTGGGAGGAAAGAGGTGTGGGTGCAAATTCAGGGGTTTATTATTATTTTTTAATAGATTAAATTCTTTGGTTAAACCATAGTTACTACTTGGAAAAAATCCTAACTCATACTAAGGCTTTACAGATAAATTAAGTAATATGCATACTAAATTCTAGTAAATCTCTACCACATGGTTTTGTATTTTGATAATGGCTAGATGGGTCAGTGAGTAACCATGGTGTGTACAACTTAATTGGATTTTTTTTTTTTTTGGCAGGGTGTGGGCACTGTAAGAAAATGAAGCCAGAATATGAGAAGGCTGCAGAGTTTCTCCATGTAGCCAGTGATGTAAGCTAATTTCCTTTATTATATCCTTCAAATAATCAGTAATAAATAACTAGAGTAATAAAAGTGACTTTTCTCCCTACAACAAATTCAGCTGTTCTCATCCTCCCACAGGACCCTTCAAAATGTGCTTCCAAAGTACAGTCTCATCGCTAATGCATGAGCCCTGCCAAAGTCTTAGAAAGAACATTCTGTCTTGAACGAAAACAAAATCGAAAAATGTTTATGTATTCTGCTGTAGGCCTTATACATAATATGATCAAATCCAAAATGGATTTTTTTTCCCTTACTTAAAGGCATCGAATGTGAAGAAACATAGGCTTTTATTTATGAATTAGATTTGGAAAAAAACAAAGGGGGTTGATCCCTCTTTCAAATACCCTGGTTTTATGGTTGCATCACTCCATTAGCTTCATCTTAAGTGCTCCATCAGCATGGCTGGAGAAGAGAGATCCAATAATATAAGTATTAGTGTTATTGATTCAGTCTCGTGCTGCGTACTCTATGCAAGAAGAGAAGTAGGATTAGTCTCCCCCATACTTTAAGCATCTTCAGTGGAGACATCTAGAGTCCCTTTGTAGTTGTTGGAGAAGGAGAAGATGAGAAAAACAAAGATCAGATGAATCACACTCTGCAAGTGTCTGTTCTCCCATGACTCTAAAGGTGGTCCATGTAAAGGTGCCCATAAATTGAGGAAAGATGAATTTGCCTTGAAGTAAACTTGTCTGTAACAACGCTCGTTTCTTCTGGGAGAAATTGGGATTTGTAGGAGGAAATGCCGTTCCTGAGAGCAGCTCTTAAGCATTATAAAGTGAATTATATACAGGGAATCCTGTCAGAAATGGGAGGAGAACAGGTAACACTCTGGTTACATGTAGTTCATAAGATGTCCCTTCCTGGTTTTGCATCAGTCCTGTGTCTTTCTGTGTGTCTGTGCTGAGTACCTGAGAAAATGGATGCATCTAGATCATGAGTGATTGCCCCCAAGCCCACTGTTTCCTGCCAGAGCAGTGTGTTTATGTTGCTGGGATTTACAGTCAGTGGTCTCTGTTTTAGAGTCCAGGTGTCCTTGCAGCAGTCGATGCTACCGTCAACAAGGCACTGGCAGAGAGATACCACATCTCAGGGTTTCCTACTTTGAAGTATTTTAAGGATGGAGAGGAGAAATACACTCTGCCACACCTCAGAACAAAGAAGAAGATCATCGACTGGCTGCTAAAGTAAGTTTTGAGGGTGTGCGATAGTATTCGGGTTCCTGATTACTGGCTCCTGAAGACTGCTTTGGTGAGGAAGTAAATATTAAACTTAACGACTGCCTAAATCCCTTGCTGACAAAACCAAACTGAATTCCAGTATTCAAAGCCATACAAACATGTATGTTAATTATGGCTTCTAATACACCAAATCCTTTATTTGCTGTGGGATTTTTCATAGTTGTCCTGGTATTTCTTTCCCAAAATAAATATTTTTCAAATATACCCTAAGCCTCTCACTGGAGAAGGAATAGCAATGGCTCTGAAAAATAAACAGAACATTTGTTGTTCGCTCTTTATACTGAGCAGCAGATTTCACTGTTAGTAACTGAATTTCTGCAGTTGTACTTTTCTGTTTCCAGCATTTCAGAGCCAATGCCTAGAATACCAGCTACATGGGGCTGAAGGAAAGCCAGCAAGACCAACAAAACCAGCACCTTTGTGTGCACCAACCAACTTTTCTTGGGTGGTGTGCTAAAATATGCAGAATTAAGTTTGATGTCTGATGAAAATAATTTCATTTCAAAGTAGTAAATTGCTGGTACAAGTCTCTCTAAGTATTCTGGAATAAAATATGCATTTCCTTTAGATACTGTAAGCCTAATGTATTTTCTGCATTATTCAATGGGAAAAAAACTGCCAGTGTTTTGTGAAATTTTAAAATCATTTAACTGTTAAGTGCAGTTGGCGTGAGGAATGTAATCTTAATTTTTCCCCTCTTACTTGGTGGGGGGAAGGGGGTTGTGTGGGGTTTTTTTGGTTGGGTTTTTCTTGTTGTTTTTTTTTAAAATTACATCTCTGAGTGCTTCAAATCAGATAATAGATATGGTCTGGCAGCATCTTCATAGCGTGTTGGGAAGTTTTATCTATATTTTACATTCAGACATAGTACTCCTTTGGCCTCCCTGCATACTTGGGCTCCAGGTTGCTGTGTTGGATGTTAAGTCACTGTCCTAGTTTCACCAGTTTGCTGGAGTATTTTGAGCACTATGTAATTTATATTGAGTTAAACAGTCAGACTGATGCTGCCTGTACATGCTGGCAGGTCGATAAGCAATGAGGAAGAGGGAAGGGGTGTTAATCCCTTCTGGATCTTGCTGTGCCTCTGGAAGACTTTTGTCTGCAGCCTCAGGTAGTCAGCAAAACGGGGGGAACCCAGACAGCTTGTCTCCTGCTCTGGTCTGCTGGATATTCTCTCAACTAGAGATGCAATAGAGTAAGATCCTTGTTTGCTGACCAGGGATAAAATTGTTACAGCTGCACTGAAGTTGGTGGAAATAGGGATATATCTGGGGTGCAGGCTGAAGATAAAAGTACAGCTTGTGTAAACCTGTCCCAGTGAGTGGTCTAGTCGCAGCCATGTGGGTTTCGGCTCTGGTCCCTCTGTGGCGACTGTAGCCTGTGCTGCCACACTAGGTTGTTACCAGTGTCTTGTTAGCTTATTTCAGGTCAGCAGGGGAAGGTCTGTGTGAGATGAAGTCACACCTCTGACTGTAACTGTAATCGATGATAGCTCACACTGACTGTGTTCATATGAAAATTCAGACCGGCTGCCCTAATTCTTTTGCTAACAACTGGCAACTCAGGATCAATGGAAATACAATGGATGTCCACCAAGTGACCTTGAGCAGGACTTTAAAAATTGAGTTTTTCTCCACTTGGTTTTTATGTACCTGATACAACTTAAGATGGTGTCATTCAAAGTGACAGGAAAGTCTGAAAAGCTAATTTATTACCAAGGCGACATATGAAGATCTTTATACCATGGCACCATTCTGATGATTTTATATAAGTAATCACTATTTAAGATACAGCAGGAATGAATTTAATGAGTCTGAGAGAAGTCTGTGAGCTGGTGAATAGCAGAAGTTTTGTTAGAGGCACTCTAGATGTGCAGGATTGCTCTGATCTAGTCAGTATGTGCAGTCATAATTGAAACCTGACATTCTCTTTATCAAGGTAAAATATTCCAGTTCAGCCACCCCCAGTCTTCCAAGTGGAACGATGCTGATTATTGCATCCTGGCTTTAATATCTGAATTCAAGAGAAGGTCATGAAATTCTTTATAGAAGCTTGCATGATAGCGATAAAGAGTACAAAAAGGATGTTTGAATGGAAGATGCTGTTCTGTATTGGTTGCCTTTTGATTCCACCTGCTTGCTGTTCTTCTCAATTCATGCCTATGGATGATACAGTGATACAAGAGCGATGTTCTTTCCACCCAGATGTTGGATACAATGTAGGAAATATTTATTCTGCATTCCTACTTATATGCCTGAGTACAATCACTTAAATTATATTTTTATTGAGTTACAGAAATTAACTTGCATCTTTTTTGTTGTTATCTGGTGTTGGAAATACCGAGTATGTTTTTCTACTGAACAGGCACCCTGAAGGATTGTTCAGCCTCAGTTCCCTCATGGTAGTTATGACCAGGATGCGATGCCCATTTGTCTATTTCCAGAAACATTTTCAAAACAATCTCATTCCTTTCTTTTCTAGTCCTGAAGCACCACCTCCACCTGAGCCTGCATGGGAAGAAAAACAGACCAGCGTTATCCACCTTGCTGGAGAAGACTTCAGGGAGTCCTTGAAGAAGAAGAAGCACACTCTTGTCATGTTCTATGCACCATGTGAGTAAATACCTCTCTATGTGGATGGGTTTTATAAACCCTACAGTTTAGGAAATCCTGAATTTATTAATTCTGCATATGAATTCCCTCGCTGCCCCAGACTTTAAAGGGTAAATAGCTGATTCTGAATATAACCGCATGGGACCTTCATTGGCACCATTGTTTGTATCTTTATAAATGGAAACAAAACAGTATACAGTGTTTATTGGAAGAGTTATTATGTTAATGCAGACACCAAAGCAGGCAGGGGTACAAAACCAAAACAGATTTATTTTCCTCTGCTGCATTTTATGGTCCATATAACAAAATGTGTTCCTTTGTAGTAGCACAATGGACATGGAGAGCCTGACTCATTAGTGCAGCACTTCAGTAGTGAAATCGATATAGTGGTGTAGGAGGAATCAGTCCCCAGAGGCTGAGAACAAATTTTGATGGAAGAAATCTTGTCTGTAATAAATCTACATTTAAATCTCCACTGGGAATATGGGCATACCTTCCTCCTCCCAGATTGTTCTGTGTGCATCACACGCATGCTTTCTTTTTGAAGCTCCTGAGAATATTTCTAGAGAAGTTTTGAATCGGGCCCTTTATAAATTAGATGAAAGGGAGGGACCTCTTCTGTTTTCCTGTGTTGTCCCAGAGACAGGCAGACTTGGTACAGGTTCTTAACTTTTGAGGTGTCTGTCAAAGGAAGAAGATAATGCTAGCACTTAGTATTAGATAGTATTAACTTGCTTTTATAGCACCATGACTCAGCCCCCCCCAGATACAAGAAAAATTCTTCCCTATCACATGGCCAGCCCTGCAATTCATGGATAACCTTCAGATAAGCAGTTACTAACTTGTTCCTATTAAACTGAAAGTATTTTCCAGAAAGGGAGAAAAAGCTCAGGTCCTTAATGTTTAATCAGGCAGCCCCTTATTTTGCTTTTCTGTCAGAGAATTAAACATGAATGCTTTTGGGCTCCCACGAAGCCCTGCTGGTTGTGGGATGTGGGAGAAGGGAGGAGTGCATTTCAGAAGGGAGATTTCTGGAAGGTTGTAAAAGAAAAGGGAAGGGGACTTAATCCCTTCTCAACTCCAGTTCCCACCACCTATTGACTAAAAGTTGCCCATGTGCCAGGAATTTCTGATTCATGGACCTCAAGTGGTTAAGAGCAAGCTGTAACTTTAAAATCAAATGATTGCACACGAAATGGTAAGATTTAGGAGTTTGTCATCTCTTAAGTTCTCTTTATCCAATGAGTGACTTCCTGTGGAAGAGAGAGATTTATTTCCCTTTTGGTTTTTACCTGCATCTTTTTAAGGCACTTAAATTCTTGGTCTTTTTTAAGGCCATGCTTAAATCAAAGACACTACAGGCAGTGAGTATGTAGCTTTCGGGGTTGAAAGCGTGAAGCAACTTACCTGATGGCTAATTATGATACTGTTCTTTACGAGTTGACTTGTACCCTTACACCAGGAGAGGTGAATAAAGATCAGGCTGGCCCTGTCTGTACGAACAGGCTGTAAAAGCAAGGCTTGCATGATGCAAGACTGTTGGGTCCTTTGAGGCTGCCCTTCAGACGTGTTCTTCTGGCACCGTTTTGGATACAGTGCTGCGTGAGAGCACCTATGTACAGGACAGAGAGGTGTTAACTGGAACCACTTCTGGCCTTCCTGTGACTCCGAAGACAGTCAATGTTGCAGTTGTATTGTCAGTATGTGGGTCATGCACAGTTTCTGATTTGTCAGGTTTGTTCTCTCTAAATATGGAAGTGTCTGTGTGCAAAGCAGAAAGCAGGCACACAAAGGGAGTGTAACGAGCCTGCCCTTTGTTGGGTGCAGGGGAAAGTAGCAGATGAATATTTTAAATTTCTGGTTTCTGTGAAATAATCATTGATGCAATAGAATGGTACAAATCATTCTATTTTTCAGCTTTTCTGCAGTGATAATGTGCCTCCTGCTAAATTTGATAGATTAGCTTTTGTTTACCATTTTCTCAATCTTGAGACCTCTTGGAGCTTACATTGCCAATTAGTCTTAACTTGCTTATTTTAGTGCAGAAGGAACACTGCTAAAATTGCCAGGTCCCATTATCTCCAATAATTTTCTTTTTCTATTCAGATCCACATCTTAGGTCAGTGCAGACTCATGGTACATTACTCCATTCACTTGTGACTCTATGACAGTATTTGTTACACTTACACATATGCTGAGATATTTTAAGATTGGGGGTGTGTGTATACATGCGTATATAAAGTATGTTTATATATAAATATTTATGCTAAGAAATGTATCTCTCATCTGTCATTAGAATTTAAAGCAGAAAGTTGAATATTCTGACCTTTGTAAAGCTTTCAGCTAGAGTGACAAACCTTTAGGCAAAGGCCACAGATACATATCTTACATGCAAATTAAAATGAGATCTGGATTTTCTGTGGCAGCTTCCAGTCCAAATTACTTAATATGTATAGGAGAACCATCAGTCTGCTGCTATGCCGATAACTCTGGACTGAGCTGAGTGGTGCTTTAATGGTACCAAATGGTGCTTTGCAGTGATTTAGCTCTGGAAGAGAAGACTGCTACATCCACATGGAAAAGATGGGGAACTCATTACTCCATCACCCTGAATGTGGGTGAAGCATAAAGGTTATTCCTGGTGCCTGTGGAATATTTTAAGGACTGAGAATCCGAATCAAAACCCTTTAAATTACTGGGAAAAAAATCCACTCCTGTGGACTTAACACCCACAGAGTGTGATGTTCTTGGTTTCTGTTCTTGGTTTCATGTCCCCATTCCTCCCTGGTGGTATCTCTGTGCACCCTGATGACTGATTTGGGGCAGGAGGCAGCAGCAGGGGCAGGTCCCCAGTACTGTCTTGGAGCAAAAGTGCCAGCTATAGAAAAGCTAATGCTAGTGCTACCTGTGCCAATAACTGCTTAAACCTGTTCTGTACCCTCTGTGGCCACCACGCCATGCAGGCTCGTGATGTGTGCTGACCCTTGTTGGTGCTTCTCAGGACTGCAGTTGGAGCAGGCTGCTGGCATCTGTGCTGCACAGCACCTGGCCCAGATCTTCTCTGGACCTTTGTGAGGCTCTTGTGGTCTTAAGATGTAATTGTCATCCCAAACCCTTATCTGTGAGTTCAAAATGGCTAAAATAAGAGGGGGACAATGGTACAGTCTGCTGAAGTGAAGCATGATGCCACAGGTGTGTGTTGTGTCCTGGGGACTGCCATGAGGGGTTCAAGGAGCATTTGAGAGCAGTAGGCTTATTGCACCAGCATTTGTGAGGTGTTTTGGGGGGGTTTGTGGGATCTATATTATCTCCACAGACCAGACGTTGGAGTAGTAGATACCATCAGCTACCCGAGGTTTCCTTTTGTAACTGCTTGGCTTCACCCAGAAATGGGGAGAGGGGACAACTAGTCTGAGTATGGTTTGGTGTACACACGTACCCTGGTATGTGGATGATCAGGATTGGGAGGCTGTGGACCAAATTTGGAATTGAGCCAAATGGACAAGAATAGATCCAGCCTGGCCCAGTTAGACTGCAGTGCTTAACCGGGTATGGCCAGAAGTACACTAGCTGCATGTCTGTGGTCTACATCCAGAGCTTGTTTCAAGACTCTCAGGATTAAATGCCTAGCATCCTGGACTGACAAGTTTGCATCAGTGCCTCTTCTGGGATCAACACACTGACTTTTGTTTCTTCTTTCTTATGTCCTTACTGTTTGTTCATATAGCTTATCTGAATGTGTTTTATCTGCATTTTTACTTTTATGTGCTCTCTCCACTCCATTATCCCACATAATTGAGATTTGACTTTGCCGATGCATTAAATTTTAACCTCCTCCTACTATAGCACTGAAAACTGTACAAAATAGAAGCAGTTGGTTGTGATTAGTTGTCAGAATCACAAAGGGCAACAAAGTTCCAGTAAATAACATGTCTTCTCAGTTGGAGATGTTTTTGCTGCATTACTCAAACTGAATTAAGAGAAAATAATGTGATTGAAGCTAGGTGAGCATTTTTCAATGAAATAGAGATGCAGATAGTTCTTCAGGAGTGTACTGTGTTTTTAACCCAAAATCTGTCTGGGGAAGCCCTTAAGAGTCCTATATGGAATTTTTTGTCGAGCCAATGCAAAGACCCATATCAAATTAAAGACTACCACGTTCTCTAACTAAAACTCACATGGTTCCCTCTTCTGCCTTGTTCATCTCTGGGATTTAATACACCTTTTTGATGCAGTAATTTGGTGATGCGACCATCAAGGTTTAGCTGTTCTTGGGTGATGCTCCCTCAAACTTATGCTCTTGTAGAAACGATTCAGAGCTGGGGACACAAGCTCCATAGATGAGCATCCTCGACTGCATTAGGCAGAACATCACCAGCAGGTCAAGGGAGCTGATCCTTCCCCTCTACTCGGTGCTGGTGAGACACAGTTGGATTGCTGTGTCCAGTTCCGGGCTCCCCAGTACAGAGAGGACATTGACACACTGGAGTAAATCCAGTGAAGGGCCATGATGGTGATTAAGGGTCTGGAGCATCTGACATATGAGGAGAGTCTGAGAGAGCTGGGACTGTTTAGGCTGGAGAAGAGGAGACTCAGGAGGATCTTATCACTATGTGTAAGTGCCTAATGTGTGGGTTAAAGAAGACAGAAACAGACTCTTCTCTGCAGTGCCCAGGGACAGGACAAGAGGCAATGGGCACTAATTGAAACACAGGAAATTTTGCTTCAACATAAGAGGAAGTGGCTTTTTTTTTACTGTGGGGGTGGTTGAACACTGGAACAGGTTGACCAGAGAGGGTGTGGAGCCTCCATCCTTGGAGATATTCAAAACCCAACTGGACACAGTGCAGGGCAACCTGCTCTAGTTGATCCTTTTTTGAGCAGGAGAGTTGGACTAGGTCTCCAGAAGTGCCTTCCAACCACAGCAACGCTGTGTTTCTAGGAACAGTAACACTAGAGTTTGAAATACAGAGTGGTTTTTTGGGCTTTTGAGGGGGGTTGGTTTTGGGGTTCTTTTTTACACTTCCCATCGAGTTCTGATTTTCTCTAAATACAAAAGGCTTAATAACACCCCCTACTAACTCTTGCACAGAAACAGAAGCTGTCCATTTGTGGCTCATAAGAATGAGAGACCAACACAGGAAAACACATTCATATCATTTTTCGGTCAAGATTGCTGCCCCCAAAGAAGCTACAAATGAATCAACTGTGTCAGAAACAGGAATTATGTATAATAGACCAGTCATTAACAGGTCCAGATGATGGGGGTGGGACGGAGGGGGGCACTTATTTCTTAGATCAGTCACTTTTAATGGAAAGGCTTGGCATTGGGCAAATTCATTCAGTTCCTACTTTTGTAAAAACACAAGGTAATAAGCAGTCTTAAAAAATAAAGACTTTCAGCAGCAATGAGAAATAATAGGGGGAAAATGCTCCTTTTAATGGTTTGTAAGGGTGGCAGTTGCCAATGTTATTAACTTGCCAAATGGCCTCAATTTGTGGGACTCAACGGGGTTCGCAGAATGGGTATTTTTAATAAATACTTTGCTGGGAGCTGATTTCCGGTTCTCTGTTCAGCAGTGAAACTTTCACTTCACTGGAAATTATTTTTGTCAGCTGGAAAAGGTTATTTTCTGGTGAAGCCTGACCCACAGGGGTTACCCAAAGAACACCCAGAAATAAACAGTATTGAGAATGATTTTAATGAGGCATTTTTGTGTTGAGTAAGTGGCTGCACTGCAACAAGAGGATATGCAATTAAGAGACATCAGCCTTGGCTCTTCACTTAAATTTTTTGTAGGGTTTTTCTTTCAGAGCTAGAAGTAGTGAATGAGGGTCCTTAATCTGTGTTGCACCTGATAAAATCACAGAAGATTTTGGGATGCTGTTTCAGCCATTAAAAGACTGTGTGTTGTTACTCCAAGCTGTTAGTGGGAGATGGTACCTGGGTATTGTTCTGATGTAAAACAAAGAGAGTTCTTTGTCTTCCAAGTCAAGCAGGAATCTTGACATCATTGCCATCTGATGGATCATCTGGCCATCAGTAAGAAGTAAAGGAATCAGGTATTTGTTCAGCAGTAAGAAATCAGATAGGGATCATTATTTCAGTTCAGACTAAATCTGTCTTTCCCTGTGTGTTTCATCAGCAGTGCATAAAATGCTGAGAGCTAAAGCAAACTTGCATTAATTTTACCCGCAGGCTTTGTTTCAAAATATTAATCATTCTGTATCCTGGTATGCTCCTTCTCTGTCTTCATAATAAAAACTACCCGGTTTTTTCTGTCCAAGTTATTCATCGAGGACTATGCAACGACAAAAAAGCACTTAGCTGAGAGTCCTTGCCAGAGTGGGTTGCACTGTGTGCAGAGGGGGTGCAAACGGTGTTTTGGCTGTTAATGCTAACAGCCGGGAGAGCCAGTGTGCTCCTCTGGCCCTGCTAGCTTGCTCCTGGGACCCAAGCTGTCATCAAAAAGCTGTTCTTAAGAAAGTGGTGATGTCTCCTTTTCATCCCTCCCATTTTTTGAAGTAAGCTGGGACAAAGCTGTTTGCACCGTATCTCAGCCTTTGCACAGGAAGGTTTGGTGAGATGATGCTGTGTTCTGGCTAAGCTGGACTGCTGTAACAAAACACGGCAATTTTGACTGACCGTGAGGCTTCAGCCAGTGGCTGCTGGGCCTGAGATGACCCATCTGGGTCTCAGTGCTGAGCAGACCTGGGTGGCATAGTTCTTCCGTATGAAGACTGCACAGTGGGGGCTAAAATACTCAACGGTTGATTTAATGGATCCAGATGCATGGAGCAAAGCAGCAGCACAGGTGAATTCAGTGTCCCACGATGGCCTCGGATTGGCTCCTGCAAGAGGTTTTCCCATCACTTGCAAGCACATCTTGTTAAGTTTTCATTAGGAGGCTGTATCAAAGAGCCTGAACAAAATGTGTGTGTTTGTAAATGAAGCTTAAGCTATCAAAAAATTATTAAAAACATGCTGAACAGAAAGAATCCATTTCAAGGCAAAAACCCTTGCAGGAAGGATTTTCTGGTTGTTGACTGAGGCAGAAGCGAGGTCTGGACCCTCTGATAACGACGCTTTAAATCCTGCGTGGGCTGGCACTGCACAATTTTGATATGTTAGCTCTGCCACTAACTGGTTTCTCTCCTGCATTAGTGGTGCTCTTGCTACAGGCTCACTTTAGCAAGGTGCATTCCTGTCTGTGTAAATAGTGCAGATGCCACAGAGCCCATTAACAGGCTGGTTTTGATAAAGGATGAATTTATGGAGTGGTCTCTGCAATCAGGCTGGCAGAACTGCTCTTAGCCCCAGTATTTGTGTCGAGGATATTAATTAGCACTGAGAGAACAGTTTTAACTGCTCTTGACTCAGAAGTTGAGGCACTTCTTAGGACTGCACATCGCCATGGCAGAAGTGCTCAGAGGTGGCTATTGTGGAGCTGTGGCATTAAGCTAAATTTTGTCTGGGTGATCCAGCTCCTCTTGTTTTGTAAGACAGCATTCATGCTTTAAATCTGTCATAAGCCTAAACTGTTACAGCTGTTTGAATTGAAGAATATTACCTGTATATAAACAGTTCGGGCTGGTGAGAAGGGGAAGAGGAGGGAAGTACATGCCCTTGGCCTGTGAAATTCTCCCCTTGCAGACACACAGCTGTGTTGGTTCAATGTCATGTAAAGTCTGTGTGGAGTGCATTAGGAGAATTTAACTATGAATATGCCACCCACCCTTAGGCACTGTCATCAAACCCATTTCCAATAAGACAGATGCTTTTTCTGATGATGCAACATTATTGTAACAGGGGCTGCTTTTGAGCCTCACTTAGCACAGGTGTAATTGAATGGTGCCTCCCCCAGCACTGCTGGACCACTGCTAACTCAGAGCAGTTTATCTTCTGATTACCAGTTGCATCCACTGGCATGTTAGCTGCCAAAATTATTTTGTTTACTCTTTAACTGATGCTGACTTGGTTAACTGCTGTTACCAGCTTCATTTGTGCCACATGGACCAGTGACACAGCTTATCTGGAAAATCCAGGTCTGCTGGAACTGACGCTTAAGTTTTGTTCTGGATGTAACTGTTGCTCTTTAACCCTTTCTGTCCAGAGGTGGCTTGCTCTACAGCTTTCCATCTTAAAGGGTTGCTTTTTGTCAAATGCCAAGTGTTGTCATGTAATTTGTAATTCACTGCACTCAGTCGTATCCTTGCCTTTTATAGTGGATAAAACACTCCAGGAGTTTTGTGCCGAGTCTTTCTCCTCTTCTCACCTTTGCAATTTGGCCTGGTGACTTTGTTGCTGCTATTGCAATTGTTCATGTCTAAGTCTGTGGTTTCTAAAGATTTGGTTTTTGTATTCCTCATCTCCTCGGTATACTCCCAAAGTGCTGCAAAATAAGAGTTCAGATAGCTTGGAAAAAAACACAAAACCCACCAGCAGGCTGTGAAATTGGTAGTAGGTTGCCTGTTGTTAAGAGCAGTGAGGCAAGCCCTGGTTGACCCGACGCTTAACTGAAAACCTCATGACCTTTTTGAAATCAAAGGACAAATCCCCCTCCTTTCAATTACTAATATCTGTGTCTTGGAAATATGATTATGCTGTGTGTCAGGTCATGTCATAAAATGAGCTTTGGTTCCACATATTCAATTAAAAGGCTCTCCAGTTCTCTACTGGTAGAACAAATGCGAATTAACCTTTCAGTAACATCTCCAAATGCCTTTCTCAAATCTGCCTGTGGATTCAGTAACTTCTGTAGCTACACGAATTGTGTTGGTTTAAGAAGTATACCCATTTTCGGCTCTTATCTGTGCAATTACTGTCTATAGCCTGTCTTTTCTTGATTGACCAAGTAATATTCTTGTTTTAATTCTAGTTAATCACTTGGAACTTTTGAAGTGGAAACAGGCTTTGCTTTACTCTGTGGTCTACAAGCTCCTGGGTTTACTTTGATAGCTGTGCAATGTGCTGCTTTCACTTGCTTAAAATTGCAGTCATTTAAAAACCAATAACGGAGGGCAGTATCTACCCCTGTTATTTAGACGGTGATGATTTCAAGCAGAGATGGGGAATCGGAAAGTCATTCCCTGCTCTGCACTTGGCACACTGAAGGCTCCATCCTGCCCTGTGCTGAGCCCTCTGAGGCCCCGATGGTTTTGCAGTTGAATGAATGGAGTCAGCACCTTGCAGCCTCGCTCCCTGACAAGCAGGATTGTGAATCCTGAGAGTCACTTAACCTCTTCCTGACTCCATTTAACCTTGGTTGTAATGACAGAGGGGGATAATCACGTCTGCCTCTCTTAGGGGCAATTTGAAGCCTAATTAATTGATATTAGTTAAAGCATTTGAGATCACCCGTTGAGAGGTACTAAAGGAAGCTGGGGGCTGAAGGGGGAGCATAGCCCTTCCTCGTGCTGAGGGTAGAGCACAAACAGCACAAACACCATGGTCTCACAAATCACTGGGCTTTCAGATCTCTGAGTAGTTGGCCAGGTCTTTGCTATTGAAAATACAGTTTAAGTTAGTATATTTGATATGGAAACAGTCTACAACATTAAAAAGGATGCATGTTTAAACTATCTCTGAAAAAATCTCATGTAACATATATGCACATCGTTTTGTTACTTTATTTATCAGATTTTATTATGTACAAGATGCTAAAGGCACACACGGAAACAACATGGGTGGGGTTATATGTCATTATGTATTAATAGTGGGCAAAAAGTATAAGCTTTCTGAAGTCAAAATGCCTGATACTGCACTGGTGTATAGCCATTTTAGTTAGGATGCTCAGGTTAGGGTCAGCAGGACTGTCATCCTCACCTGACCGGTGGGGCAGTACTGGCACACTGCAGCTCCTGGCCGCTCGGGAGATGGTGATACAAGGACAGCAAAACCATATCACCTCTGTAGCAGTTTCAGCTCAGCGATGTGAGTCAAGGACAGGCTGCAGTCTGATCAGGTAGAGAACCACTGCATGAAAGCATCTTTTTCAGAAAACCATTTCCTTTCAGACTAAAAATCACTAGTGATGGGGAATTGAATTTCCTGTCTGAATTTGACTGGCTTCAGCACGCAGCCAGCTCTGGAGGTTACTTAGCCTTTGGCACTCTGCTTGAATAGCTTGTTATTATGAAAACTAGATTGACTTTTCTCGATTTCTCTCGCTTCTTTATCTTTGGATTTAAGCTGTTGAACACTGAGCTTCCTGACTCCCTTTGCCATGAAACACACCTTCCAGTCCTGTGGTTTTTCTCACGGGTCTTCTGAGCCCACTCCAGTTCTTGATTGACCCAGGACTGCAAACAGCATTTTGGAGGTGCCAGGCATAGAGGCCCTCTCCGCACCTACTTAATATTTTCATTTATATATTCAATGAAGTCCTTTTTGACAACTCCATCATTTTCTTTCAAAGCTATATTGCTAGTATTGTTTGGATTTCTTTTGCTTCTAATACATTTAAAGCCCCTTATATACTTAAAACATCATTATTACCTCTGCTGACTGTAGATACTGCTTTGATGTCCATTTGCTTCCTTTATCTATTCTGTACAAATTGTTAGCTTTTGATTTATATTCATTAAAAACAGCTTCACCTTTCTTCTGTGTGCTATGCTAATACAGCTTCCACTCTTCTAAAGAAACTGAATTAACCTTGTACTGTTCAGCTGTAGAGAGGTTATATTATATCACTGGGCTTTGTAGTTTCAAATTAAACAAAGCATGAAGTAACTTAAAGGACATTTTTCATATTTAAGCAAGAAGAAACCTGTGTTTTTTGGAGAGAAAACTTGATTTAGGCAATTCTGAAAATTTCACACAATTTTATTTTAAAAGTAATAAGGTGAATATTGTCCAACAGGGTGCATTTGTTTCATGCACTGCTCTGGAGACATCTTTGTAATTGCCATCTGGTGCTAATACTTCTGTACATTGAAGTTTTAAGAAACTGTAAGTTTTTCTTTGGACTCACTATCAACTCTAAACACTTCTCTTGGTTAAAAAAACCCAACTCTGTCCAATGAAAAATTCTCCATTTGAATGTAATAAAGACATGTAGGTTATACACTTGATTGTTCCATTGCTTTGAAATCCTCTTTGCATCCCTTCTGCATCCCATGGCACCCTGCAATTATGGGAGATGTTTACAGTTCTTAATACAGGATATTATTTCTGTGGATTTATTGAATTGCTACCACGACATATACTTGATTACTCATGTTTGGGGCAGCGTGCACTTGGTTTTTAATATCAGTTTTCTGTCTTTCTTACCTTACCTGACAAAAGGGTTTATACTGTTTTTTCCTCAGTCTGCTTTTTTAAAAAAAAAATAGTTTTCAAGGTGATGTGAGCGGTTAGTAAGTTTCTCTATTTCCCCATGCAGTATATTTGTTTTCCATCATGTATACAAATGTTTTGTGACATCATGTTGGAAACCACATCCAGCTCAACCCTGCAGTTCTTTATTTCTTCAGAGTCCTCAAACCAGTGTTTCCATGAGGATGAAGCTAGCTTCCATGCTGGCCTCTCCAACACCTTTCTGTGCCCAAATGTTGGCTCATTGATTCTTTCCTCAAAGACACCCAGAGAAAATGCTGTACCATGCAGTTGTTCCTGCTATCAGTAAATTCAGTTCACAGAAAATAAGCTGGGCTATATATTTTCCATCACTTCATCTCCCCAAAGACCCACTAGCTTTCTTTTAAACGCCTCTCTAATTGGAGAGACTGACTCCCTCTCCCCCTCAGAGATAATGGGTCTGAATGAAGCCTGCTTACTTGCTTACTTGATTTCCCTTGTCTACTGTTCATCAGCCATTCCTCTTGAATTTTTACCCACAGAAACCATATTTTTCATGTACTGGATCAATCCAGAACCACTTGATTTTCAAGGTGAGGAATCTGATGGTGCCCTCCATGACTGTACTACAGTGTGCCTTCCCAGCCCTTAACCAACTTTACAGCATGAATGGTGGAAAAAAAACCTGTAGAAAATATCGGGTTCATGTAAAATTTTAAATTTGTAATGCAGAGGCGAAGAGAACTTAAAAGCCCTCTATTGCTGATGTTCTCATATGGATCCGTGGACTTGTGGTTTAAGCAGGCAGCCCCCATCTTCCAGCAGACTTCAGTGGTCAGGCAGAGCAGATGCCACCACGGGCTGCTTGGCGGTGCCTCCAGAGTGCAAAATTTTGAGCACAGATTGGTGAGAATGTCTGGCCAGAGCTATAACAAATCTGTATAATTTGCTGATTGGGAACAGAGAATGGCCTTAACACCTGGTACTGCATGTGCATTAGATGTTGGGCTCTTCTGCTTTCCTGCCAGGTGATGCAAGTGTGTTTCTGCATTAGGAAATGAAATCAGCTTGAGATTTTCAGAAGTGATTAGAGGTTTTGAGCACCAGTGCTGGGATCCTTTGGAAAGGCTAGATGTTCCAGGAGCAGATTTCTTTCAGATATCTCAAGTCAGGCACAGGAAATTACTGTTCAGTTCACATCTGCTGTTAACCCTGTTGAGATCAAATTTGACAATGGTGTAAAAATGAAGAAAGAAAATTGGTAAAGCAAAGCCCTGCACCTACGTTAGAAGGCTCTGCTCCCAGAAGTGCTACTTCCAGTGCTGCTCAATTGAAAGTCTGCCTCTTGGCCTTGAAGGAAGCCTGTGCGCCTACCATAGCACCCAAATTATTCAACTAAAATGAAATGGAATTAATCTTCCCACATCTTTAGTCCATAGTGGCTTACTGTCCTATAAATACAACTGGGAAGGGGCAGGACCTTTTGATTCTTGACAGCTTACCCACACCTTCAGATGCCACCAGTTTAATCTCTTACCATTGCAGCCCATCTGGAAAATCCTTTGTAAGGAGTCTGCACACTTCCTATCCTCCTGTACAGTGCTCAGTACATTTCCTTTCTTTGCACTTTCAAATCTGGAAGATAGTGTTAACACTTAAAATAAATGTGTGATAGTGGGTGTGAAGAGGGAATGGGGAGAACAAGTTTTCCGTCTGTCAAAATGAAGACATCAGCCTCTGCTTTTATTTTTTTTGGCATGTGTGCTTTAAATAGAATGACTGGGTTGGGTGACTTCCAAGTGTTTGCTGCATTTGGCAATGCTTCTAAGTTGTAACAGATGAAGTTCTGCTATTCCATATGATGTGCTCCTTCCCCCTTTTTCGGTGACTCCTTGAAACTCCTCGGGAATTCAGCATAGCATTCACATCTGTTCCGTGGATGGATGTCCAAGGCTAACAAAATGCCTACTGGACTTGGAGTCAGCTCTGCCAAAAGCCATATGGTTGTGTTTTAGTTTTGCAAGCACAGTGCAGTAAAGAAAGGAGGTTGGGCCAAGACAGAAGTGAGGGGAGGAGGGATGTAGCTTCAAATCGGTAAATGAAGGTAACTTTTTGTCGTTTGGTATTAGTGTGGGAAGATGAGAAGATCGCAGAGAAGAGGAAATAAAAGCAGTGAGCGTAGGTTCCTTTATCAGTTGTTTTGAATTACATGACACTCCTCTGTGTGGTGTTTTGACCACAACCTCAAAGCATATTTGGTTTTGCCTACCTTTTCCAAAATGCTATAACAGTCTAGATAATCGGATGCTTCCTTTTGGCCTTACAAGATGTGCATCTTTGCTGAGAACCATGCTCAAAGCCTTTCTCGACGCCACCTATTGAACACCATGCAGCAGCAGCATGTGCAGTGGTGATGCACTAGGGTGAAAGGGATATTGAGCAGCTGCTGATGCTTCTCTGAGCAGTCACCAGCTAAATGGCCACTTGGTCTGTTTTCTTACCAGCCATCTGTTGGCCCCTGTAAAATGGCAGCTTGCATTTTTAATAGCCATTGGACTTTTCTGTGTCTGAAAGAATATCCTTGTTATTTGTTGAGTCGTGTTCTGGTTTTCTTGATGAGTGTGGCTCATGGAGAGCTCTTACCTGCTGCAACTTTAGCGGGGACTTAGAGAGAGGCTTTACCAAATGCCCCATCCTCTGCAAATCCAGCACCCGTGAGATAGGAGACACATCAACTGATGTATCATAAAGGTGTTAGAGGCGAATAAGAAGACATGGTCTCATGTTTCTCTTGAAATATCTTTTATTGAGGGTTTGAAAGTTGCTGTTTGGTGAAATCTAAATTTCAAGCTCGAGATCATAAGCAAAAAGGGAAACCTGAAAGGTGTAAGTTTTTAGGAGCTTTTATTTTTTAGTGTAACAGTTGGAAGTGCTTTCCAGTAAACTACAGCATATAAGTATGTGGACTAGAACAACAGTTATTGTTTCAGGGGTGCCTGATTTTTCTCAGATTCTTGTCTCTGGAATTCTTTTTAGATGTTGTCACCAGTTCTGATTTATTTGTTTAGAGCAGTGCTAAAAAGTCAACCAAGGCAGTCACCCCACAGTACAGGAAATTATCCAGGATGTGTCAAGAGGCAGGCTTGACCCAAAGGCTTTTCAGTATCAGGCAGATAGGGCAGGCAAGTGGTTAGAGAAAAAATGCATCACCAAAGTGGGCTAATGGACATGGGAGCAGCCTGGAACACTAGCTGCCACCACTGCCACTTCCTCCTTCTTCTCTTCCTCCTCCTCCTTTTATTTCTTGACCATTTTCTCCCAGACAAATGCTGAACAACTCAACAAAGTTTATAGTTTGCAAGCTGTAGAGGACCTGCACTATCTCCCACTGAAACACAGCTGCCATCAGGATAGACTGCCATTACGCTGCATAAAGAGTTTGAAGCCATTAAGATGGCTTTGCAGAAGTGCCTCAGTTTCCCAGGAAATGTCCCCCTGACTTTTCAGTATTCTTAGTTACTGCATAGACTCTCAGTGTATTTATACGGTTATGTCACTGCAGTGCTTTCAAAATCCTATTCTGAAGAAAAAAATACTCTAAAATTCAAACCAGTGCATGTAAGCAATGAAAATGCATTTTCGTGAAGATGAAAGGGTTGTGCATCCTTCCCTTTGTGGAAAGGGGTGTGCAGTGTTTATCCACAGATACTGTTTTTCTTGTCAGCTAAAAGAGTGAGTGCAGTTTATGAGAGGGTGGCTGCAAGCCTCCTAAGAGGGCATTTGTTCAGTACTGACTTAAAAGTAACACAGCCACTTGTTCATCATTGTAAAATACTGGTAAACAACAGTAGCGTAAGCTGTAATTGGACCTTGTGAGCAACTCATCTGTGCTCTGTTCTGTTCCTATCCAGAAATAATAGCAGGGTAAACTCTTTTGCCTTTGCTAGCATTATACAGGCTTGACAGAATTGTGTCCGTTCCTTTTTTCTCTCCATCTAAGCAAAAAATAGTGTCCTGAGTCTTTGCTTGGGAACAATCTCTTTATGCTGTGTTTGAAAAAAGTAATTTGTTACACATATGCAGGTACTTTCCCTTTCAAAGCCTTACTTAGTATTGATATTTTGAGAGTAGTTTAGATTAATTGTAGACAATAAACATTGCTTCTGAATTAAGAGCACTCACATCTGAATCTTGAATCAAGAGAGCAGTTCTTGTTCCCCTTCTGTGGCTTCTTCTGAAATGTTTGTGAGTAAATTTAGTGTATGTTTAGGCAAGGGATGAACTGACCTTTTGTTCAGTGCTGTGGTGGTACAAAGAAGTATGAGCCCATCTCCCACACAATGTTGTGGGGTTCTTGTGTGCCGGGTCTGTAAAACTCTTCTGGGATTGCCCATTTGTGATGAACAGGAGGAAGGTCTCCAGGAAGGCCAGCAGCAGTCATCCTAACCTGGGACTGGACCTCTGCTCTCCGCAAGTGAAAGATGTGTAGTCTGTTGGACTTGCTTCTCTCCCCCTCCCCTTGTGTTCCTGGTGACTTGGCTCTAACACAGGCAATTCCCAAACACTTCTAAATACTCCCGGCAACTTCCTTTCCAGCTTCCAACCTCCTCCTGTTCACAACTGCACTGCCTTTATTCCTGTGTCCAAATGTAGCTGGTATCTGTGGCAACACCAGTAATAACCTACATGGTAATACCCCCAAGGAGGTACAGCAGCAGGGAAATGGTTTGTCCATTTGTGGCTAGCAATCTTAAAATGCTCTTAAGGGACTGGCAATAGAGAAAAGCCCCCTATACCATGGTCCCTATATGGGATGTTGTGTAACTGTAAGTATACACTTAAACTGCTTGAAGTCAGAGGGATTTTAAACATGTGCTTAAGTTCACGTAGCTTACACATGGTCTACAGATGCCTTGTCCTGCTGTTACCAGAACTGGAGAACTCTTGTCTAGAATTATTTTTAATACAAATTTTCCACTAATTCACCTTGTGTCTTGAGTTTGTCCCAGTATCTTATTTACAACTAATATTTATGCTGGTTTTTTCTTCCTGTGTCAAACAGGGTGTCCCCACTGTAAAAATGCCATTCCACATTTTACAACCGCTGCCGAAGTCTTTAAAGAAGATCGAAAGGTAACGTGCTGTTAATTATTTCTGAGATCTAAGAATGTTTTCCACCATTTGTACTTTATAGGCTTTGCTTGTAGATAAAATTGCTGTTATACTAGTAGAAATGTATCTGCATCTTAGGGGTTGTATCTTTTTTGGTCAAACTCAGTTACACTTTAACCTATTCTGTTTCCCTTAATTTGTTGTCTTTTCTGTTTAATTCTTTGTGTAAGAGTTCTTTTCTATGAAGCAAAACGCATTCTTTCTCACTGAAAGATTAATAAAAGGTAATTTACATTATCTCCATTCCCCTTCAGCTTTTGTCAGCCATTGAGGTGCATGTGGAGAAATCACAGTTGTGTGACAGTGCTGAAAACCTCAATCATATAACTAATCTTTGGTTGCATAGCATAAGTATAATATATTTCTGTAAGTTGGCTGACTTGAGTCCAGGATGTCAGGCCCTTCTAGGACCCTCATGCTACTGCCTTGAAAATACATCTGATGGCTTAAGCACACCAGTTAATTTCCTTACATCAGCTGAACCATTTTAGCTGACTGCGTGCATATCTGGGATTAAAAAAAAATCATCTGAGCCATGGGATTTAAGCAGATAACTATCTAGAAACCCACTAATTGTCTTTGAGTGAAACATATTTCATTCTGATCTCCAAATTTGTTCCAACTTCACAACTACTTTGTGTTTAGGTGTGGCATGAAAAAGATTTGTCAATTTAATAGGGAAATTCCTCTCTACAGCTTCTTGAGGAAGGGAACTGGAGAGGAGGTGCTGATCTCTTCTCCCTGGGATCCAGTGATAGGACATGTGGGAGTGATTCAAAGCTGTGCCAGGAGAGCTTTAGACGGGACATTAGAGGAAGCATTTCTTTACCAAGAGAGTGGTTGGACACTGGAACAGGCTTCCTGGAGAGGTGATCGATGCCCCAAGCCTGTCAATGTTTTAAGATGCATTTTTACAATGCCCTTAACAACATGCTTTAACTTTTGGTCAGCCCTGAAGTGTTCAGGCAGTTGGACTAGATGATTGTTGTAGGGCCCTTCCAATGGAAATAGCCTGTTTTCTGCTCTCCTCTCCTCTGCTCTCCTCTCCTCTGCTCTCCTCTCCTCTGCTCTCCTCTCCTCTCCTCTGCTCTCCTCTCCTCTGCTCTCCTCTCCTCTGCTCTCCTCTCCTCTGCTCTCCTCTGCTCTCCTCTGCTCTCCTCTGCTCTCCTCTGCTCTCCTCTGCTCTCCTCTGCTCTCCTCTGCTCTCCTCTGCTCTCCTCTGCTCTCCTCTGCTCTGCTCTCCTCTGCTCTCCTCTGCTCTCCTCTGCTCTCCTCTGCTCTCCTCTGCTCTCCTCTGCTCTCCTCTGCTCTCCTCTCCTCTCCTCTGCTCTCCTCTCCTCTCCTCTCCTCTCCTCTCCTCTCCTCTCCTCTCCTCTCCTCTCCTCTCCTCTCCTCTCCTCTCCTCTCCTCTCCTCTCCTCTCCTCTCCTCTCCTCTCCTCTCCTCTCCTCTCCTCTCCTCTCCTCTCCTCTCCTCGGTAATTTTGAAACAGTTATACCCCTATTAATCTGCCTGCCACCATAACAGAAGAATGTCATGTTTTCTTTTTCTTTTCCTCTCATCTTTTCTGTAACTCACAGAAGATGCGTCAGATTGACAAGAAACAAATCATTCTTGTATCACTGACTGCATAAAATTAGAAGTCCATCACTTATGCCCTCTGGCACACAAAAGATTTAGAGACATGCAGCTTTCATTTCTCTTACTGCTGTAAATTTGTGTGCTTGGATACCGATTGGTTACTTGTTTGTTTCCAAGATCACTGAGAAAGTATCCTTGTTTTCCCACTTTTTTGGTAGTTCCCCGTGAAGCCTCTCTTTCCTAAACGCATTAAAATTTCAGTCAGAGGAGATGAAGCAAAGGTACTAAACAATGTGAAACTTGCTTATTAGAGCTCCAGGATGTATTAACAAGCAGTCTGAATCATGGTGCAGTTTACTGGACATGGTAGTCGTGGTGGCAAATGCAGGCTTGTGAAGCTTTCGGTTCAGACTGCAGGTTATGAAAGGACTCCAAGAGCAGAGCAGTGATTGACGGTTGCAACTCTTGACTTCAGTTTAGGGCTGAAGTGGGGAGGTATAAAATGTAATGAGTTGGAACAGGAGGGCCAGTAGGGAATATTAAGGCTGGTATAGTTTCAAAGAGGTGTGTGCAGTTAGGGAAAACGATGTTATTCCACCCCAGTGACTTATGAAAGTGCTAGGGATTGATTATCTGGGGACCCCTATTTAATTGTGTACAACCATAACCTGCCAAGGTGCTTCTTGCTGCCAGTTTGTGCCCTTGTGGAAAAGAAAATAAACCAGTTTAAGACTTCAGTAGGTTAGATGGCTGTTTCCACAAGTAGCACAGGGCATATTCCCATGTTTCAAACTGGGCTGAGCCTTCAAACTTTGGCTAATTCATAGTTCTGTAGGGTTTCAAACTTCTGCAGAATTACAGCCTAAGAGGGAAGAAGTATTTCTTCTTTCAAAAACAGGGAAAGATTACTAATTTTCATTTTTAGTCTGTAGTAGTGTCTTTTTTTTTTTTCCCCTAGAGAAAGGTTTTTTTCACTTCAACAGAGTATGGTAGCATTTAAACTGTATCTTCTTTTCAATAAGGGTGGTCCTTTAATTAAACATTTAATTCTGCAGAAGCCAAAGAACAATCAAAAACATTCCAGCCTTGAATTGCTTATAAATGGTATCTTAAAAGGTATCCTTTGGGAGACTTTGAGTCTTTGCATTGGAATTTTGAAGATGAGCAGAGCTTGAAGCTGTTAAATACATGTCTTTGGCTCTGCAGATTCACTGTAAGGAGGTGGTTTTGGCGCAGAAGTCCCCCCTCCCCCGGGGCTGTGTGTAATGCTGTGTACTTTTCATCATCTGCACTGCTGGAGTTGGAGTTTAAAAATGCAGTGCTCGGAACATTGGCCCCAAATGTCAGTTCTGGTTGGCCACATCACTGCTGGTGATTTCGGCAGAAATCCTGAGCCTGCTCGCTTGCCTAGGGTGTCTTTCCATGTACCTGGAGAAATTCAGTGCCAGTAAGACCAGATCAGTGGAGAAGCTAGTCCAGTGAAGAAGTTAGCATATTGCTTTCAGTTATTCAAAAAGAAAAAAAAAAAAAGAAAAAGAAAAAGAAAAAAAAAAAGCCATCTGGAACATTCCTGCCTTGGGGCACTGTGGTCTTTGCATACAGCTGCCAGGGGAAAGCCTTTGGCCTGTGCTCCACAGCTCAAGTTTTGGCAGTGACCAGTGTATGTCAGAAAATGCAAATGTGAGGATTGTCACTTTGCTGAACAGATTGAAGAGCAGGAAGGCATGTTCACTAACTACTCCAGAGACTCTTGAAAGGGCACTGGCTACATCTTAAAAAAATCTGCATTTTGCCTTTTGGCTGATCCTAAAGTTAAGTTTAAAGGAACTGATTTGTGATGCTCCAGCTTGAATTTGCTGAAGGAAAGCTCTTGACTCCTCAAGGCTTCTCAGTAACAAATCTCGGGAACTCCCCCAAAGGGGCTGCTGCTTGACCAGTCTTCTCCATTTTCACAGAAGACTGTTCCTGTACAAATGCACTGACCTAAATCAGAGGCCTGCAACTGGGTTCTAGCGAGTTTGTACAGAAACAGCTGTGGCAGAGATTGCTGGAAAGAGTACAGCTAATGGGGTGAGTTGGGGTGCTAGCAGGGGACTGCAAGACAGCAGTGAAACTGGTGAATCCCCAGTGTCTGTTGTGAACCATGGTTTGAACCAAATGTTATCCAAATGAGTTAATACTTCAGTTTGGCCAAGAATTTGATCCCTGTTTGCTTAAAAAGCATGTGTTGAATTTCTTTTTAATTAGACTCATTAAATATGGTCATGTTAGCACTGTACATCATGGTGTCTACTAACAGATTTTCCCTTTGCAAATAGGCCTGCTTTGAGAACAGCTGATGAATTGCAGCTATGGTAATGCTGCTATGGCACATCAGGGCAGCTAGTAATGAATCTTACATTTGCAAGGCCTTTCACATTGAGAACAGTGGCTGAATTGCAACAAGCTTTAGCAGGCCAGCTCATAACTGCTGTTAGGATCCAGAACAGGTAATATAAATAGAAACCTATGGATTCGTCATAGAGAATAATGTGCATCTGTCTTATTCATAGGTGCTTTTAAGGCATTTGGCAACAACAGACTTTTTTTTCTAATAATCAGGTAATTGTCATCTGGAATTGACTATACTTTAATAATGTTGCTTGGAAGTATTCTTTCCCATGCTGCAATTTTACTTTTATTTTAATTTTTTTTAAGCTTATCATATATTATTCCTCTCGCAAATCAATATTCAGTTAGTTACTCACTTCCATTTTCATAACAAAAGTCAATATTAGCTCCAGCAGAGATTTATTTCCTTGAATCAATAAACCAGTGTGTGGCAGTACATATTTTAACAGGAGAGCAACTAGGATTGCAGGGGGTATCTTTACTATATCATCATATGGTGACTGGGAGACAAACTGTTAAAATGAAGGAGGTTTAAGAATAGAAAGGAGGAGTTACCTGGAAGGTCAAGGGATCCCACTTTCAATTTTCTACACATCAGGATGTAATTGCGTTCCTTACCTGCAAGATCCCTCCAGAGCAAAAAGTTGTTTCTCAATTCTGTTGGAAGGGAACTGTGATTCCTGGTGTGTGATTAGATGATACTGCAAGTACTTCTTTTTCCTTCTAAACACAGTAAAAAAATAAGGCATCATCCTTCTGTTACAGTTGAGGCACAGACATCAATGGTCGCATTTTCAGCGTAGGTCCACTTCTATTTAAGCATCTAAATTAAAAGTTCTGATTTTTGCAACAGCTCAGTGTTTGTGATTAGACCACTTCATCTGAACGATATGCTGTGCTCTGTTTCCTTTCTTAAGAGCTCTTCAGAGCTGGTCATACATCGCTCACATTCTAATGCCGTGCAAAGTTAAGTTTGCAACTCTGTAGTTAAGCTCCCACTTCTTTGGTAAAACCATGAAACGTTGCTGTGGGACTTCCCTTTTCACATAAAGATATTTTCTAGTCCCAGATGTTGCTAGAGTCATGTTAAACTATACTGACTATGGAATAAAGGAGAAAGGCATGCTAATCTGGTATTATTTTTTACATTTTGTGATTATTATGCATTATTATGATGCATACTAATCTGGTATTATTGTTTATTATAAGCTGCATACCAGTTGTGAGGAACTACCAATAACTTTAAGAAAGCTGAATGTACTCCAAGGAACTTCCTCTGGTGTCCACAGTCTCTGATTGACTCTCTTTTCATTTGATAACTATTCTATTCCTGCTACAGCTACTGAATAGGATGGTGATAAACCTGAACAGCATTGCCTCTGGAGAGAGAACTTGTATATAATGATGTATTGTCAATATCTAAGGCAGAACAGCTTTAGGTTGTGGAGAATCCATAACCCCATGGAGTTTTGTGTGTGTTGCAGATACAGCACTTAGGGTTTTTGCCTCCTGAAATGTTTTTTCAGTGGATTGTTCCCTCTGGTTAGAGGAAAGTTAGGAAAGCTCAAGAAATTAAATTTTAGCCCTAACAATTAAAATCTCCATAAAATCAATCATGTTTTCTGAAAGCTGTTATGCTGGGTTTTTCCATAATGAAAACAAACACACACACACACACACACACACACACACACACACACACACGTCTTACACCAGCATTAGGAAAGTTTCTTGTGCTCTCAGACTTCTAGATAGTTTTTTCTCTCTTGATGAGAGGGAATTCATGAGAGGTGATCCCAAGTGTCTTGGCTCCAGAATACATATCAGGGATGTCTTATGCTTAATCTATCTGAAATTTCTGGTTGAATAAAGTTTGTGTTTTTACAAGGCGAAAGTATATAGGTCTTGCTAACCTGTGCTTTCCAGGGAACTTCCTCTAAATTGTTACTGGTAGTTGAATATGAAGATAATTTCTGAGAGTAATATTCTCCAGAAGTCTTTAACCACACTTTGGTAGAGGTTTTTTGGATTGTTGTTTTTCCTGACTCAGTTTCCTGACTTCAGCGATGCAGAAAAAACGTATCGCTGCTCACTTGAGCCAGGACTCGTGCAAAGCCTTTCTTTTTGTGGACAACACCTTTTCACGTGTGGCCTTTCAGTCTAGCCCTGAAGTAATTCACCCTAAATGAAAACTGTTGTAGGAGACTCCTCTACCAGAAATGGAGTTTAATATTCACGGTCCATGAAAACACAAACAGAACAAAGCAAAGGGCATCAGTGCTGTTTGCTGAAATTCTGGTATGTCTCGGAGTTCAGCTGTCTGAAGTTGATAGAATTGAGATTGGAATTGGTCCTCAGTCCAGAAGTGCGTTTTGCTACAAGTGTTTTTCAGCATTACTTTTCTCCTCTTGCAGTGAACTATATTTGATCTTCCGCTGTGAGACAGGCAAGACAATTAGGACTGTGATGCTATGGTAATGAGTGCATAGAGATGGTAGCAACCTCTATATTTAGGCTGCCTTAACATTTCCACTTTAAAGTAATCACTCAAGCTCTTCTAAGTACTCTTACTCAGCTACTGTTGGCAGCAGGCATTTGAAATGCAGCCTCAGATACAGTCTTGGGAATTAGATGTCTCTCTATGAAATTTTGCTCAGGTCTGTGTGAGTTACAAGGCTTTTGAAAATTGCCATTTCTCTTCTCTCACTGGCTGTAAAAATAACCGAACAGGAATGTATATTCTGAAGAGCTGGGCTCAAAATGACGTTTGCCGGAGCAGCGGTGAGTCCGTGGGGCTGTGTGGGAGCTTACATCAGAAGCATTCCAGAGAATGGACATGTCCTCCAAATGCTGCTCCAGATGTACATGTCCCTCACCATTAGACCTGTTAGATTAGGAATAGCATTAGGGTAATGTGACTGTTGCAGCCAGACTTAGACTGGGGTCTTCGTGCATTATTTCGGTGCACAACAAATGCACAGACGGACCAGCTTAGATTTCCATGTGCTGTAGAGAAGAGTTGTATCTCAAGCAGACTACTAAGCATTTCTCTCAGAAGCCACCTCCTGGTAGTCCTCAGTCATCTGTTTTGAGGCAACAAGTAAATACGTGCTGAACCAGGTTAACAGTGGCTTATAGCATTGCATTCCTCCACTGCAACCTCTTCTCCTGACAGCTGTTCTCACAAAAGCCTTTTGTAAATGAAATTGGGCTCTTCACTCCAACCAAAGCCAGTCTAGATGTCTCCAGAGAGGTACAGAAAAAGAGGGCTTCTCTTCCTTCCAATGTACTAAAAACTAATTTTTTTAATCTCCAAGACACTATCTAAGAACAGATGGGTCATCAGTCACAACAGTTTCATGCCTCAGACCAGCTATTAAGATCTGGATGAGTGCACATATTCTTTCCCCTTTTTCTGGTTGTAATCTCTCCCTGTGTGATATTTAGAGCAGTGAGAAAAAACCAGTTTTATTTATTCTTCCTGTTTTCAGGGAACCAGGACTTCCAGTATTCTTTCTACACTAATACTGTGACATGAAATAAATGTTTGTCTCCACTGTAAGCTTTTCTTTACACAGAAGTAGCCAACAGGGCTGTAAATTTTGGCTGGCTGCTAAGGTCAGGAAGGCATAAATACTCAGATGAAACTCTTTTGCAGCGTGTGATTCCTAACCTTTCGTTTTAACTGTCTCTGAAAGAGTAGGAGTCTTTCTGTTTACAAAAAGAAAAAAAGTGTGATCATACATGTTTTTAACAGCTCTCAAGAGTCCTGTTTCTGTAATAGCCTTATTAATGTTTAAAATGAAAAATAGAAACCAAATATTTAAGGTAAGAACACTGCTCACTTTATATAGTCCCTTTCATCTGAAGACAGACCCAAGTGAGATCTTACTGAATATTGTCTTGTCAGGCCTTCAAAGCCAAAACAAAACAAGCAAATTAACAGAAGTTAGCTTTGCCAATCTTTTTAATTACTGCTAGGCTACATGAGATCAGGTTTTCTCATTTTGACAGTGTCACCATGAAACTGGAGACCATTATGGAATATTAAGTGATCTTTTAATTATGGAAGAACAGTTAACTGCAACCCTAAAGTCACGCAAGCAAAAGGTAGTTTGATCAGATTGTTTGAAGGAGGCTTGTGGAACGGAAATTTCAGGTTAAGATGTGTCTGCTCTGAAATTAGCACTTGATACATTTTAACCCACAATTGCAAAAATCGTTCCTCCAATTTGTTTGGTGTTTTTTACATAGCTTGTACTTAAACCTGCTTGCTCTTCAGCAGAGCATGTAACAGGGCTGTGAAGGCAAGCCTGCGTGAGCAGCAGTTTACGTTCAGAGAAGAACTGCTGCTCGCAGGAACAGTCAGTGTGAAATCACAGCAGAGGGCTCAGCTGCTTTAAGTAGAAGCCTAGGAATTGCCTTTTGTTTCAACATCAGAAAAGTTAAGTGCAGCCCCTCCTCAATACTTCACAGATTCAGGTTTCAAGTGTCAAAGCTTCTAGGGTTAGCCTGAGCTGATGCTCTGGGGCTGTGAGGTTGCCCTTCCTCGCTCTGCCTGTGCTGAAGCAGGCAGGGACAGAGGGTGTTGCTCTGCTGCCAACAGACTGAGAGCACGGCAGGCTGTTTTCTACTCAGGGTTTGTTTGTGTGACAGTAGCATCTAGAGGTCTCAAAAGGAATTTAAGCCCACTTTGCTAATGGCTGCACATAACATGCAGTCCCTATCTTAAAGGATAGAGTAAAAAAACACAGGAAAGGAAACATAAACCCAGGCTAAGATTGCAAGCAAGCAACCTTCTTCTCTATGTGCGTTACTTGGTAGACAATGCTCTGGCCTCTCACCCATCCATGTTTGACCTTGGGAGAACTGAATGGAGTTCTATTTGGGGTAGAAATCATTAATCTTTTATTAGCCTGCATAAGTGACCAGCTGTGTTTGTTCAAGAACAGAAGAGGTAACTTTTCCGACCATTAGCCATGCCGCAGGATGGAGGTTGGGTTAGGTGGTCATTACTGTTATCAAAGTCACCCTGTCGCTATTCATCAATTAAAACCAAAGTGTGGGAAAAATACTGCAGCATGACAGAGCTGTGACTGCGTGCTTGGATTTGGTTTCCCTAACACAGCCTCTGGATTTTCCACTCGGAGTCTAACGCAGTGCTCAACGGGGAGGCTAGGAAGGTGATTTTCTGCTCTGTGAGTTGAGCGTGCCTTGCAGCTGCGAAGGCCAGGTGCTGTGTGAACAGCACAGTGTTTCACTGGGAGGGAGCAGGCTTCTGCTCTTCCATTCGTGTGGCTTGACCTGATGACCACCCTCTGATCTTCCTCCACAGCTGAGCCGTCACAAAAGCTGTTGCATTTTTGGCAGAAGACTTGGGTCTCTCCTAGTGTTAAGTCTAAGCTGCAGCAGCATAACCATGAAGTGGAGTCCTGCTTTGTCTTCTCCTGCCTCATGCTGATCTCTTGCGTTTCAGATTGCCTACGCTGCAGTGGACTGTGCCAAAGAACAGAATCATGACCTGTGTAAGCAGGAGGGAGTTGATGGCTACCCCACCTTCAACTATTACAACTACGGCAAATTTGTGGAGAAATATTCTGGAGAAAGAGGGGTAAGTGAAAGCAGGAGTCATCACCTGATACAGGGAGGAAGGTCTCCTCTGCCTGTGCTGTTTTGCAAATGAAAACTGCGGGGTAAATTTTTATCATGCTGAAAGGACGTTTAACTGCTTCTGTTACTGTCTTACATGGATGAATCATTGTGTACCACACCCCTGTACATCTCTGCATTAGCAACATACTTGGTCTATTTTAGGAACGTGAGAAGAGGAAAAGGGAGTAGATCTGGTAATGTTTTGCTGTATATTTTATTCTTTAAGCTGAAGTCTGCAAGTGAATTTGGACTGAGTAAAAGTGAAGGGTTTATTGCATGGGCTGCAGCTAGATGCAGAAATGCCAGAAAATACAGAACTTACTCCTGTCGATTCTGGATCTGGATCATGCATATACTGCAAACATGTTACGGGTCCACCAGTCTGCCAAATGGTGACAGACCATTGGTTTTATAGCAGGGACAAAGCTGTCCTTTGGAGACTGGGGGAAACTAAATATCCCATTCTTCCTGAATCAGATTCACTCTTGGAGCTCAGGATGGAAAGATCAATTGTGCCAGCTAGCTCATGGGCTAACGTTTCATTCTTTTGTCCTTCTGTGGCCTGCTCATTCTATGCTATGAGTACAAGGGGCAAAATGGCATAATGCCTTCCGTGGTTGTAAAGTGCCTGAAAATAAGGGAGCAATCCACTTATTTGTGTTTGTTCTTTGTCATAACCTTCTAGAGGGACGTTACTCCTCAGCAGTGATTGATTGCCTGAAGAAGCTAGGGTCTGCAAGAAGAACTTGGGGTCTTCAGCCATCCAGTGATTTTGATAAGAGCCTTGCCTGAAAGTTATTGCTGCTATTACAGCTCACCAAATTATAGAGAAGCATGAAGAAGAAAGCCAAATTCTGAGGTTCTTTGTCAGTCAGGATCTTAGGGAAGTCTTTATGGAGCTTTGCCTCCCAGTTTTCTCCAGCATTAGGACCCCAGTAATTACCATTTTACGCGTGCTGATCCAGGTGTTGTTATGGATACTGGGTTTAGTTCCAATTGTGGATCTTTTCTTAAAAGTAAAGATGAGTGCAATAGCCAATAATTAAGTAAAATTTCAGCCGCAATTTTTGTATTTCTAACCCATATTTATAGAAATTATATATGAAAGGGAGGATCTGTGGTGGCTGATAAAAAGAATTTAGCAAGACAGGAGTGCTCTGAGGCCACAGCAGTTGGGAGATGATTATCCCTATGCTGGAAAGTGGACTGACTAATCCCCTACATGCAGCCAACCCTTTCTTGGGTGGAATTAAATTACCCAACAGGAACATCACAATTTCTCTGCTGCTGGCAGCTGTGTTCCCCCTCCACCTCTCCTGGGACCTGTGGTCTTCTGCTTGTGCAGCATCAAATTAGGTTTTGTTATCTCCTATCGTGGTAATGCTGGAGGCAGTGCTTAGCACAGTGCCTTCCGTGGAGTTTCCAGGTCTCTTCACAAATCTGTTTCAGTAACAAGGGATTGCACTGTTAAAGGACTTCTCATCAGCCTGAGAACACCTTTTGAACCATGTTGGCCAACCACCTCCTACTTTGCAAAAGAAATCTCAGGAGAGAGCAGTAGGAGTCAGGGGACCTGCTTTCTGTTCCTGATTCCGGCGCTAAATCAGGTGTCCATGAGCATTTAGTTCAGTGTGGTCCAGCTGGTGTATCATCATTTCACATGGGCAGGGAAGAAGAGAGGCGATGTCAGCTGCTGTGGGAGCAACATGACATGCTACAGCAGGAGCCGTGGCCAGTAGAGCAGGAGCTCTCAGCTCCTTAGCACCCCACACTGGAGAACTGGCTAGGGAAAAGAGCAGGACCCCCAGCAGTAGCCTGTAAGGGGTCCTCCACACCTCCAAGAGAATTAAAGTTCCAGAGTAGAGATTTTTGGGCATTTCACCCCAAGCAACTCAAGCAAGGAAGAATCAGGACACCCTCTGACCCAAGTGTACTTTAAATGACTTTCAGACACACAGCTTTGAAAACTGGGTCCTTTCATGGGGGCTGTTGATTGCCAGATGTCTCCACATGACATACGGCCAAAACTTGTCACTTCATGTTTTATTTCAGTGGAAGAACAGTGTATAGATTTAGAAGAGTGTGTTGTTGTTCAGCTTTCTCAAAAGCTTCCCAGCTTTGGGGTTTGTTTTTGGTTTCTTTTTAATTTTTTTTGGTTTGGTTTTTAAAGTCGAACTTCAACTTCTGTTGTTTTCTACCTCTCTGTATTTTCCCTCTTTTTCACCAGTTTTGATTGGTGTGTTTCAGGATTGCTTAAAAGTAAAAATGGTCACATTGGGTGGGATCAGTGTTACTTAGACAACTGTAGTGTTGGTCTACCCGGAGACAGTGTGTTCAAACACAGGTGTTCACAGCTTCACCTATATGAGCCTTTTGAAGTGCCTGCGAGTTGTGTTCAGAGCTTTCCTTGGAAAAGGAAACTGCTGGCATCCAACAGCCTTAGAGAATCAGAAATTGTAAGCTATTGAAATACAGAGGTTAGCATCTAGGCATCCAGGTTTGGAACTGTTTGACAATAATTTTTACAGTAACTTGAAAAAATGTAATTCCCATCATCTGGATGTGTGGTAAAGGAGGAAGATCATGAGCGAAACTGTTAAGGGATGAGGAACAGTGGCAAGTGTGTATATAGCCAACAAATGATCCACTAACTCTGTCAAAATGACACACCTAGCATACAAATGCAGCTTGAAAATGTCTTTGAGTGTTTTCCACAAAAAGGCATCAATGGCCCTTCTAAGGGACAGATTTTACTTTGTCCTGTGAGTGTCCCTTCTCTTTGAAGTTTGACATGTGGAATCTGCATGGCTGTTTTCCCCTTGCATTGCAGCAGAGCAGCACTGGGCCAGAGCACTGCACAATGAGGCAACGCAGAAGCAATAACCACTCCTTAGTTTATATTCTGCCGTGGGATACAGAAACTAAAAAGTGTTCTTGACACATTGTTTTGGTTTGTTTGTCAAAATATGACCCATATTTTTCTTTCTTCAAAAACAGGAGTCTGGATTTACCACTTTCATGCGAACCCTGAGAGAAAGAGACCATGAAAGAGTAGGAAAGAAGAAGGATGAATTATAGTTTCTGCCTCAAAAGAAGCTTTCCGCTGCACTGTGAATGGTTCCAGGTCTTTTGTTAATGCACCTGAGACTTCACATATTCTCAAGACAGAGACTTTTTTTTATAAACAGCCATGGCCATTTTGTACAATTTTGAAATAAAGTGAAACCACTTGATTTTTAAAAGGAAAATAAATTAGAATGTTGCCATAATGTTTTAAAGAAAACTTAGCATTTTCTCTCATGTTGTGAGACTATGCCCACTGACACTCCTATGCAATATTTTTGTAGTCTGTAGTGTGTCTGTAGGTGATGTCGTTTGATAGGGTGAATTTTTTTTTTTAACGTATTGCAGTACATGTAAAAAACAAAGGGGAGGGGACATGTTTTTTGGTTTGATTCTGGTTTTTTTTTTTTTAAACTAGTGAAGGAAAATGGGACTTGTAAGACACAGATTTATTCAAATGCAGTTTTACATTCTTGTGAAATAGTTACATGTTCTTCAGTGAGATTTGGGGGAACAATTTTAAGGTGCTCAGGGATAAATATGGTATCTGAGTTAATGAAGACATTAACATTGACCAGTCCAGATCTGTTGATTTCATTTAAATCTCTCTGGTCCTTAAATGAGGACTGTTTACATACCTTTATAGAATGTATTGAGTGAATTAAGCCAAGTATCAAAAATCAGCAGACCATGGGTAAAATTAAACTAAAGTCTCCTTTTTTGGCATCAATAATGTTAAAAGCATCTGTAAGTTATGGCAGGAGTGATTATCTTACAGGGGTATACAATTACCCTTATAGGGTGTACAGTCTCCCTTCAAATTATGATTGGGCCATATCAAATATGTATTGGAAAGTGTTATGTTCAACTGTTTTGATAAATGCATAATACTTTTGATAATGGAGTAATTATGTATATTACGTGTTTACATTGCAAAAGTTTATCTGCATTTGTATGTGGGATTTTTCCTTTTTGCTCTTTAAGGAGTTGCATAAACAATCTCTCTCTGACAAAATCATCACTGTAAAACCTGTATTAGCAGGAGTTGAAATGTGTTACACTCTTGATGCTTAGAAAAAAAAAAAAAAGATGATCTGGACGTACTTAATGTCTTCACAGGAGGGGAGAGGGAGGGGCAGAAAGCAGGAAGTTGTGATTCACTTTGAACTAAAAATAAATTTTAAAAAAGACAAGTATTTTTATCATTAATCAACCTTGTTCAGCTTCTTCCCTGCTGGGTGAACGACCGTAGCTGGGGGTGGTGTAGGAAGAGCCAGCGCACGCAGGACGAGTGCCCACCGCCCCTTTGCTGGGGACAGCCTGGTGTCCAGGTGTGCCGGGCAGTACGGTGGGTGTTTGGCGGTGCAAGGGTTGGCCTCCATCTGCCTTGGCACTCAACAGGCAGATGAAACAGCTTTTTACAGTGAAGAACTGTGCCTTGGGTCTGAAATCCTCCTCTTGCTCCTCAGTCTGCCCATCTCATTTTCTTTTGCTAGTTTGGATCTTTGGTGAAGGCTGTGCAAATGGTCAACTCGGCACTGTGCTGCTCAGGAGGCAAATGGCATCCAACCTCCTTTCTCGATATTTTTTCCTTCTTCTCTCTTGCCCAATTAATGGCACCGTACGTTTGGCACTTGTTAAACTGCTGAAGCCATTAGTGAGTAATCTGGAATACCGGTAGCCTGATTGGCCTTGAATGGTAGCCAGCTTGTTAACCATGACATCAGTTTGAACGGCGATGGAGCTGTGCCAAGTATCTTCTCTTATTAGGCACCTGATGAGTCTCTTCACTCAAAAAATCAGCTGCCTGGTAGTACATAATATCCTAGTGTGAAAGTAGCTTAATTTATTAAGTCTGTGGGCTTTTCTTCTTTTCTGTTAGCGTAGTTACTTCATGTTGTGTTTAGTACTTTTGCATAATATCATGGTAATTCTTTCTTTCAAGCTATCCTTGCATTAGCAGCAAGCAATTCTGCCCCGCATTTAGGAAATAATACATATTGATGCCATTTGATTTCAAACAGGAGTTCTTTTGCTTACCAGCAAGCTATCAAGTATGATCAGTCCAGAACTTACTCCATTTTTTTTGATCTCAGAGTCAAAGTAGCTGGCATTAAAGAAATACAGTCTCCAGAAATGCTTGAGCATTTCTGTGCATAGGCTGTGCCTATGTTGGTACTAATTGCTGAGAAACATAGACTTCTTCCAAAAAAAAAAAAAATAATCATAGCTTGCCAGTGATGACATCACTTGTCAGGATCATTCTGAATTATAGGCTTTAGTAAATGTTTAGGATAGGACAATTGCACACTGTGCTTCAGACCAGTAATTCCTTACAGCTGGTTACACCATAATAAAATTAAAATTAAGGATTCTCGGTTTTCCCTTCAGTCTTTTGTCAGTTACTTCTTGGACTTGGGCATTCATTTTTTTTCTTGGCTAATCATGTGTTAATGCACAAATATAAAATATTTGAGAATAATTTACCTTCTGTTACAGGGTCATGACTCATCTGGTTTATAGTCTGAATGGTTTTTGAAAATACAGTTTTGAACACCATAAACGAGTACATCAAATGGCTGACAAAAGCCTTAGTTACTGTGAACTAGAGTGTACCATGAGCTAGGAGCTTTGCTTCCAAGCCCCTTAATTAGTAGACCAGGTCTGGATCTCAGTTACACTGTTGTAATTCTGTTCCCTCCAGTAAAACAAAAATTGGTGTTTGTATTTGCTACAGAGGTCAGTTTATGTTTATGTTTACATCAGTCAAGTTGAAAATGAAATGCTTTTCAAATTTTTTTCTACAAACTGTGAATGAAAAGTATCTTATATGTAAGAGCTCTTATTTTGTGTAATTAAACAGTTGGGCATTTCACACATTCAGACTTTCCAGCCCTTCGTAGTAGATGCATAGCCCAGGCGTTCATAACCACATAGGGATTTCTGCTGTGGTTAAAAGTGAGTCATATGGGCTTTCAAATCATGAATCATTTATCAGCAAGAAAATTGCTGATAACAAATGCTTTGCAGTGAATCAGAGATTCTGCTCTTGCAATTATGGGTTTGGTCTTTCAGCCCTTTTAAGGTGTGATTCAAAGGTCTTGAACATCCGCTACACTGTTAACCCTAAACAGATTAAATCCTGTTGAGGAGGGGTAAAATGTGTACACAGTGGAGAGGCTGAGCAAGGTTATGTATCACTTTGTTCCTCTGTGTTGGTTTAAACAAGCCTGGAGGTCGGTGTTACTTCTGTTGTGTAATTGGACACAAAAGAGATGAAGGGTGGCAGGACCAAGTGTTGTGGGCAGACTAGTAGCAGCTGTATAGGAAATGTTTTTTCTATCTAATGAAAGAGCCTGAGATGTTGGATTTGTTTCATCCACCAAAAAGAGGGAAAAGAGAGCCCAGACAAGATCCCAGGAGAGTGAATACTCTGGCATATGGGAAACCCAGGTTGGAGTCACAAAATAAGCATAAGTTTATATCCCAGTCCCCTGGGATAATTTGGCTTCTGTTGTAAAGGAGTTATCCATCCATCTCTGACCCAATAACTACATCCTTATTTGTTCAAACTAGAGCAACTCCTACAGAAGGTACTGGAAGAGACTTGCTTTCCAATCTGAATCAAGAAAAGCAATTTAGCAAATATCCATTTCCTCTTTCCTCTCCCTGCAAAATTGCGTTCTGGACCTGGTAGCCCCATTGACCCCCAAACCCCTCCTAACTAGTTGCAGTTGGGTGAAACAGCCTTGGGAATTTTTCTGAACTCCCACACAGGCCAAACTAGGTCCTCAATCTTGCTGACTTAGAATTCTCTCAATAGTCATTGATACTAATGGTCAAAAAAGATTTTACTCCCATTTAATTTGGGAGTAAAAAAGCAGATGCAACTCCCATCATGAGTAAGCTCTAAGAGAATGCTTCAGACAGAAGATGGAATTCAGATGGAATTGCTTCATGGGTGCTTTTGAAATTGCTTCATGGGTGATTTTGATTTTAGAGGCTAACTGTTTTTCAAAAGAGAAGTCCGGACCTGGTGACTTAGCATACAGGTGTTTTCTTAGTCTGTTTTCCTTTTAGAAAATCAAAAGCAAAATCACTCTCCATATTCTTGATAGTGCTATATTACAAGAAAGAAATGTTGCCTGTATGAATTTCCTAGAATAATACTAAGCCCCTGCCAACTGCATTTTACAAATTATGAAACAAGCCATTTGCTCAAAACAACGCTCAGGGGAGTGGGGACTGTTGTCCACGTGCACCTCATTTTAATTTAATAGGCTTACTTTAGTGTGATTGGGTTTGTAATGGTACACTGGGATTGCAGGAGTAAATTCTGAAAACTGAGAAGGGGGGGAGGAAATTAGCTTTTATCAGCAGGTGCTGAGCATCAGGGCCAAACGCTGGCATTTCCTTTGCCTTTGGCAGCCCAGCATCCCTGAGCGTTCCATGGCTCCACTGGAACCGCGGGTGTGCAGCCCTTTGGCTAATCCGGCTGTGTACATAACTGCTCTGTGCTGGAACTGATTGGAAATCAAAATTTCTCCCGTTATTTTCTTTGGCTAGTCATGAGAAGATGCTATGCTTTCTCTGTGCATCCTGCTTTTATTTACTGATTAAGGAAGGAGGGTACCTGGTGTTTCAACAAAGGAAATGACTCCAAATCCCGTTTTATCTGCTGGCAACCAGGAATCCTGGAATGCCTGACTGACCAGCACTGCTGAAATACTCCTTGTGAAGCACCCTCTACTGGCTTGGCTTTTGCCAAGGTTTTGGCAGGCACTGTGTGATGCAATGTTGCAAAAAATCTCAGTATCTAAGGGAGCAATTTCCAGGCTGTGGTTTCCAAGGAGTTAAGCTGAACTGTAAACTCTGTGTATTCATCAGCCCAGTGTAGCTGGTTTTGAGGTCAGAAAAAAGATGTTCTGTTAGCCAAAAATTTAGGGATTTACAGCTCCAATGCTGGCCCATAATTAAATCCAGGAGGATGTCTGGGTGTTTCCATCCAGCTGCTGGACCTGGTCCTTGGTTTGTAAGATTCCTGCCCCCAGAAGTCCTCTATCCTCCTGCCCAGAGCACTCGCCACTCGGGAGACAGTGCTCCTTAAGGAACAGTTATTCTGTGTTTGCTTAGAAAGCATCATAGGGCTAATTATTCTCATTAGCTTTGAGCCACTAATAAATTATCTTTACTATTGCTCTTCCATCACTCAGTAATGAGAACCATTTAGTCAGATTTTGCAGATACTGCTCCCTCCCTCTCTACAACACACGATTCCCTCCCTGCAAGCATTCATCATAGGGAAAAAGCTTCTACGTGAACAAAATCTTTTCAAATTAGTCTCTGGTGCCCCAGTTAAGTGGGTGTCTACATTGCAGGCATGCAGAAGAGCCTTCTTCATTAATATGTGCAATTCTGCGTGAGCTGATTAGCTCTTGCAGCTCATTTGGTAGCAAATGTGTAAATCCGTCACACTCCAAATGCCAAATATGTGCACAGCTAAATTATGGAGAAGTAAGAAACTGCAAGAGTTGGGAGTCTTTACTTGGAAAAAGAGGTCCTTATCCCATGTATTAAATTGGAGCTCTGGATTTATCTAGAGCATTTGTCACTCCTCTGTTTTGTCATTTTTCTGCTTGCAAAATGAATAATTCTTCCCATGCTGTTGATGGTCCTTTCAGTATGTGTGGGTGTTTAATTTTGTGCCTAACATTTGTAACAGGCACCTGATAGCTAGTCTCAGTTCCCATAAAACAACAATAGCAACACAATGCAATCTTCCTTGCACAGTACATGAAACCAAATTAATCAGTTACCAACTATGTATTATTAATAATACAGTTAGCATCACTTTTGTTGTTCCTTTTTGTTTGTAAAAAACTTGTGAAGAGAAAGGGGGCGGGAGGAATGAAATTAGGTTTTTTTAAGTGTCTGTGTCTTTTAGCCAGGGCAGTGCTGCACAATTAAATATGTAATGGTGTATCTGCCCGCATGAGGGAAGCATTAAAAAGTGTCACCTGTGTATGGGGAGGGGCTGGTCTACTGCTGCAAACATTAAGTGCCCTCAGTTACAGATCTGGGACCAAACAAGGAAATTGGCCTTAAGAACCCTAATTTATGCATGCTTTACTCCTCTTCATGCCAAGTAGCTGCAGAGCCAACCCAGCCTCAAGGCCTGGACTCACCAGCTCAGGCCAGCCAAGCACCCTCCATTTTACTTTCTCTCTGCGTGCAGAGAAATTGCAGCAGAGACCCAGCTTGATCTCAGACAAGAGCAATATTCTGGCATTACCTTTTGGCCATATCGGTTATGGGGAAAAAGCTTCCCACTTCCCAAAAATTCTGGCCTGGGAAGCTGTCTTTCTCCAAACTGAGCATAAACTCTCAAGATAACATTTCTAGGAAAATGTGCAGCATAATAACGAAGCTCCCACCCTGTAGCCTCTAGGTTGCTGGTGAGGGGATGCTTATTACTGTACCCCAGCCCGTCGACATGGAACAGGGTGATCAGGTCCAACATTTCCTATTGCAATCCCAAAATGTACTGAGACGTCTCCAAGCATGTGGGATTTGCTTACTGAGAGGGAAAAGACAGCTCTGTCCTTTCAAGACACTGTGGGCTGAGGCTTTTTTTTTTTCCCTTTTTGAAGAGGAACAAGCTGCCTTCAAGGCAGACCTTCCTTGATACAGCAGGAGGAGAATGGGGCCACAGGAGAGCCACTGCAGAAACACAGAGCCTCTGCATGATGCTGCCCAGCTCCTTGCAGGTCCCTTAGGACTTTGGGGTCCATCACCCCTTCTACCTGCAGGAAGCCATAAAAAGATAGCCACAGGACTCCTAACTTTCTTAAAACCTACCTCTCTGCTGAAGCCTTCCTTCGGTGAGAGAGCAGAACAAAAGGAGGGGCTGCACAAGTCACAGCAGCAGAGTTAGAGTTCACCGTGTAATAAAGTCATGTCTCCAGCGAGGTACCACAGTATTAGATGCATTAGGTATATTTTGGATGGATGTATAATCTTAATTGTTGTGTATTGTTTGTATTGTAGTTCTGAGATCCAGGTCCTCATTATGCTAGATGCTGTACAAATATATAAGAGACTGTCATGCATGGAAAGGCTTTTATTATGTAAATAGTCAGGTTGGGAAAAAAGAAGTAGTGTTATCTCTGTTTTACAGATGAGGCAGTGAGAGGGAAAAAAAAAAAGAGAAAGCATTTTGCCCAAGGACACGCAAAGTCTGTGGGTCAGTGGTGGACTTGAAATTCAAGTCTCGATTTAGTTTCTTACCAGCTCTTCTTTCAATTTGTGCACTGCCCACAACATAATTAAAAATTAAGCACAAAGAAGACAATACCATGTGTAATTTATCTCTATCTGGAACAATCATCCACTACCTCTCAGCCAAATCCTCCCCAACTCTCTCTGTTTCTTCAAAACCTGTATTTCTTCCATGCCCAATGCCTGTGATCACCTTGCGAGACAGGTCACTGTACACGTTGTCCTCTGGTTTTCTGCAATATATATCATGTTTGAGTTGGAGTACAAACCTGTTCAGGAAACGACCCTGTTCCATGTGGGGCCATGTCTCAGTCAGAGCAGCCTGCTGAATTTATGTTCTGATTCTTTTAAAAGGTGGTACTAGCAATATTTAGAATAAAAAAGGATGCACGTACATTTCTGCTAGTGAATATAGCGAGGCATCCAATATGCTTATAACTGCTGCTCAACACTACCTGCTAGTCAAAAATACATATCAATGTACATAACTAATCTATACAAAAGACAAATAAAACATGGATTTCACTGAAAAGGCACAATATATTTTGCTTTGTTTACATCAATGTTTTATGTCAGGCTTTAGGAAAGAATGTGGGAGGAGAGAATTATAGAAGTCATGACAGTCACTGTAAAACAGAATAAAATGGAATTGGCATTTACTAAGGCTAGATAATACCAGACTAATTCAATAGCTTTCTTTGATACAGTAATTAATTAGCTAGACAAAGAAGAGAAATCTGACTGCCTGGACTTCAATAAAGTAGCTGATGAGGAGCCGTGTATAAAATTATATCTCCTACCTGGAGAAGTCTGAGATTTACAGAGGAACTGCAAGGCATGCACAGTGTTAGAAGAAGAGAAGCTCAGCTGTGTTGAAAGGGAATTATTCAGACCCGCTAAAATGTAAGCCTTAAGACTTATTATTATTACTGTTATTTTCATTAATGACTCATTTGGAAAACAGAGGTGTCTGATCATTAAAATGTATTAAAGTCACAAAGTTAGGAGGTATCATTGGTGTAGAGAAAGTTCAGAATATCCCACAGCAAGAACTGAATGTCCTTGAAGAGCAAGACCAAGGTATAAGATAGAGAGCTAGCAGCAGAAGAAATTCTGCAGGAAACGAGCAACAAGACAGAAAAATTCTAACCATTTGCCCCAGTGCGGTGTGGGCATCCAAAAGGCAACTGAAACTCTAAAATGCAATAGGAGAGATATTTCCAAAAGAGCGAGGGAAGCATGATCGTCCTTGCATAAGACCCCAATAAGGTTTTGTTGGGAATAAGCCACATGATTCTCATCCATCACGTTGAAGAAAGATGGATTCTTAATGAAATGGGTACAGAAAAGGGCTGCTAGGATGAGAAGGAGACTGGAGAACCTTTCATGAAAGGAAAGTGTGCATACACAGCTCATTTAGCCTAGCAGCTGAAGACCAAGAAGCCGTTTGATTACTCTTTGTAAATACATCAGTTAGCGGAAATATTAAAGGTAGGCAATCTTAGCATATGAGCAAGTGGATATAAATTGGCCATGAATAATTTAGACTACCAATTAGGTGTTCTTTATCCACCTGCATAGTGACGGTGTAAAAATTATAGGGACAAAACCATACCTAGTTTTAACATGAAGCTCACAATATATATTAAATGGATTATGTGACCCAGTTGCCTGCAGTACCTGGGGACTGGATTTGATACCCAGAAAGTCCTGCTGGTCCTGTGTCTTAGGATATTCCTATGTCTTAGCGGGTTTCTATTATAGTAAGCTACCATCTCCATCTTATAATCTTATTAGATATTACAGTACCTAATAATCCCTTCAGTCCTAAGAAACCTTTCTATCCTTCAGAATTAAATTTCAAATAGAACATTCTAACTGTGGATTACAAAGCCATATATGTTTCTTTTTTCTTAAGTAAGTTTGTTGTGGCTATAATCATAAACAAAGACAAATTTCTCTAGGGACCAAGAGTTCCTTGAAGATAAATTACAGTGTTTATGGCACAACTGTACTAGCAAATAACGATTTTCTTCTTTATTGTGATTGTTTAAATGGGTCCTAATGAAATTTTTGGCCTCATGAAGTGATCAGCTTGGAATGACTTTCCCTTCTATGAAAATATTTAAATACAAACAAAGTCTGCCAATGTGTTCAATTACAGTCATGTAGGGAACTAAAGGAATTATGTGTACTAGGAGCATATTCATGTGGCTTTCCAGATCAGCTGCTTCTACCAGAGAGGGACTAAAGTAAGCAGAAAAGCCCCAAAGAGAGACTGTCACTGTTGGAATGGCTTGGGACACGATCATCAGAAAAGCTCACTTGTGTTATTTCCATAAGCCCACAATGCTGATGGCCCTGTAAATAAAAATGCATTAACAACATGTCGCTTTTCAAACTAATTGAGATGCAGTGTGAAGATTACTTTTCAGAAATATGATGTTCTTTATGCAGGAGATCATGCTGGGCCCTGCTGCAACAAGAGCCATTGGGATAATGCTGTATTTTTTTCTAACATCTGCATTTATTACTAGTGAGATACTTTATGTGACATTATGAGGTGGCTTCAGACTTGAAAAGCCCTTGAGAATTAAACACTATTGTTCCATGAAAGAAACTCTTCTGCCCAGCACAGGCCCTTATGACTGAATCAGCAGAGAAGGCTTTTAAAAGAGAAGCAAGGAAATAAACTGGATATTCTGCTGATGATTTTTATGACCTTGCTCACACTTCTGCTGATGCTGTGTTAGCAGGAACAGTTCATTCCAGTGAATATAATCTTAGCTCTTGTGATTATGGACACAGGTTTCTCTAAAACCTCTAAAATCAGATGCAATTTTTTTAGAGTGCAGAATTGTTAGAAAGTCACGGGTTCTTAGCCAGCACCATAATTTCAGGGTCCTGATTTGGAGTTTTAAGCACTCGTGATGAAGCTGGGCTGCACTCAACATAAATTCACTGATTCAACATACCTGTTTTTTTCATGGGAATTGGCATTATCATCCAAGAACACATCATTAGCACACTAATTGATTATTAGTCCAGTTTCCCAGCTAAAGTCCCATCTTGAATAATACCTCCAGCTTCAAGCACCAAACTTTAAGAAAGACATAGGAAAAAAAAAAGGTCGAGAGAAAGGAGCAATAGAATTATAAAGATGTTTAGTATACAAGGGGTTTTTTTTAAAAAAAGATGAAAGGCTTTGGTTTTAATTAGTCTAAATCAGAGAAAGCTTTTATTTTTCCTTTAAAAACAGGGATCAGCAATCTGATATATTACACAGTTTTATTTGCTGCAAAGAAAACTGAAGCTGAATTTTCTGAATGACCTTCAGAGGATCCTTTCAGACCTTTACCTCTGTGCTTCTCCTGTGACTCCACCACCGACAAGCACAACTACTGCCAGCTCCTCAGGCTGGATATTTTTCCTTGGGGAAAACTGATTTAAAAGTTGTGTTTAAATCCAGTGGACAGAGCCTAAGGGTTTGTCTTCCCTACCCGTAGTCATCGAAAACCGAGGCGTATAAATGTGGCTGGACATGTCTGCTCCCCCTGCAGTGACTGAGAAGAAATAGCAACAATGAACTGCTTCACAGTGGGCAATTTCCAGATTAAACTTTGGTGAGATAAATCTCGTCCTAACTTGTCTCTGAGTTGTCCCTGTTGGGTTTTGCCTTCAGCTGGCTGACGACACATCAAGCAAACACATGGCTTCATTATTTTGCTGTACTCATGAAGATACACCTCACTGTCATCCCTGAGGAGTTTGGCACCACAGGGACTTCTTTGGCACCTCTCTCTTCAACCTCTGACGTTGTCCATACCCTGCCTCGTACTCCTCTTCATCTCCTCATCTCTTCTTCTCCTTTTGAAACACCTACATTACTCCACCTTGGTTTCCCTTTGCACTGACTGGATTTACTTCTTGCAAATCTCAGTTTTATCTCTGGCTGCAGCTTTCACTAATTTATTCCCTGCGTGGTGCCCTTCTAACAATGTTTTACTGCCTTCATGTCCTAGGGGAGTCAATGGGACAAGAAAGAAAAAGCTATTTTAAATGTAACTGGCTTGTTAGCCATGCAAATTCTTGACTAACAGAGATGATTTAAGTTCACCGTGAAAGCTGGGAGCACTGGAGCTGTAATCCCACTTCTGACCCTGCCACCACCTCCCTCAGTGACCTTGTGCAATTTATTTAACCTCTTGGGGCCAGGTTCACCTGAAAATAAAGAATATTAAGTTTTTTTCCCCTAGGAATGTGTAAGTCTTAACTAATAGATGTGTCTATAATTTTTGAACTCCTGTTTATGTAAATGCAAAATGCTTATCTTTTTTCCTTCAAAACATTTACAAAAGGTCAAGAGAATTTTAGGGTTGAAAGATAAACAGTTCAGAAGAACTGGAAAAATTAAAATTACACACGTATGCACTTATCACAAACCTTTAGGCAGCCTCTAATTAAGTAATCACTACTTCTCAGCATTATAGTAGATGCTATCATAAGCTGTTAAATTGTGTAGCAGCTTGTAATACCATGCACTCTGTTTATACAGGATAAGGACTCTCTGGAAATTATTCAGATTAATGTATCATCTTCTGAACATATGCTACAGTTGTGCCTAGTCAGTCAGGATTGAGATGTTCCCACGCTCAGTTCTACAAAAGCCCAACAGGGAACACAGTTTCTTCCTGACAGGCCAAGATACTAACTTGGAGATGCAAAGTTGCTTATTCAAACATGCAGACCCTCCATCCCTTGAGAGGCTTAAGGCAGCCTTGTTTGTGGTGCACAAGCTTTGGCAGTTGCCCCCTTCTCTCACTGCGAGAAGGATGCTCAGAAAACGGTCTTTTCCTGTGGTCTCAAGGATATCAGTTTTTGCTTGAGCTTTTACATTCAGAAAAAAACTGAATCCCCTGCGGTGGCCCCTCTGCTCACCTGCGCCTGCCTTCCTCTCCCACATCTCCATGCCACCCGCGTTTCCCGACTCCCTGCCTCACCGCTTCCCTGTCTCATTTCAAGTCTCCCCTGAAAACAATTTTTCTCTTTTTGCCAGTCTACCCTCCACCTCTGTTACTCAACTTCAGTCATAGTTAATGTTGCACCCCTTGCTGCAGCCTCATTTGACAGAGAGCTCAAATCCTTGGCCTGGCTGAGCTTTGCTTGAAGCATGGAGGAGAAAGCCTGGAGGCTGAAAGGGAGAAACTGATCTCCAGCAATAGCAACTTACGCCTGGCTGTAAGATCCAAGTGATCATTTTACCACAGCTAGATCACTGGCATTCACAGACACTATCTCAGGGGTAGGGAGTGAGGTGATACGCCGTGGGTATCTGGGGTTGCCGCTTATGCTGCTTTGAGAAGGCAGCCTTGAGGTTGGGGAGTGCTAATGTGCTTCAGCGTCGTCCTCCTGATTACCTTGCTCCTGAGTGAAGCTCTGGAGAGCCTGAAAGTCCAGAGAGGTATGTTACCTCTTCCCCAACACTCCTTGCAATGCTGCAAGCACTTGGATAGTGAAGTAGTAACAGATGGAAGAAGAAATTAAAGGCGTTAGTGAGGAAATAAGCTGCTTTCATTTGAGATTTGAGCCAACAGACTAAAACTGTATGATACAGCAGGAAAGCAGTGAACTTGAAGAGCAACACAGAGAGAAAATTATTCTTGTATGGGTAGATAAACTAGTTTTAAAATAGGAACCTCACTTTGGGATTAGTAATGAGATTTGCAAACTTCCATTTTTGTATTGTGATTTATTGTTGAAACATGCCCAGTTGATTTGTCTGGAAATGAGTGAAATTAGTCTAGCAGCTGGTGTCATCTCCGCACTTTTTCTGCTGACAGCTACGTCACCATTGTACATCCTCCCCATCGGCAGGGACCCTTGCTGCCCCATCAGAAAACACCAAACACCTATCTTGATATTTGTACAGTGTCGAGCATATGCCAAGTTCTATGTGCGTCCATTAAGCCCGGTAGAAATTGGCCAACGACAGTTAAAAATTATTACACAGGAGAACCCAAAGAGCTCAATTACTAAACCACAGTTCTTCTGAAAATGAGGCTGATTAAAAATTAGCCAAAGACGGGTGAAGCAGAGAAGTAGCGACAGCGAGGCCGCCTCCCCGCCCTGGGGGCCTTCAGCAGCACGAGCGGCGTGCGGACACCCCAACCCGCTTGACCAACGGCCACAAACCCAACCCAGCCCAACTCCCCGGCACGCCGGCCCCCGCCGCAGGCTGCAGGGACAACGTTCGAAGAGGCGCTGAAGGTTAAGTGGGCAGCCCTGCCGGGGGCGGCGGGGGAAGGCCTGCATGAAGCGACATAACGGGGCGGGACGCACCGCAGGGCGGGAGAGGCGCCCCCTTCTCCTGCGGGCGCCCGCCGCTGAGGACACACCGCCTCAGGCGCGGCACCGGGCCCCCCACAGCGCCGAGGGCCCCAGCCGGCCGCGCCTGAGAGCTCCCCGCGGGCGCGGGACCAGCGCGGCCGCCGCACCCCGGCGCGGAGCCCCCTCAGGGCAGGGCGGGGCAGGGCAGGCCCGGCCCCACCCCGCGGCCTTGGCCCCGCCCCGCGCCGCCCGCGGAGCAATGGCGGGGCCGCGTCCGCGTCACGTGAGGGGCGCTCCCCGCCGGTGGGGGGCGCGGGGGCAGACGTGGACGGTTCCCACAATGCCTGGCGGGAGGCGGCCGCCGTGGCCGCGCGCCGGTGCCGTTGCCGCTCCGCTCCGGTGAGCCAGGTAGCTCCAGCCCCTCCCCCGCGGTGCCGCTGCTAGGCGACGCGGCCTGCTCGGGGCCCGCCCGCCGCCCAGGCCTTGCCGGCGTGAGGGGGGGCGCGAGGGACGGGAGGGTGCTGGAAGGTGCCGCCGCAGGGCCCTGCGCCTGCCCGGTCTCCCCGGGCCGGGGTCTCGGTTGCCGCCCGCCTGCTCCTTTCGGCTCCAGGCCCGGGGCCGGGGGGCAGCCGGGGCACCTCAGGGGCTCCCGGGGTGGGCGCGGGTCTGCTCCTGCGAAGCGAAGAGACTTGTCACCGGTTTCTCCGCTTCCCGGGCCGCCGCCCTGCCGCCGGCTGCCGAGCGCAGCCCTGGCAGCCCGGCCGCCGGAGCCCCAGGGCGGTCTGTGTTTGCTCCCCAGCCGGGGCGGGAGAGGGGTGCCGGTCCTTCCTCGGCACCGGCTGCCGCTGGCTTTGCCGCTGGAGGTTCGCCCCCGGCAGCGAGCGCGGGGCGCAGCGGGCGGGGCAGGGGCAGGAGGCCGCCGGTGGCAGCTCGGGCCTCTTCGTTTCGCAGCTGAAGCCTGCTGGCGTAGGGAGCTGTCGTTCCCCTGGTCCCTGTGTAGGCGTCAACGGTTTTCTGTATAAAGTCCCGCAATCTAAAGCGGTGTGAACCTGTTTAACTCAGTAACCACGTTACCTCTTCCCCTCTGGCTGCCGTTGCAAATAGTGCAAGTGACTGTGTGAAAGCTGACATTTCCGTGGGTGGTAGATGGAAGGGTCACGTTCCCAAACTTTGGAATGTAGCTTGTTCCGTTCACTTAGTTTTTCAGAATCTTTATTCTGTTTCCAATGTCTGTTTTTCTTCAGCTTTATGGGAAGGATTATATGGGCTAGTGGTTTAGGATTATTTCCGTGTCTGATCATACCTGATGATGTCAAAGTGGCTTTATTTGTTGTGTCCTTCTGTAATGCTTGAGTTTGTAATACGGATTTATGAAGTATGCTGCAGAGTGGGAAAATTAAGACTCCTGCCTGCGTAATGCAGCTGTCACAACCCCCAAAAGTGGGGACGATAAATTGTCCAGCACTATTATGTACATTTGAAGTAAGCACAGAAACTGTATCTGCATTCTGCATCAAGCAGGTGTGCAGCTTGCAACTGCTTCCCAATTTTATATTTTATGGAAGGTTATCATGAGAGGCAGACATCCTGGCAAGAAACACCTTGATTAAGTTGGTGCTGAAGGCCAGCAGGTTCAGGAGGGTAGGCATGCCATTACACTTAGAATCTGTCTCAATTTTTGTGAAGCTAGATTGTTTTTAAATAATTGAAGTATCCTGAACAAACCATGTTCATGGGTCACTTTCAAACACTTGCTTGTAAAAAAAAAAAAAGGTGTCAGATGTAAAACAAACTGTCATATCACAAGTTGGAAAGTTGGAAGACCAATTGGTTACAAAAGACTGGAACATTTACCACTTTCTGGGACTTTTCTAGATGCTGCCTCAGGATCAAGCACCATCATAACACAAAATAAACAGGATGATAATTGAATATGTCTTTAAAAAAAAGTACAGTAAAACAGGCTCTGGATTCCATCATCTGAGATTTCCCGCCCATGGGAGGAAATGAAACTAAAGCCACGTGTGATAATTCCAATTTGTGAAAGCACTGGAGGTTGACATATGTATAATAAATTGGACAGCTTTAGGGAGGGCAGAGCAACAGAGGAACAACCATTTCAGTTGACTCTTATCTTTCTGTGGCCAGCTTTCTCCATGTTCCTCTATTCAATGAGTTCTCCCAGCTCTCATTTGCAGGGAGGGCTGTGTAGTGTTGGTGTAAGGGGAGATCGATAAACATGGGCCAGAAGTAAGATGTAAGAATAGCACAAGCATGGAGTGATGCTTCTGTGGTGTACTCTTCCTGTTGGTGATCATTTGGAGGTCAGAATCTCCCTGAGCAAACGGTATTTTGGTTTTAATAGCCCTTTAGTTTTTCTGTGAACTTTTCCAGTTGCCTCTTGAATTCACATAACAATTTAGCGTCGACAGCATCCTGTGACAAGTTGTTCCACTGGCTAACTTCATGTTTTGTGAAGAACCATCTATGGTACCCATGAGCCTAACACCTGCTGCTTGGATTTGATACTCCTCAGTTCTGCAATAAAATGAGATAGCAAACCCAATCCCTGTTCATTTCTTTGCACCTGTAATGGATTTATAGACCATTTGTAGTGGAAGTGCAGTCTTTTGTCATCTTTGGGTGTTTGATGGATATAGAATTTTTGGAGGAAAACCTATGAAATTTGTAATGGTATGGTGAATTACTTTCTGTGGTTTCGAATAGATGTTTAAAAAAGATATTTAAAGATAGTTCTAAAAACATGACCGTATCTTTAATGTTCTTTCTTCAATCTCTACCTATATAAGTCTGTATCAAATTTACTGCTTGGCTCCTTCTGTAGAGCCTTATTGTTTTGAGAGCTGAATAAAGTAGCGCTTTCATTTTGAAGATTTAGTAAACTTTTTTCTATATTAATACATTTTCAAATAAGGCTGAATGTTCTGTTACAGTATGTATATTGCACATCTCTTTACATATGTGTGATCTTGCAACCAAAGTGATTTTCTTTTATTAGCTTCATTTTTTGGACAGCTTTCTGATTCCTGTGTTAAAAAGCTGAGGAGAAAGTATGTATTTTCACTGGGTGGGTTTTTAAGATGATCGTAACAAAACCTGGCTGACTGGTTATCTTTGGACTGTTCATCTAAACACAATTTTTATTTTGTGTGATTTTGTAGTACATTAAGAGAATTGGCAGGTGTTAATGGAGGTTTATCTTTTGCTAGAGAGCTTAATTTCTCTAAATATAAGTAGGAGTCTTGAAGAAAGTAACTGGTTTTGTTCTAGATTTATGCAAATATTTATTGACATATAGAATAGACATAAAAATTGAAATAATACATCTAAAGGGGTCTTTATCCTTTGCTTTGTCTGTTGTCCATAAATACATGCTGCTGTTAGTGATATTTATATTCTTTGTCCTTGGTTGTAGGAGTAAAGCAACTATTTCTAGATTGAATATTGAAAACCTTAATGCTTTGGAAATACAGCTGTAGTTGTGTTGTATTATGTTCCTGAAGCGTCCAGCTTTTTCATCAGAGGAGATTATAGATTAGGTAAATTTAGTGTATGAGGTGAATGGTGGGATTTGGAGTCAGAGGTTGCATTACCCTGAGTTACTCATATACTGTGCAGACAGATAACTTATTTTCCCATTTTAAATGGCCGAAGTGATGGGAGCTCATCAGCTTCACTTAAAGAACATAGAAAAATTTTAATATTTCTATTTTTCTAGTTTTCCTTTTACTCGAGTACCCCTTGAGTAATCTCCCTGGGGTGTGTTCAGGCCTTTCCAATAGTCATGCCCTCACAAAAAGAGCTGAAGAATATTGTTAGCCAGTAAATACATTTATTAACTTTTTCTGTTTGTTCTTTTCTCATCAGATAGCTCAACATGAACTTTAACCATCAAGATCATTTAAAAAGTGAACAGAACAGTATTTTTCCTTCTGAGAGCTGGCTACAGGATTCTGAGTTTCTCCTGCAGTGCTGTCCTATTCACTACCTTTTCCTAAAGCAGGATGTGGAGCTATGTTCCTTTCTTCACATTAGGTGCTAATGAAGTTCTTTGCTTCATCAAAGGAAATGCAGATCCATGAAATTACATTTTGTGCAAGTAAGTTAATGAGAGGAATTTTAAACTTTGCTAGCAATCACATCATTGTTCTTATGCTTATATTGATATAGCTCCCGGAAGTCCCTTTCAACATTGAGTTCCAAGTGGTAGAGGTGGTTATTGTCGGAGAACCATTACAGTTTAAAGCTCCTCTGCAATTTTGTCATGCTCTTGAGCTGCTGCCGTGGTTATATGGTTAGCAGCATAGTTAGCAAAATGGGTGCCGTGTGCATTCCATGTGAATTGTCCTGCTGGGAGCACGTGCCTGAGCTCAAATAGAGTTAGGTAAAAGTTTCTAGAGCTGCAGGTTTAATTTCTAGAAAGCTTCACTCCAGCAAGCTAATCTAGAGCAAGTCCTAAAGTTGCTTTGTTTTCTGTTTTTGTGTCCAGCTGATCAAAGCACTTTGTACAGTAGGGAATTCTGTAGTGAAGTGCTGAAATAACAAGCGTACCTGATAAAAGCCCAAAGCTATTCAGCAGACTACAGGCAACAGTGGCTTCTGCTGCTGTTATGACTTTGGTGAAAGTCTGATATGCTGTACAAGTAAAATAGAAGGGTATTAATTTGGAATTTGTTTAGCTAATGTGATGCATCTCAAAGCAGGTTGAAGTTTGCTGATGAAGCTGAAGAATTCTTAAATTGAAGATTACAACACAGTTTAAATATTTTCATTATTATATGTCTCTTTAAGGAGTAAATACCCTTGAAAAACCTGAATATTGATTATTATTCAGTAAGTGTCCTGATGTATATAGAACCTTTGGGTAGTGGGAAATAGGGGAGGTGAGAGTTCAGGAAAAGATAGCTATTTCCTCTCTTTTATGAAGAGTCAGTGCTATTTGGGGAAAATTTGGATTCCTGACTTTTCAGAATACAGTCCTGCAGTTGCTAAGGCTTGTAAAGCACTCTTAAGGTCATAGTTTGAAAGGTGCTGTAAACATGTCAGTATTGCACATGAAAGCATATTTCAGCTGTATTCAGAAATCTGTTTTCTTTTGCAGTTTGTGACTGTATGGAACTTGAGTAGCATCATCTGAGGGAGGCAAAAATCTATTTTTTTCATAATCTTTTACGTGATAGGTGTAGTATATGGTAGGAGTCTACAGAGCAGTGTTAAGAGTTGAGGAAGTGTTTGCTTTTGGCTTCGTATAAATTCTAGCAGTTCGCCCACTTGTAAGAGGACAAATTTGTGCACTGATACTTAGCAGATAGGTAATCCTTTTAATGCTTGTCTTGCTGAACTTTTGAATGTTTTGATTTAACGTAAGGTTTGAAGAACTTGAATGTTTTAAAAATGTGTCTCAGTCTTGAAAGACTGTCTGCAGGCTATGTGTTTATACTGTTAAATGCCTGCTATAAATTTTCTTCTTCTGATCGAGAAATGTTTAAGTACACAAATTCTTCTTTTTTAAGTGACTATATTCCACAAAGCTTCAATTGTTACGCTTTGAAAATTAAATCATTGCAAACATCATATCAACCTGCTCAGTCTTTGTTTAATACTGATAGACACATTTTGCAGATTTAAAGAAAATGGAGACCCAGATAAGAAAAAAGACATTTCATGCTTAAGAAATTGCATTGTGAGTTGGGAGAGCTGGGTTACATTCCTTGCTGTCCTGATCCTTGATTTCTTATTTGATAGTACATAAGTTGTATAAGTCTCTGTTTGTCAGGGTACTTAAGCATGTACTCAGCAGCACAGTTTCATGAAAGCACATTAATATTACTGCTTGACCAAGACCTAGATCACTTTTCCATCTTGCATATCTTTACAGTACGTGTTTTTCCTCTCCAGCTGTTGTTCTTGTTTGTTTAGACTATAATCGTTGTCTCACTAAACAAGAAGACTTACAGCTTGAAGGCGCAAGTGCTACAGTAGTACTAAGGCTGAATAATAGTGCTTCAATCTCCACAGGTATCTCTAGGTGAGGATTTATGGCAGTTCAGATAAAAATATTTGAAAACGTGACATTGATGTCAGATGTGCTGCTGCTTTCTGGTTCACATAGACTCATAGGTCCCATGCAGCAAGGACTTCAATCTGAGTTATAGTTGAAAATCCTCCCTGTGCCCCATTTTAAGCCTGAGCCCAGTATACAGCTTGGGAAGTTTGATTACTCACAGTTGACTCCGTTGTTTTTGCTTTTACTTTAATTCTGATTCCTCCTGATTTGTGTTTTGTTGTAGGTTGTTGTTAACTCTGTTGGCAATGTCTATGATTTTATCTGCCTCTGTGGTCCGTGTGAGGGATGGACTCCCACTGTCTGCATCTACTGATTATGACCAGAGCACGGGAATGCAAGAATGTAGAAAATATTTTAAAATGCTCTCAAAGAAACTTTCTCAGCTTCCTGATAGATGTACTCTGAAAACTGGGCAGTATAATATAAAGTAAGACTTTTCTTTTATATATTTGTGATGACCTGTGTTATGTCTGTCTGTAAGTTAAAAAGTTAACAGTTCACATTAGAAATGATTAATCAAACTAAGATTAATTCTTGGCAGTATTTACATATCAGAAATTTAAAATTGAGAAATTGTAGAAAGATTTGACACCTACTCAAACTTTGGTGGCAGTTCTAGTTTGAAATCGACAGTGTTCTTGTATATATTAAAGTCCTTGACCTAGTAGAAATATTTATTTAAATTTCAAAGTTGTTTCTTACATGAAAATCACCAGAGTTGTTCTTTGTCATGCTAATTCAACTAGTATTAATTTGTTTTCTCTTTCTGGTCTACACAAATTTTAAAAAGTACCCAAATACTTTCATAACCCAGTATTTCTGAAAAATTGTGATGAGGATGTTATGGAATTAGGCCCTTTTATTGTACCTTCAGGATTTCTGTTGACTTCAGGGAAAACATGCCCTAAAACCCAAGCATAACTCAATAATTACTTCATATTGCACCCAGGGAGTGAGGGAGTGGGAAGGGTGAGAATGATTTTTCTACTGTGAAGACAGTGTGTAGTAAGTAGCCTTGAATGGAGCCTACCTATCCTACTGCTCCACCCAGCACTTTCAGAACAATTCTTTCTGTTTTCATGCTTTCATTTTTTGACTTTTTTAATAACTATTCCTAAATTTTTTGAGGTAGTCAGTTTGGTAGTGTACCTGCATGACAATGCTGATTAAATAATAATTCAGAAGATGTTCTTTTTTCCTCTGTTTGCAGTGTGATACTTGGATTATAGTGAAATAATTATTTGAATCTATTGTTTACTCAGAATTTTGGTTTATATGTGACCCTTCTCCTTAGTATTGCTAGCTAGGTGCACCTGTGTGTAGTTGGTAATTCAGTTGCACTTTAGCTGAGGTAAGTTCTGATTCTAATTTAGATATGCTATTTTAAATGAGGTGAGTAATTTCATCCTAACCCCTACCAAACATGTAGAAGTGATGGTGGTGCAAAGTATACCACCTGAATGATCCTAGAAAGTGCTCAGCCTTCGCTGTCTCCCATTGGTATGTGCAAATTTCCAGCATTTCTCAGGATTAGGCCCAGCATGGACTAAATTTTTCTAGGCTTTTTGGTTTTTTTTTTTTAAACCTCAGTTGTAGTTGTCTTGTAAACTGATCAGCTTAAAAGAAACTGTTAAGAATAAGACATAAGGCTTACTCAGGACATTTTTTTTATTACTTTTGTCTTTGATTACTTTTAATAGTGTAAATTATCCATCAAGATGTTGAAAAGATTTGTATTGTCATGAAAACATGAACTCTATTTAATGAATTGCCTAAATGCAATAGGAATATGTATACTGAAAACTGTCCCTTTCTCCTTTCACATTTGCCATCTCTGGTGATCCTTGCAACTGTCTTTGGAGAATGACGAATCCCGTATTCTATGGAACTGCCCTCTCTCCCCCCATTTGAAGTTAAGTTTTTGCATTTTGGGTGTGCACCTGTATTTGAGGTGAATGAAAAGCTATTACGGGACAAGCCTGCTGTGTTTCTGTATCCCAGAAGTTTTATGTTATTTTCTGTTCCTTGTATGTGTGTGTACATGTGTATACACATGCACACATATATATACATACACATATAACACAGCTTCTCATATGATTATACAGTGTGGTGTTAAAAGTAAAACATTGCCTAAAAGTAAATTGTTTTTCTTCAGAATACTGTTGGACTTTTCAGTAAACATTAATTCCTTTGCTACTCCAGAGCAGTTTTTGCTTTTCTGATTATAGAATATGAGATGAGACTAGCAAAGCAGCGAATTACGTGGATTTAAATTTGAAATTTTGAATTTGTTGTCTCAATTATAGCTTTATAAGTTCTCTGGGAGTAAGCTATATGATGTTGTGCACTGAAAATTATCCCAGTGTCTTGGCTTTCTGCTTCCTGGATGAGCTTCAGAAAGAGTTCATCACTACCTACAATATGATGAAGACAAATACTGCTGTCAGACCATACTGTTTCATAGAGTTTGGTAAGGAACTGACTTTTTTTTCTTTGATTCTCACACTAAGACAAATGAATATTTAAATAGATGTGCGACTTAATGCACACAAACCAGAAAATGTCCAAGGCAGGTTATAGCTGTATTTCAGGTGGATTTAGAATCTGATTTAACTCCCCTTAGAGTCAGTAAAGAAATACTTCTGTGGGCATTAAAATAGACTACTAGAGTTCTATCCAAACTTGTTTATAGTCTTTCTGTTCATTCCAGTAGGTTTTGGTTTAAGCCTTGTGTGATGAAGTCTGGAGTTCATCTTCTCCTAGTTAATAATACCAGGAGTTGTTTGACTTCATACCTGTTGAAATACTTAACCTGTAAAGGCACTGAGCTTCATAGATTTCTCAAGTAAAAGATTGCTATTTCATGTTTGCTCTTAGTTCTGCTGTAATTTTTATTCAGTACATGAAAGAGAGAGATGTTTACTTGTCCTATGATGTGAAGCATTTAATCCTCTGCCATGCAAGCTCCAAATACAGCTAACCTTATATATACCGCATAACAGCTGTTATGGATTCCATTAATATCTGTCACTTTAATACTGTGTTAGGAGTTATTTTAAATATTCTTATAAAATGCATTAAAGCAAAAAGAACTGCAGTTTTAGAAATACAGGGGAAGATATTCCATTTGGTTAATTCCTGTCTATAATTCAGTCAGGCAATTTTTAACAATTTCCATATAACATTGTTGTCTTCCTTATGAGGATTTCTATGAATGCTCTTCTTTTTTTCTTTCCCCAATACCTTCTTTGTTGTACTAGTTGTTAAGTTAGAATGTCTTTATAATACGGTATTAATTTTCTCCGCCTGAATATTTTGCAAGCATGTTTCATACTCAGGTAAGTTTCTACTTGAATGCAGGAGTTAGTTTTTTCATAAGGATATTTACTAAAGTAATGGAAAAGCTAGAGTAAGTGCAGTAAATCCACTGTATTAGCAATGCATTCAGTCTCAGGCAGTGAAAGTCATTAGTTTATTCACATTTATTAAATAATTAGATTTCTAGAGCTTAATTTTTTTTTACTGCAGAATTAAATAGCCCATGATGTATTAGTCACAAAACAGAAATAGTATTAAAAATCCAAGATAAATACAAGCATTTCACACAACATATTTCAGTTTGTGAAGTGTGAAGTATGTAGTACATAAAGCTGCGTGGTCTTGGATTATTTAATTAACAAAAGTCCATAAGGATATACCTTTTTATTTTAAATTTTACACAGATAATTTCATTCAGAGGACCAAACAGAGATATAACAACACACGTTCTTTGTCAACAAAGATGAATCTTGCTGACATGCAGACAGAAATCAAGCTGAGACCACCTTACCAAATTTCCATGTCAGAACTCGGTTCAGCTAATGGGTTCACACATTTATCTGTGTCCGAATATAAGGGTACTGGTAAGATATCTGCAGGTAAGTTTCAAACTTCTGGTTTTGTATCCTTAAATGAGACAGATGCAGGGTTAATTTTTTATATTGTTTTCTTTAAAAAAAACCTTTTCCACTCTGATGTTCTTAAAGCATAAAGCTACGATGACCTTATGTGTATTTTGGTGCTGCTCAAAGTGCCTGTCTCCCCAAGGCACTCAGAGAGAGAAATAGGTCTTTTCAATTGACTGCTTTATTGAGGGGAAAAAAAAATGCATGAAAATAAGCAAATGAAGATGATTACTTAACATGATGGTCGTCTTCCTTCTTCCGATCTTCTAAGATTTCTGAAAATTTTCATTATTTATGCCCTGTAAGGCCCAATGATGACATAAACTAAGAGCATAGTGTCAGAGGTTAGAGCAGCTGGGGGGAGACACATCACTTTAGGAAACATCTGTGATGGTGAAAGTCCAAAGAGGTGTGCTGGCTAAAAGATGTACTCTCTAAAATAAGTGCCTTGTGTATGATGTTAATAATAGCAATTTTGTATATACTTGCCACATTCATTAATTTTTTAAAACTAATTTATTTTATGTATGAGGTAGATATGGAATTGTGTGGTTGAACTGGGTTAAAGGTTTGTGCTATTAAGTGAATGCTCTAAATCAGTTTGGAGGTCCTTTAGATGTTTCCCAGCAGGACAGAAAACTTAAAACTCGACAGGTCCTTGCACTAATACGCAGACTCCACATGTGACACTGACATCTGATTTCAGTGAAGCTGAATTTAAATCTGATTTCTAATCTGATTTAAAGTGAAGCAAAATAATAAATAGAATAAAAGGAAGTGTTGATTTTTATTAGTTAATATCTTCCCCTTTTTTCCAAAAGTACCTCTGTCTATAAGGCTAGTTATCCTGGACAGACATACACCGATGCCATTCACTTTACAGTGTCAGGGTGAAAATTGCAATTGTAAATCTAAACACTTTCTACAGTTTTGTAATATAAGAGATCAGCTTAATTTTGTGCAGTTTATATATATATATATATATGTAAATAGGTTAATACACTGGCAAAGAGATCCTAATTACTTTGCTCACTTGTAGAGATTCCTCTAGAAGATTGAAAACGACTTTCTACTGAAGATGAAAACCAAACAAAATTGCTAGGGTGCCCTGTTTGTACTGCTGGGGCCCTGATCCTGAGAATACTAGGTGCTATGAGACAGTGTAGAAATAACTTAAAATCTCTGCATTTGCAATGTAACAGTATTAGGTTTAGATTCTGGAAAATTAATCAAGGAGAAGTGTGAAAATGTTTAAATTGTTTAGAAGGGTGCAATCTTTTAAGCAGCACTGTACATACTTGTCGGATGTTTTTAAAGGTATGTAATGCTGTGATAACCATTATTTTGCCACTTTTGATGCTTAGATCATTGTTGCCTCTTAATGTTCAAGTGTAATCCTGGCTTTTGGAAAAGGTTATGGTGACAGAGGTGGCAACTGATTAACTCTGAAAATTGTCTAGATTCAAATTTGCTGCAATTGGACAAGGAAAAAACAATAAGCATGAGAGAATTCAGCCTGTGTCAAAATTGACTGTATTTTCAAAGTTGTCCATGAAAGATGAAGTTTTAATCACTTTTCTGAGTAAAAGTGTTGGAAGATCATATGGACCTAAATTAAAATGCAGAAAGACCATTCCTTTTTTACTATAAAGTAAAACTTAACAATAATTGGCAGATGAATTTTTTTCACCTACCTCTCCACAACTTGTCTTAGAGGCAGTTCTGTTGTCCTTTTTTCTTTCCATGTCGACTTTCTTCTGTTTTTTTTCCCTGTTTCAGTTACTTTTAACTTTCTTCTTCCTCTGAATTCCATAGATGTCTCTGTTCAGTTATTCACTTCCTTCCTTGAATTGCTGTAGAAGCTCACCATCAAAGGGCTGTACATTATGAAAGGTTTGCACTTTGCTCCTTCTTCAGCTCTTCAGATTTAGATGCTATTGAATAACTGTCTTTTTTAGCAAGTCTGCTAATAGTTTTGTAATTCTTTACGTTCATTGCTTCTCTCCACCCTTGAAAAGAACTTTGGATGTTTGCTACCCAGTCAGTTGGCTAGACTTCAAAGTTTCTCCTTTGCTCTGAGGACAAATTCTCACAAAAAGATATGGTTTGCCTAGTGTAATTTCCTGAATATGCTGTCCTGTTAAAAAATATGACTTGCTATAAGTGAATTAACTATGTTAAATCAAGTTGGATAGCATGCAGACGTAGGAAGTTAGGTAGACACAAATCTTGTTCTGTTACACAAAACAGCAGAATTTGATGCGTTAGTTTTGGCTATGCTGATGAAGCATTGTCTGTTCCTTGGTTATGCTTGTAACTGGGTATGTATCCAAGGTCTAGTGTCTAGGCCTCTTATATTGTTGAAGTAATTGAAAATAGCAGCCCTTTCCCTTTAGCAAAATTTGTGCTGTGTACTGAGGAATAGGGGTAATTAATAATGTGTGAAGCATAAAGCGTGCAGATTATGGATATAATTTTGCTTCAAAGGTGAATGTAGGTGTTGACAGGCATTAGAAATAGGGTGACAGCATGCCGATGTGTGATGTTTTAGGTTAGGATAAATTTACTGTTTTCTGAGCTTTTTTTCAATGAAGGAACAGCTGTCAAAGTTTAACTTTTTGTCTGATGGTGTATTTATTTTTAAATAAAAGGCCTTATAAGTAGTGCAGTTTCTCACATTGTGTAAATTTCCTAAATTTTTATTTAAATGTCAACATTTTCAATCAGAATTTGTGCTTTATTTGATCCTTGACTTGTGTTAGAGAGTTTTTGATATGGCAGTTATAATTTTTCTAAGATTTATGGATGCATTGACTCAAGGTTAACTGTCCTTTACCCTGCCTTTTCTGATACTCCTTCATTCTTCTGGCTTTGCCTTTATTTTTTTTGTATTTAAAGGATGCTTGTTCCTTTGACTGTAACACTAAAATTTATTAAGCCCTGGAGAGCTTAATGACATCAGTAGCAGTATGCAATGTCCTTTAAAGTTTTTGGATTTGTTTTCATATTTTAATATGAGAGACAAGTTAGTATTTTTATGATCCTTCCATAGACTGTCTTGATTTAGCTGACAAGACTCTGAGAACCATGGGGGGAAAAGTAAGGAGGTGTTTTAAACACTGTTTTAACACATGATGTTTTAAAGTTACCCTGATACATGGGGAAGATTAGATTGGCTGGAGAGCTGTACAGGGGGAGCAGTGAACTAATTTTATCTGCCAGTTAATGAAATGCAATTACGTTTGGCTAAAAAGTCATGTTACACCTTCAGCTTTTTGCCACTCTCTAGATAAGATGGTTTAAAAAAACCCCAAACAAACCAGTTACAAGTCACTGAAAAAGAATGGTTTGGTATGCAAATAGCATATCTAACCTTAACTGAATGATTGCTGGTAGTATTCCTTTAATATGCCCTACAGTTAGAAAAGCAATAAGCTCTGGAAGTTAAACATGGGTTATGCTTTTGTTTAAAAAACCCCAACAGATTACACTATAAAATTCAGCACAAATGAGTTAACTAATTTTGTGTTTTAATTTTAAGTTATCACACACTCATAATTAGACAGCCTGTCTGCTTATCAATGTGAAATAGCTTTTGTCATTTTTTCTTTAGGTTCTCTAGCTTCATAAACTGTTTGGAAAGCTTTTTTCCTGGATCTGTGCAATGCAAACGACCAGGATTGACACCCCTCTCTCTATTAATGTTACAGTTCATTAACCTCATTGTTCGCATCTTTACAGTTCATTGATTTGAACAGAATGATTTAAGCATGGCTCAGTAGTCCTATTGTTTTCCCTGTGTTGCCTAGACTGTTAAGAGTTTTGCATTGTTTTTTCGTATTTGCTTTCTGTTACTAATTATGGAAAGGGACAGTAATGAGGAACATACACAACTGTTATGTACGTGTGACCCTGGATAAGCCCGAAAGAGTGGGTGTGCATGGAAAGAAAGTGTGTTTTAATTTTAACGTGTTTTCTAAGAGACTTCTAAGTGCTATCTGGAAGGTCTGTATAAGGTTGTAATATAGATACTAGCTTAGTTCCAGAATTGTCTTTTTATTTGTGTCTTTGGTAGCACTCACTGGCTGCATTTTTTAAGGTAGGGGACTGTAATAGCTTTGCCTCATAGTGTTCCGTTCAGCAAACAAGCTAAATCAGTCTCTATAGCTCTGCTAATGCATTAGTGTTAAAGAAAAGTGGAGGTTGAGAGAGGAGCTCTTAAGTACGTGCCTTATTAGCTGGCTAGTAATTGTGGACAAATTTCACCAGCAAGTGCATCATTTGCCATTGATTTCCTGGCATGTCTGAGCAGCTTTCAGTACCGTACTGAATAAACTGAATGTATTGAGTTAAAGACTAAATATAATAAGACAATTATATATGTGAATTGAGGCAAAGTATACTTTTTGTTAAACCTTGTGTTGAAATATTTAAAATGTTTCTTCTTCTTTTTAGAAAAAAAAAGATGGACGTTTTGTGGTTTGTTCCAGGGATCTTTTCTTGAGCTAGAAGCTACTGAAAAATGAGATTACTATTTTACTAAATTTCTAAAGACATTGCTTTGACCTTTGTTTTTTTTTTCTGATCTGCTTTGCAGCTCCTCATCAGCGTCTGGAACCTGTGACTCTGCCAGGGATTGTCTCATTTGTGCTTAGTCTCTTATGTGGGGCTTTGAATTTAATTCGTGGCTTTCATGCCATAGAAAGTCTTCTCCAGGTATTGTACATGTTTATGAATTTAAGAGTTATGCATCATAGCAATCATAATATCACCTTAGAAGATTCTTGCCTTATGAACTAAGTCTTGCCAGTTTTATTTTCAGAAATATTGTTTGTGAGGTCAGACCTGTGTTTATGTAACCTATATTGTTTGTGATCTGTGCATCCTTCTTGAGTGTGATGCATCATTCATTGAGGCTGTGAGTTTCAAAAGCAGTAGGAGGTGGGTGGCCGACTCCTTCCCTAGGTACCTTGGTAGCAGTGAGCATGTGAACATAATGTTCTGTTTTCTAAATTTATGCCAGGATATGAGACATTTAATTTTAATAGAAGTTATTTAAAAACACTTGAGAGAAATGATTAACAGCTTTGAAAATCTGGCCAATTTTTTTTTGAAAGGTCCACGGAGCAGGGATCTTTAAATAGGTTTTGTAAAATTGGTTTTTTTAGAAACCTTTTTTAGTTTTTGTTTGTTTTTTATAAACCTTCTTAGGTACAATGCTTATTTCTCTTTGTGTACTGACAGGATCAATTTATGGGAAACTGTCAACTGATTTCTTCTAACCCTTCCCCCCAAACCAGCAACACCCTCTCACCAAACAACCTCTCCAACAAATATTTATTTGTTTATGTGAACTGTCTGCTTTGACCGTCCCTATAGCCTTTCAGTTTCTTTCTGTTCCATTTTTTCAGCTAGTTGTATTCTCATTGCTACAATGAAAATAATAGTGGTTAATGATTTCAAGCAATTCAAGTAAATATGCTGGTGCTTGGAAGCATGCACAGAAAGTTCATCTGTGTTACCACAAAAAAAAAAAGACTTAGTTAACATTAATTGGCTCTACTATTGTGGTGATGGAGGTAGAAACTAAAAAGCCCGTGGAAGTTTTCTGAAAGAAAATGAGAATCCTCCTGCTTGGCTAATAGATAATCTTTTTATTCAAACATACATTTGGACTTCATAACTGCAATGCCTCTGATACCTAATGGATTTTTTAGGGAGGTAAGGTAAAGATGATAACCTGTATTCCAGTTGTCTTACATAATTACTGATACATGTGAAGATTTAATAAAACAGTAATGTTTGAGGTTACCTTTCTGCAACTGTTTTTTTAAAAAGGATCGCCAATATTAGATTAACGTATTTAAGTGATGATAGGGCAACCAATTAATTTTATCCTATATGTTATTGCATTGTTATTCCATTGCTATTGAGATAATAGCTGGCAGTACAGATACAAGATATTTTTTAATTTCTGACAATGAGGCACAGTAAACATCCAGTAAAATGTCTCTTTATTTACTGTATTATGGAAAAATCCACAAAGTTTAGGGAGAAATAATCCAAAACATGATTAATGGAACTTCTTCTGAGAAGGCATTCAAAAGCTTCTCTCTGAATTAGTGTTTCCTTTATAATCAGTGTTTTTATTTGGTTTTTAGCAAAACTGTGTTACAATCTGTAGCTATACTCCAGCAAATGTGCAGTGGCACTGAGACAAAGATTTACATAGGTTTAGGAGTGTACAGCATTGTGTAGGTAAGTTTTATATGCAGACATACAAACTTTTTCCTAGTCAACACTGTAGATGGAAATACTTCACACTGACCATACTCTGAGCAGAAACAAGTTGTAGTTATGAATGGGCCACCTTCTCAAAATGTTCTTCCTTGAAAGTGAATATCATCTGCATGACTACCCATTGTTTTCCTAGGAAGGTTTTTGATTATTGCAGATGTTTGTTTGAAATGCAGTTAGGATAATCACTGAGCATGTAAATTTATTCTGCTCAGCTCTATAGAATCTGTAACAACCTGTTTGAATAAGTTAGAAGGGTTTTTTGTTTTACTTTGGTTTTTAAATACATAGTAGAAAGATCTATCACTTAAAGTAAATTTTCCCATCTTTTCCTTCAAGAGAACTTAATTTTCTAATAATCTCTCTCTGATAAATTCATGTGCTTTTGTTTGTTCCCGCTGCAGTGGAGGCAGAGCTGCCTGCGTTATTCTCTGTGTAGAATTTTACCACACTCTAGTGGCCAGTTTGTGTCTTTTCCTTTTATCTCGTTTCCATTTTGTGAAGCTGGAGGAAGGCACAATTCTGCAAAGTTGATATTAAAGGTAGTTGTTTAGACTTGAATTTTAAAAGGCATGTAGAGAAGGTAAGTATCCAGTGTTAGAGCTGAACTTCCTTTAAGGCTTTTGGAAATCTCAGCATTGGTTCTCTGTTGTGAATAAACGTTCTGGTCAGATTCCAGATCACAGTGGGTTTTTTTCAGACATGCAAGTGAGCAATGATAAGTGCTAACTCTTTTGGTTTAGTGTAGTATAGGAATTATTATAAATCCCTATGTGAGACTATTTTAACATACAATAATTAATAACTTTCATACTGTAAATATCTGGTATTTCACTGAAATACTGTAATACATGGCTTTTTGTTTTATTTTCACAGAATGAAGGTGAAGATTTCAGTTATGTTATTGCATTTTTTCTTGGAACAGCAGCCTGTTTGTACCAGGTGTGTGCTTCTGCTTGCATAATTCACTAGAGTTTAGAAACATTACCCAGTCATGCATAAATGTCATCATGTTTTCTTAAATGTCACAGATACTTGAACAGGCCGGTCATAAAAATAATTTCTGCTCTGTTTTATTTCATTAATCATAAACTGTCATACAGTAGATTGATACAAAGATCTTCTGTTTGCTAGCATTTTCCTCCAGTTAGTTGATTAGGAGATTTGGTGTACTTTTATGTCTGGAGCTTACAATTTATCTCTGAAGTTACAAGCAGTGGAGGTTATATAATTTCCTTGAAGTAGTAGTTTCATAGTTCAAGTAAACTCAACCATCTGAACAAATGCCTTATTGCTTCTTTCCTTTGGGAAGATTTGAAGTAAATACAGTAATATCTAGGCACTAGACCCCAGAATTTTCCTCACTTTGTACGTTATGTACATCTCCTTTCTTTACAAAGCTTTCAGCCACTTTCCACAATGTTTTGCTTCTCCTGTCTGATATTTCATTTTGCATTTCATGTCTGTAGGTTTTCTATTTCTGCATCTGAATTTGACTTTCCTATATAATTTGTAGCAAGGTATTCTAGTGCCCATTGGCATTTGTCATTCAGTGACATTGCTGTTACATTTAGCTATGACTATAGCGTCTGTTATGCTCAATTGCTGTTATTATAATTCTTTTGATTTTTAATCTCTTGCACTTGTGCAGTATGCACTACTCATTTCTGTGTGCCAATGTTTAGTACAGTATCAGACCATAATATAAAATAATGTCTCAGGATTTTGCTTTTATGTCAGCCTTTCTATCAGTCAGCCTTTTGTCCAGGTTACCTGTAATCTCCATTCTCTATAACTTATCTCTAGCAAAATGTACAACTGGTATTCTTCACTTGTTGACTTTTCATCATTTTCCGCCTTGCACAATTCTTCAGATCGGTCTTAATACTCCATGCCAACAATCTGTTCTGTATCAGATAAGGTGGAGCGCCTCCATTCTTTCCTTGTGCGAAAAATACACATTCTTCCCTCCTCTCCCAAATTAGAAACTTTATTCTTTATAAAGTATTCATGCCTGTGCATGAGACATAAGGACATATGTCTTTCCCCCACTGTCTGACTTGAATAGAGATGTTTTAAAGAAAGAATCGATGCAGCTTGGAATGTAGGCTTTTTCTTAATACTCAAACTATGTCTGTTGAGACTCTTGCTCTGCACCCTCTGGTGTTGATCAAGAGAAACATAGCAGTGTTTCTCTTTCTAGTTTCCAAGAAAATATTTGTAACCTAGGTATGCAGGCAAAAAATGGGACTTACATGGAATATGATGTTTTAGGCTTGCTGACATGTCTATTGTTCCTCCATGGTTTCTAGTTTCTTCTGAAGAAGAAAATGTACAAAAGTAACAACTGTCTCAGTTGTACCCAAAGTGCAAAGCATCAGGAGCTCAGCCTTCAGTCATTTCTTAACATTTATTTAAAAAAAAAAAAAAAAAAGTCAAAATCTTCTCTGAAGTAGCACAGAGGAGCCTTCTACATAAAAGCATGCTCAGTAATTGCCATGCTAACGCTTCCCTTTAATAGAATTAAAAAACCCCTCGGGAATTTCATAACAGCACTTGTTATAGTAAGGTGTTAAAACCACAGTGTTTTGGCCTTTTGACTGGTGTTCTGTTTTGTAAGTGTCAAATCTTCTAGCATCTCAAACCTGGACTAATGAAAAGATAAGCCTCAGAATTAATTTAAAACAGATCTTTGGTAAAATTCAGTCATTCAACATTATGTTGCAGTAACATTTTTTGAACTTCTGTAGTATTTTTGGTTTTTAAACCTTTCATATTTATTAATCATTTTGGTGAAGCATATCCTGACTCTTATTTTAATCTTGGAAGCAGTTCTTCATATGTTGTCAGTGGAGGTGACGATGCTAGGAAATTATCTGAATTCTTATTGCTGAGATACTAAGTACCAACTAATTGCTCTTTTAGATATGATTTGTAAAACTGACAGCACAAGTAGGTTGCATTTGCTCTGCTCAAAATGGCCAGGCAGGTTCAGAGGAATTCCGTCTAGATTATGAAACACATGTATTACTTATCTCTAGTTTTACTTTGCTTTAGAGAAAGGATGTACGAATCTTACTGATACTGTCAGTACTTACATCTCTGAAGATATGTAGATATCCAGAAATTACAAGTAGTTTTGTTAATCTCAGCCACATTTACAGTGGAAAAGCATGCTTTGTAAGAAAGTAGTTGAGTTTTGAATAGAATATAAAGTAACCTCTCTAAATTGCATTGTTCCGTTGCAAATGTACAATGCTTTGGCCCTTTTTTGAGGAATATGAAAAATGAAAAAAATTTAAGTAGAGTTTCTCTGACTGATAAAACATGGCAAATGCCCAAGAAGAACAGAAATGACACTTAGATAATTTGATGATGGATGCTGTTAAAAAATTTGTGTGAGCATGGTTATATATCCACTGGGAACAGATTTGGAATACAAAGTAAGCCCAAATTATGTTGTTATCTACCTAGAAGAACAGCAAAAATTTTCTTCAGCAGACAGACATGTCTAGAATCTAGAGAGGGTGCAAACAGGTTTTTTTGTAGAAGTCAAGGAAGTAGTTTGAACAATAGCAGAAGCAAAAGTAATGTCTATGTAAAAATTGTGCCCTTTTAGAGATGAAAACTGAGGTGAGACTTGAACAAATTTCCAGTTGCAGTAGGAAGAAGGCAGAGCAGGGAACTGTGGGCAGTCCTGACATTCTGTGTTACACCACAGCATGCAGAAGCTGACCCTTAAAACGTGGTAGAATTACAGTAGAATTGCTGTGTATTTCTCTCCAAATGTGATCCATCTTGTGCCAGCTGACGAAGGGCAGTGGATTATTAGTGAACCCCTCTGCATCTCCCAGTTGATCCTCTGTGTTAATGCTAGCAGGATACGGGGCTGGTATCTGGGGGATTGCCTTCTAGTGAGTATTCCTGGCTGCAGAGTCCTCATATTTTCCCTGTCTTTCCCATTGCTTTGCCTGAAGAAGATTTAACACTGGCTCTTGTTCTTCTCCATTGCTCGGGTGGAACAGAGTGTATTTTGACCAGAGATTGACAGCAACATCCACTTTCCTTTGTCATGGACCACTCATTATTGCAGGTTGTAATCAATTATTATGAGAGAATTGCTCTCAGAGAGGGTTTAATGGAAGTAAAATGTAACCTTGTATTGATATCAGGTACTTTTCACCCTTCCATGACTGCTAAATTGATACTGTTCTTACATGTTTGTTTTAGACTTTTACTTGGTTTGAGTTTGTAATTTCTCCATGACCAGGTAGTGTTTCATTGGTGGAAGTTATTTTCCATGCAGTAATGGGATTTCTTTTTTATTTCCTGACAGTGTTACCTGTTTGTATACTACACGGGCTGGAGGAATGCCAAATCCTTCCTGACTTTTGGGTTAATTTGCCTGTGTAACATGTATCTGTATGAACTGCGCAACCTGTGGCAGCTCTTCTTTCATGTGACTGTGGGAGCATTTTCTACGTTGCAGATTCGACTGCGACAACCACAGGGAAAGTCCCCTGACTACAATGTCTGACAAGTCCTGGAACATTTAGAGGCAGTCTTGTTCTAACAGTTACTCTCAGGAATGTAAAGCTGTTCTCCAAAAGAAGAAGCTGTCTGGATGGGGCTTTTTTTTTTTTTTTTTAAATAAAGCAGTGTAAGATGCCTGTGGACATTTTTCACTTGATGGTTAAACTTTTTCTTTTTTTTTAAAGAAGGACACAAAAGAATGCGGGACTAGAGGAGCAAAATGGGTCATATCCATGCAGTGAGATGTGTGAGGGACACCAAGTTTGGGGAGTTTGGTGGCATAAAACTATGTTAATGGAAGGAATGTATAGAGTATGTGTTCTGCATATCACGCAAGCTCTTCACTTCCAAAATCAGTTTTGCCTTTGTGAGGCAGTAGGCTAAATAAATAATGCTATTGCATATTAGCAAGTTACATTTGGAATATGTAAGATACTAAATTTTGGAATATTTTGTTTCACATTGACATATATGTGAATGTTTTTTTTTAATTAAAATGTAACCTGGAAACTCTGTTTCTGGGGATCAGCTTTATGGCACCTGTGGCCCTCTGTCTAGTGCTATAAATACTTTCATATTATTTCATTTATGATTTCCTTTTAATTATCCTTTTAAAGTGATCTATATGGACAGCATTTCTTTTTAATAATCATTTAAAAAGTTCTGCCACTTAACCCAGGATTTTTGCACGCTTCCTGTGTTTGAACTCTGGAAGGGTTGAAAGGAAATGGATTGGTGAGTAAATGGACCGTGACTTGTACTTGTTGGACTATTGTTCTTCTTTTTATATACTTTTAGAAATAAATGAATAATTAGTTCAAACCTGAGATAAACAACTGGTGACAGGAAAATAATAAATCAGTCTGATTAGCTTAAACAAGAAAAGCCTAGGGATTTTGTTTATTCTTCTGGCTTTATGGGTTGGGTGTTTTTGTGCTGGAAAAGAACCTCCTTGATCTAGACTTGTGTTTGAGAGAACCATTCTGTACTCCTGAAGTTGGTGAAGCAACTAGCAAACCCCACACACTTAGAAAATAGAATAACAACCATATAGTACCACTATCAGTTACACTGGGTTTTTTTTACAATATGTGACAGTGATTTATGATGCTTCATAATGTACAGATAGATTTTTATATGTGACCTGGAATAATGTAAGGATTCACTGAAATGCTGGGGGGGGGGAAGGTAAAAAGCAAGCTTTAATGGCAGGGAGGTTGCCATGCTGCTTGTGTTGTTGGATTTGGGGATTGGCAGCTTTGTGCTATGAAGTATTGCTCCAGGCAGATTCCTTTGGGCATTTCATATTGAAATGTTATGTGTTTCAGTAAGTTATTTAGTGTCAGATTATGATCAAGAAGAAAAGAGCTAGGTATTTTCTTTTCTTTTTAAATAGGTGGTATTAGCCAAGAAAATTATGCATAATGCAACCAAGAAGAGTTAGAGAATGAAATTGTAATCCAAAGTGAACAGGAGCAATATGTATTATGTTCTTCATAATGTGTGTCTCAGACAGATGTCTGAGATCAAGACTTTGAAAATACCTTGGTGTGCAGCCTCAAAGATTGGTGTTGGAGGTGATGTGCTTTGCAGTTAATTCTCTTCCCTCCCTACTTTAAGACAGAGTAGAAGACAGCGTTCATGAACATGGTCTGCTTTTGTTTTGGGAACCCAGAAGATGGGGAAAAGATAAAGAGGAGGACTGGATTGAAGCATACAAGAATTTTAGGAAATGTTTACACCACGAATGCTTTAAAAATCCAGCAGAACAGCAAGCAGCCTTTGTTCAGCACTGAGAGGTTTGCTTGTATTAGCATTCAGTGCACCTTTCTGAACTCTGGACACCAGAAAAGGTCAAAAGCAGTCCTTTACCATTTGAAGTCAATGATTGAAAAATACAGCTATTCGTGTTTTAAGTATAAAACCAGGTTTTATCTTGCTTATAAAGTCTGGAAGAGTCCTTACACCTATCTTTTCACCTTCATTGTTAGGCAGGGAAGCTATTATGAATGCCTGAAGTACTGCTTAGTTTTTAACTCAGGCTGTTGTGCACATGAAGAATTTTCTGTTGCATCATTTCTTCAGTTATGTTGGCAGAGAATCTTGTTTTCTCTGAAACACCTTCCCTTTCTGCTATTTCTAAAGATGCATTTTTAAGGAATGAAAACTTCCTTTGGCATAGCATCTGGAGCTGTTACTCCATTCAAGTTATGCTGGTGTTAAACTAATTGCTGATTAGCAGGTATAATGAACAAATGCAACTGTCAGTGTAATAGAAGACAGTTGGGGGTTTGTTTGCTTGTTTATGGTCCTGATAAAAATCCTGTTTCACAATGAAAAGTTAATGAGCATGACTGTTCTTCATTACCTGATATTACTAGGTGCTAAAAACATGGCTTTTGAACATATTACTTTAGTTTGATATTAATATTAGAACTCGCTGAAATTTTGTGTGAGATGAGAAATAAGATACACCAGGCCAAGTTGGAGGTGAAAATTTACTGAAAATGCCCCAGATTTCCCATTTGCTTATCCAAACTCAGCATTCAGAGAAATAGTGGGTGCTTCCCTGCTGATTTCACCAGATATTTGAGTTATTAGACTTATAAAGATGAATGTACAAAAGATGACTACTCTTTTCAACGACATAGGTTATTTTAGTTTGAATTGTGCAAGGCTGTTCATAGTTGCTTGATTTTTCTGTGGGATTTAGTAGAAGCAGAGCCCACTTCATGCTGTATTTATAAAGAAGGCTTACTTTAAGGTTGGAATGAGTCCATCCAACACCCACAATACCATATTTTTCTTTGAAAAAGGTGTCACTGTTTACATTCACTTTCAGGAAGGGATGGCCAAAACTTTGACTGACTTCCGTAAAGTATGTATAATCTTGTTTGAGGTTTGATTACCTCAGAGCCCCCTGTTTGTGCTCCTAGAGATTTAATCACATTCTTCCTTGCATATTTTTTCTTAGTATCTGAGGTTTTTCATAGTGGTCTGCTCTCTTGTATTCAATATCTGGGCCAATAGCTGAGGATAAGAAATTGTCTCATTCACGAATTGTCAGATTTTGCTAGGAAATAACTTCAGACCCTGTAAAATGTGTAGACCCCTTCTCCTTTCACACTGCTTCATGAAAGACTGACTCACATGTGTATAAGATACATAAGAATATATTGAGAGAGGGAGAGAGAGGTGTAGAAAAGAATGCAGCTTTCTACGAGTGAGTGTATGTATGTGTTACTTGGATTGATTTTTAGTTATATCAAAGCTAGCAGAGAACTAGATGAGGATGGAATATGGTTTCCTTTGCAGACATTGTGATTACTTAACATTCACTGTGGATTCTTTAATATATTGATAGTCTATCAAGGGACTGTGGAACATCTGTTTAGGGCTATTACCTTTCAGCCTCTTGCCTTTCATTCCCTATTTCTACTGCAAGTACTATGGTATGATTGTTTTTTGCTTTCATGGTTTGTATTGAGAAAAGAAGCCCATTAACAGTTGCAAAACGCTAAACACATGCTATTTTGAATCAGCTTTTTGTCAGAATAAATAGCTTTCTAGATATGTGTTACAGCTTGCAAAAATCCATGCTTTCTGAATGGTGTTACTGTAAAGGTGTGTATTACAGGAGGGGTTTTTCCCCTGATTGAAGGTAATTGATGAGAAGGGTAGCAGTGTGGGGGCTGCTTCAGTGGCAGTTGCAGCCCTGTGTTGATGAGAGTCCAGCAGATCTTTCAACAGGAGTCTGAGGAACCCTGGAGCATACGGCTGTGTGTGCAGTTCCAGTCACAGCTGGTCAGATATTCCAGGTACCATTTATTTTGGTAAGGCCAAATGGTCTCAGCATCTGTACCAGCTTCTTTTACTTAACAAAATTGTGATTCATCAGTTTTATTGATCATACTGTTTTCTAATGAATTTACAGAGCACTTTTGTCAATTGGTATACCCCATTTGCTATCCTGCCTTTACAGAGCTATCCAAAAGTTGTTCAGCCCTCTTAGGGTATTTATGGAGTCTTTGTTTTCTTGGGTGACCTTTTTTTCTTCCTTGGAGGCAAAGATCCCAGAGACGGGTAGGTGACAAGTACGTGTTGAGAAGGTTTAAGGTATGCTTAGTGGGGCTGTATAGGCACTATATGGTACCTGGCTCTGGTATGGCAAAGCTCTGACCTGGGCGTCCAGCTCAACTTGCACTAGGAACATGTGAGTGACATAGTAGGATTAACCTGCTAAGCTGTACACTGAGCAGAGCTTAAGAACATGCCCTAGTTGTCAAGCTCCTTGCGAAGCTTGAAAGCAAATGAGAATATGCTCCATCTCTTGTGCTGAAGCTGCTGTGGAAATGCCAGGAGAAGAGAGGGCATAGAGAAGGACATGATCAGCTGGAGCTGAGTGTTTGCGCACTCATCTAGTTGGGGGAGTCATGGTGCCTGCTTTCAACATGAAGTGTGACATTAAATAATTCCAGAGCCAGTTCTAATCTGTCTTCTTCCTGCCCTTTTCAGGACACAAACTGCACCTCTTTAGTTCTACAGGCAACTTAAGACAACTGTTTCCTAGCAGGAGGCGTGTAGCATTGAGATGGCACTCTGTGGCTCTCGTCTGGTGTTCTCGCCCCATCTCCCAGGCATGGCTGTGCTGCCATGCTGTGCTGTGCTCCTCACTGAGCAGATGAAAAGGAGAGGTAGGATGCCCATTAGCCTGTATTTCATTTGAGACTGAATGGCAACAGTCACCAGAAGGACAGGAGAGCACCAAGCATACCTGAGTGGTGAGAGCAGGAGATTCTCAGCTCTTAACTCCTCAGTAAAGGAAGGAGTTGAAAGCATTGTCCTGACAGCATGGCAGGGTCACTGGCAATGAGTTTGTCCTGGCTTTGGTGGGAGTTCAGGTTCACAGTGACAGATTTGGCTGCCACAGAACAGGTGTTTTATGGCTCCTGTTGGAGCTTGGGCTGCACCATGCAAGAAGAACTTTGCCATTAGGTGGGGAGCCCTCCTCTGGAGCCTTTCAAGGGCACTCTCATAGCAAGGAGCAGCAGCAGTACATATGGTAGGATCTTGTGGCGTTGCACCATTGGCTGCTGTGCTGCCAGGGTGGTGATGGGGGTTGCGTGATGACACAAACAGCCTGGGATGATTATTTTTTCCTTATCTATAAGTTGCATTTGATAGTTTGTGTATAATCAGTTACTTTGGAAGGAGTGGCTGCCTTTAGGCAGTGATGTGCTCTCCCCTCCCGCTGTGATGGATGGGGGTTTGTGTCTCTTTGAGCCCGATCCTGTGGGACTGCTCAGCAGCGCTGGTACCAGCACCTGGCTAAGGCTACACAAGTCTGTTTCCAGTAGATGGCAATAGTTATTTGCATCTGGAATTTCTTCAAAGAAAAGATTTCTGAGGCCAGCTGCTCACAGGGGAAGTGCACTCTCTCTAGCTGTTCTGCGGGGCTTTTAATTCAAATGGCGCCTGTGCTGTGCTGCACCAGTATATTGCCTCTGAGCTTGTCAATGCCAGGCTCTTGCTGTGCCACTGCAATTCCCACCCAGCACCCACCCACCCACCCACCGCCTGCTTACCCGCTCTGCTCTGCACCGGCTTTCACTGGGAGCCACGGGGCTGGCACCAACAGCGCCGCCTCCTCGCCAGTGCTAGAAGCAAAGTGCCAGGGCAGAGCAGGACAGGCGGGGACTTGGGGAGGTACTCACAGACAGAAATTAAAAAATATAACCTTGCTTTTTACAGTAAGCTACCTGGCTGCCAGATGGCAGGAAAATGTTGCTGCTGCCATCTCCCAGCCCACCTGAAATTAAATGTTCTCGGCCCTGCCCCCTCCCCCTGCCCAGGTGCTTCTGGATCCTTCAGTTGAAAAGTCTGGGACAGAGAGGGTCAAGAGAATGGAAATTGAGTTTTTCTGCTTAAAACAGCTGAGCTGTCCTTTTTCAGGCTGCATCCCAAGCTCGCTCTCCCCACCAGCCCCCAAACTTCAAACTAGAAGTGATGGTGCCCTGAGGAGCAGTCCGGAAGGCTAACAGTGAAAATAGGGCCAGATGTTGGTGTCCATGTATGTTGTGTAATGCACAGACAGCAAGGCCAGGGATATTGGCAGTGCAGGACACATGTGTAAGAAATTTGGTGCGTCCCAGATGCATGATTTTATTATATGCAGGCAGATACTTGATGTAGCCAGCTTTGTGTTGCAGAGAAGTGGCTAAACGCCTTGAAATTCATCAAAATGCTTTCTGGATGGGAAAAAGATGTATTTGGGGAAAATAGTTCAGCCAGTCAGTGTGTACAGCAATTTAAATAAGAGGGCAGAGCACTGGAAGCTACTGTCTTCCCTCCCCTGGGGAATACTCTTCTGCCAATAGTTTCAAAAATTGCTTACATCAGATAATGTCCTAAATTGCTGTTTGTATGATTATGTAGGAGAACATATAAAGTATTAAATATTCTTCACCATCTTTCTTAAAGGCTGATACTTTAAGTACTTCATGGCTTTTTGTTAACGCAGCTGTGTTCTCAGTACACTTATAAAATCCCTCCTAACAAATAACAGATTGTAAGTCATTTGGTTCTTAGTTGCCTGTGTAATGCCTCCTCAACTAAAAAAGTCAGTTGAAAGCTGCAGCTTTTTGTTTCTCAGTTATACTTCAGGCTTCTGTTAATTGGTATAGTTACATGTAGTATTTACTTTTACCTGCAAAGATTGAAAATGTTGCATTGGCCAGCCTGGCTGCCTCCTTCCAGGTGTCCTTGAGAGGACAAGTACCAAGGTACCTGGGGAATTCTTTGGCAAAGGTAATGTACTTTTTAAAATACACACTTTTTTTTTTTAAATAGGACAGAAAAAAAAATATTTTTTAAGCTATTCAGTTATACCAATATATTTAACCACAGTGCCACAATGAGGCTTTGTCATCTATCCTGAAACTAATATTTCAAGGCAAGTGGGTACACAAGAAGGACCCAGGGGACGTTCGCTGTGCAAACAAGCCCTTGAGGCTCTGTAACTGGGTATTGCGTCGTACTGGTGTGGTCCAAACAGCCATCTATCCATCGCTAGTCAAGATTTGGATGTTTCTGTCTGCAGCTTCAGTATCTCCTACACAACTTATGCCTGATTGCTTCACTAGCCAGATGCAGCTAAAATAAAACAGAGACACTTTACCAGTGAAACAGTGTTTTAATATAGTTAAATTACTTAAATAGATTTCAATTTCCATGGGAAATCATAACTGTATCCATTTTTGCAAGATCCAGAGTAAAGAGTGTGTGAATACCCCTTGAAATGATCATGACACACTGTCAACAATCACAGCTAGAGATACTGGGGACTTGAAATTTCATTGACAACACAACTTCATAAGATGAATCAAAAGTTAAGACGACTGCAGACTTTCGTAAAGCAGAAAGCAAACCTAAAACCGAGTGTATGGCATGAAGGTAATGAAACTCTGTGAGGGGGGTAAAAGGGATGGAAGGTGGAGGGGCGAGGAAGGCATAACAGCGTGATGCAACTTAATTTTGCAAACCAGGAAAGATGTAAAGGAGCAAAAGTATAGTACAAGGGCAGACTTGGCAGTTTTACAGAAGTCAATATACTATACTTTTCAGAGATGTTTCCTAGTGGGAAGGAGAAGGAAAGGGGCGATGCCATTTAAGCTCGTGTTTAAATGGCTTAATGCTTGGGTTATGCTTAGCAATATAGCAAATTAATTAACACAGGCCCATGGATTTTCACTTATTCTCACTGTTGAGTAGGAAAAAATAAATCACCACCACCATAGTGCAATCATGAAGCTGTTAGTACTACAATAATTCTGCCCTGAGAAGAGTGGAAAAGAACTTTATTAAATGTCAAAAGATTGGAGTCATTTTTAGTGCTAGCCAAATTCAATATCAAAATTCTCCCCTCATATAAAAAATATAGCTTTTTTTAAAATTCTTTTCTTTTTTTTAATAAAATATCAAGGGATTTTTCTTTAATAGTTAAAAAAGGTACATAAATGAAAACAGTGAACTATTCATAAACCCCCCACTAGTGATAAAGATGTCCAACACAATATCAATGGCACTGTATTTTAAGGTCAACCACCTCATATACACACTTGCCATCATAATCTTTTTTGAAGATCACCTAATTCCTGAAAATTGAAAATCTGTGACTCAGTTTAAATAAGTGCCTACTACAGGAAAGTCAACTTGATGCTGCAGTACATAGTTCCTTGTAATGTCAAATGGCAGTTACAATATCAGACAACTCTCGTATCAGCAGGATTCTATTAAGACCATCTATGAAAAATGATTTTTTAAAAGAAAAGTTCAAATGAGCTTTTTTTTTTCTCTTCTTATAAGAGCTCGTGTTAGAGTTAGTTAGAAGATTTGCTTAGAGCTCTTTTTGACATGTTTGACTGATATCGTCTCAGTAGCTAAAACTCAAAGGTCCTGTTTCCATTTGTTAAGATGCCACCCTCTGCTTGAATGCTGCATGGAACAACTGTGTGACTACCACGTTTTGTTTTTTCCTCTTCTTTGGGGTTGCAGATTTTTCTGGATTTTCGTTTTAAAATGCGTCTGATTCAGCCTGGAAACTCACCTGTTTGTTGTTGGTTGATTGTATAGTGATAATCTGAAAACTGCCAAGTCTGTGTTCAGAGTATTATGCACAAAAAAGTTACACAAAAGTCTACAGGTTATATACACCTCCCACCACACCTTGGTGTGGACAGCCTGCCTTCTAATTTATATATAATTTACAAAATATAGAATTTGGTATATCTGTTAGATCTCCATGTTTTCAATATTACAAAATAAAAAATACAAAAAAACCCACAACAAATTTCAGGGGAGTTCCCCCCACAAAATGTCTCTTGTTTACATCTAGTCTTTCCCATGTAAACTGATATATACCAAAGAAGAGCACAGGAGACTTTTTAATAAATATGGTTGTTGAGCCATCTTTATCTTGATCTTCCCCTTCATCAGATGTGCCAGCCCCACTCAGAAGAGCAGTCCTTTAGCCATGTAGAAGAAGGGAGAAGAGGGGGCTGGGATTATAATGTCTTTCACACTAAAATATTACTGATGCCCTTCTAAAAGGCCTTTTTGCGTGCTGCAACAGTGGGTGTCAATTTTAATAGCCCATTCAAAACAGCTAATAAAAGCACAGTGGTACACTTTAAATAGCTGGCAGTATGGGATGGAAACATTATGGGAGTGCAAATCCATTCCAAAATAATGCTTTGTAGTGAATCATACATTCCTTCAACCAAGTAATTGTTGTGTTGCGTCAATAAATACTTAAATAGCTTCTTATAACATCCTGTGGTAGCAGCCTTTTTTAAAAATTCCAGATTCATGTCTTATCTGTGAACTCTGTAGTACACATCTTTGGTCGACTTAGCATTCAGCCAGGAACAACTCCAAGGTGGTTTATTTTGATTGCCTTTCATGATGGGTGGCTGAAGAGTTTGCTGATACCAGCTCTAGAGTCACCGTGTGAAATTTCAACTGTGCTGCGTTTTCAGCTTCGCTGCCAAAAAGTGATTCTTCTCTGATTCACAATCTTGTGTAATGCAAATTCCATCTTTGAGTGACACTGCAATCAGTGCTAACTAATTGGAGGCCCTTCATTTAGAAAGTAGGTGGTCATTTCTCCTTTGCCTTTGACCTTAATGACCCCTCGATATTCCAGCTGATAGTTGTTGGCTGCTAAAACCTGGTACATGTCTGTGGTCACCTGCAGAATAAACAAGAGTAAGCAGATGCTTGTCATGACTTCCACACAGGCTTTTCATTTGCTTTTAGAGTAATCCATGGACAAAATTAAAGTAGGATCAACTATTTTGTTTCTAAGTCAGTTGACTTCTGCATATCGATCACTGGCTAAAAGGTCAGCACAAGTTGCAGAACAAACACCACCTTCAGCAACTGAGAAACTACAGAAGTCGCACAGGATATACAACTGGGGGAAAACCACATTTTTTCAAGGAGGTCACAAGATAAGAAGAAATAAATGAGTCACATTTTAAAAAATGCACCTGGCAGTTCAGTCTACTCAGAGGCATTCATTATATCACTGGAGTGGTAGTAGGAAAACAGGTTAAAAATATTTTTAAAGTCCTCAAAAATTACTTAGAAATTACACAGAGGATGTACAACTTAGAAGGAGTCATTGAGGGTTTGTTTTTGTGAAGGAGAAGGTATCAGGCAATGAGAAAGACTATACAAATGAAACAATCTAGCCAGCATCCAAATTGTCTCTGCAGATACCATTCAAAAATAATCACATGTGCTGCAGAATAACAGAAGTTTAAAGATCGGATTTCCTGAGATACTTATTTATTACAATTTATTTTCTCACGCTTTTTCAGGTGGCTTTAAATATTTCCATTTCTGGCTTCCTCTTGCTGTAATATTGCTGTGTTGATTTGCTTAACTAGGATGAAAATTGTTCACAGACCATTTCGTAGGAAAGTTTAAAGGGTGTTGGATAAATATTGATCCAGTTAATTGACAGCTTAATTGGAAAGAAACAGCATGGCTTCCCCTCTTGGGTTTTACATCAGTTGTTTCTCTATATCCCTTCAGTACTTTCCCAAGGAATGACAGTCTGTTACTGTAGACATTGGCCCAGTGAAAGCAGGACAGTGGCATTGAATCACTGGAAAGGTCACTGTCTGAAGGCCAAGGAGATGTTTGATTACAAGACAGTTTCCATTAACCCCTTAAACCCTCCTCTTTCTCTAGTTATATATCCTCATCCTGCTGATGTCTGGATCCTTGCTAGCCCCACAACACATACGGCATTTGTAAGAGAAGTGAATTACAGAAATATGTATCTGAATCAAGCCCTTGGAAAATAAAACAACCTACAGCTGCACGTAGCTGAACAGCAAAGCTGGCAGCATGAGTGAGTAAGCATCACAGCAGGACTGTGCTCATAGTGCCAGTGAGGCACATGGGGACAGAAACTCAGCTCAACACTTCCACTCAGAACTAAACTGCAAGTTTTTGACCAAAGGTTGCAAAGTTGGTCAAGATTGAAAGGCAAAACTTGATGGTACCACTAGCATTCCTCAGTTGGCTTTTCCTTCATTACTGTGTAAATAAATGTATGGCATAAAGGAATAAAATGAAACCAAAATTCCAATTCTAATTAAGTTTCAAAACCCGTAAGTGACACACAGCTGTCATTGTAGGTTTTCCAGTGAATTCCTTACCTGAATCCTGTCAGGCACACCTGTACTGTCCATTCGGCTGGCTACATTCACTGTGTTGCCCCATATGTCATACTGGGGTTTGCGTGCTCCTATCACCCCAGCTACGACAGGACCAATATTTAGGCCTGAAAGGAGAAATCCCACAACACTCAGATTCAGCATGTGTGAAGCACATGAAGCTTGAGGCAAGTTATTTTTCAGGCAATAAAAAACATCCTGAGGTTCATTGGTTCTAGCTGTGCTTTATCCTGACATGTAAAGCTACGGCCAAACTGCAGGGAAAGAAACTTTTCTTTAAAAGTTGGCTGCTTTGATCCATTTTGCCTGTCTGACTGGCAGCACAGGCTGGATCTGCTCAATCCAGAGCTACTTTCCAGTACCAGATAACAGGATAAGGTTTATTTGCCATCTGGCTGCCAAGCAAACTGCTCACTTGGAAGTCAGCACACAGCTGCTGCAATGCTGAGCGCCTGCGAGGCAGCAGCCCGGCGGCCTTCCAGAACTAGTACCACACTTCATCCTCACATTTCTTCTCCTTTTCTGTCTCTTTTTATTCCCTGACTTAGAAAGACAATTTAATGTCCAAGAATGGCAGAGCTGGGGACCACAGGGGGTGTGAGCAGGGAGCACATCACAGGCAAAATGAGCCCAAGCTCAACCACCATGTGAGACCATGCTGTGGTAACAGCTTCTCTGTGCGAAGGTCGGTTGCCCAACTGCTCCTAATTCTCCAGAGAGCTTCAGTAATAATGCTGCTACCTTAACAGAACTGCTCTGCTGTTTCAGAGAGGCCGAAGTGGTCACCAGGCACAAGACAATTAACATCACCATGCAGCTAAGGTAAGATCTATGGTTTTTACTCTCCATAAAATTCCAGCTCAGAATGACCACTACCTATACTTAATCCTGTAAACACAGTGACATTACCTATCTTCATCTGGAAGTTGTTGAATGAATGTTCATTAATGTATTTCATTTGGTCCATTAACCTCATGGCAAAATCAGCCAGAGCTTTGATATGTGTCTTCCCTTCCTTGTCGTAAGTGGAATCGTTGAGGCCTGATGCAGCCATATAGGTACTGCCAATGGTCTTGATCTTCTCCAGCTGCCGAAATTGGTCTTCACTTATTATCTGTTTCACAAGAGCAAAGAAGTGAATAAACCTTAACAAACACATACATGCTGGTAATGTCCTCCCTTGGTGCAAGCACTACAAAGTACTGGACAGAGCCTCCACTACTCAAAGTATAGGAAGAAAGGGGATTAGATATTCAGAAGAGTGACAAGGGAATAGAAGGGATTTTAATGTGGAAAAAAAAAAAAAAAGAATTAAAGACTTCTAGAGCGAGGAGAAATGAACCATGGCACAAGGATTCAATAAGCCACCTTCCTTCAGGAGCTCAGCAAAGCCCAACCAAACTCATTGGTTTGGTTCACTCTGTCCACCCAGGTTTTCTGTGACTTACTTCATCAAAATCTGCAATGATCTCGTTGAGCAGTCTCAGACATTCCACCCCTTCGTTGTTGGCCTCCAGCTCCACGTAAAACTCTGAGAAGTTGCTTATGGAGGCAAACATGACAGCCACACACTCACAGGACTGGTAGTACAGTTCATCATTTCGCCGCTCCTGAGCCAAGAAATGGGCTGCCACGTCCTTTGGCAAAATGTTGTGGAGGAGGCGTCTGTTATAGGCCTGCAGCTCCTCCATTTCTTCTTTCTCTTCAGTGGCCTAGTTTAGGAGGGAGAAACAGTGATGTGCTTACTCTTTTGGTAACTGCTCTGGGAAGGGAAAAAAAAAAGCTGAATATGAACTTGCAGGGAGGACAGAAACAGAAGAAAGGGGGGAAACTGCAAAGGAGGGCAGAACCAGAATGAAGAAACTTGTGTTTTGCAGTGAAAGATGGTCTGTCTCTTTGTGTGCACACATGTATGTAAAAGCAGGCACAGAATAACACCAAAATCCAGTGTTGTTATATTTCTGGGATCTGAACTGGGTAACCTGTACAAGGTCTGTTTCTTTTGGGGATCTCCACCACCATCCACAAAAACACACATTTGGCTTTCCCGGTCAAGCACAACAGGTTTCAGGAGAACAAAGACATCTCATGATTGCTAAAGTCTGACTGCACGAGCAGCAGTGAATTATAATCTTCCCCCTGCACCCCTCAAATGCTCATGTAGCTGAAAAAACGCTCCTCCTTTCCACAAGGTTTGCTGAGGTGCAACGATGGTTGTGAAGTAGTTACCATGGAGCCCATGAGACAGGCCAGTCTGACACTCTGGAGAGGACTTTCCACTACCCTGTAAAGCCCCTGTACCCTGTGGTAGTGGAGGTATATCCGGGCAAAGGGAAACATGAGTAGGAGGGGTTGTCTTGTTTCTGTGCTAATGGGTGTGGATTTGAGTTTAATGTTCAGATGGAATCAGAGCTTCAGGAAGGACATGCCTATGATGTGCCTAGGACTCCTAGAGTGTACCTAGGCCTAGGTGACTAGAAAAAAACAAGCATTTACAGTTCACTAGATTAATCAGAGTTCAGAACCAGATTTGCTTTCTCTTTGCAGACTTGCACAGTACCAGCATTACCACAATTCATTGCTTCTGGTTTGTCGGGAAAGGTAGAGAGGTGTGTGTACTGATCAACTCTCTCTCCCCCATTACCTGAAGGCAGCAGTATTTATCCCCCTTGTTTTACTTTCTGACATTTTGAATATTTCTGAGCAAAGGAAAAAACAGGGTTGGGCAAGGACTGGGGAAGGCACAGCTGACATGGGTTGCACGGAGTGGTTCAGCTTTACAGGAGCCCCAAAGAGCTGTCCTGTGTACAGCACCCTCCGCTTCAGCAGAGGCACCAAGCAAAACATCCAGCCTTTTGAAATGGGTCTTTTTCAAATCTTTTTTTCCAATGACTTTTGTCATTGCTGGAGAGCTGGAGCCAAAAAAAGGAAAGACTTTCCTGGCACATTTGGGCCTTGGCATGGACGAACACAGTTCAGCCATCCTCTCCAGCCCTCACTTTGTGAGGGGAGAAGGGATAAGCTTCCCATATCCCTTAAGTACCTGTTGGTAAAGGCACAAACAATACTTGCAAAGCACTTATGACTTTGCTTATCAATGCTGGTTTCTGAAATATTTCCATTTGAAACTGGAAATTAAGATAAACAAAGAAGGACCCTTTAGAAGATGATACATCTGGACAGAACAAGGAAAACACTTGGCTCTGCCTGGGGAAACAAATGCTTCAGCCAGCTGAGCCCAGACCTGGAACAGGCAAGTCGGCTCATCCCTTCCATTGTTTTACAACTTATAAATGAAGATAACAATGTTTATCTGCTTCCCAAGGAGCTGTAATTAATTGGTGCTTCCTACTCAAACCACTAAGACCTATTATTAGAATGATGTCCTGCCATCCAGAAGGTAAAAAATGTGTATAAAACCTGTGGTCTTGCAGTCACTCAGCTATAAGACCTGTCCTGCTTGCTTGAGAATCACATACGATGCCACAATATCACTCATGGGCACAAGTAGTGAAAATATTAACAGTGAACCCAGGGACAGAAGCACAGTGTGGCATTATCTGTAGTGTGTTGGTTATCCAGTACTGCTGCCTAGGGGCTAATAAAGGATGGATATTAAGCCAGTTCCCACTGCTTAACAAGAAAGTGAATGAAAATGCAAATGTGAATCTTTCACACCCCTGAACACAGCAAGCTGAACTCTGGGAAACAATTCAGCAGTGAATATGAGCTTCTTATATTTACAAATCATGTTATATTACAGGTTCCTGTCACAGTGACAGGCTCAGTTGCCCAAATTCATTAAGCTTGATCTTCAGATCTATGACCCTTTACTGTGGGGACCATCCAAAGTGCATTTACAAGGAACAAGGGGTTAAAGTAAATAACCAGGATGAGAAGCACTGAGTATGCAAAGTACCAAAGAAGAGCGGAACACTACTAGTATGCCCAGTTATATGCCAGATCCAGATTAAATTCACAGGCACTTTATAACTCCTCAAGTCAACAGTGAATAGCTCAGTAGTTTTATATTAACACCGATGACCATGTGTATTCCCCCAACACAGCAAACACCCACTAACCTGGAGTTTCCAGAGGAAATCAAGCCTTGCAGTGGATTCCACTTGCTGGGCATGCAAGTACAGTGCCAGGACAAAGACGGTAATGATGACAGGGGTCACAATCTTCAGTGCGACTCGTGTCATCACTGGAGAGCTGCAGCCAACGAAAGAGCAGAATCTCCCAGTTAGTTAGTCTCAGCGTGGAGGAACACAGCTTAGCCACGCTCTGCTGTTCCCACTTTAAAGCTAACCAAGAAAAGGCTTTTCTTCTTTCCCCTCAAAGCACGTGTTGGTAAAGGGACAAACAATACCTGCAAGAAGCTGAGGACTTTGGCTCATAGATGCTGGTTTCTAAAGCAGGACTTTGAAATTGGAAATGTAATCCAACTTCTTAAAAAGGTTTAACATCAATATAAACGCCAATTTTTAGAGAATGGCCATACATGCCCAGCCACCACTATGCTTGGCAAAACCAAAATGCTGACAGCTTTTCGGACTGTATTCACTGTGTCTCCTGCACTGGCTTCCCTAGCCTCCTAAGGCTGTAACTGTTCTACACTTTCTGCTTCTCAAATTAGTCATTTCATAATGGCCTTTGCTTTGTAAGTATTTTATAAGCTGAAAAGAGCACTAAGACACATTCCCATCCCTTCTGACAAGCAAGCAAATAAAACCTGTTAAATCCAAATTACAGAGTTATACTGTATGAAAATACTATTTTGATAAAACCTTTGACTTGTAATTACAAGTAAGTTCTATGAGATGCTCTATAAAGCAAGTTGACATAAGTCCCACATGAAAGAGGATGCTTTGGGATTGGCTGTAAATACAAAAGGGCAATAATCAGTCCACTTAGGGCATTTGCATGTGTTGCACCAGCTCACAGCAATGCATAGTCAAACACCAGACACCGCTGGTGAGTCAACATGCTGATACTGCACCTTGTGAACAGAAAATGCCTAACAACAAAAACCCATAAAAATATTTCATGCCAAAGTGACTCACCATGATAACGTTGCATTTGTAGACACGCTGAAAAAAACCATAAACACAAGGTTAGTAGGGTGTTGGCTCCCTCCAGCACTCGTCCTTCTGTACATCATTCAACAGCGCCTCTGCAATGTGGCACCTCTAACGCTGTGTGGGGCTATAGCCCTTTTAAAGCAGAAAATACAAAAAGATGGGGGGGGAGGAGAAAAAGGTCGTCTGAGCTACACTCAAAAATCCAGAGTGATGGTGCAACGTGGTTAATGTGGTTAAAATATCTAAGAAGCATTAAGAGTCAGAGAATCATTTGGGATTTTAATGTCAGTGTGGGATGCTTAGCAAATGCTTGTGCATCCATCAGTACTTCATTAGGTCAGGCTGGAAAATTTGCTCTAAAGAAGGAAGCTTTGGGCTAATATCTTGTGAGGAATAGCTCCTCTCTTCCCCATTTATTTTAGCATGGAGATGCATTTAATTCCTTTAACTCTAGCACTACTCCCTTCTGCAAGTTGGTCATCTCCAGTGTTGTGCCTAGCTGTGGGTACCGCACACGAGTGCACTAAAGAAAAAACCCTTCTGCGGATTGCTATTACTATTCGCAAAACTGCAAAGCACTCATGAAGCAGAGCTGCTGGAGAAGATGGAGGGTGTGCTTTTCTTACAGTGAAAGGGTGGAAAGGAGCTTTCTGGTAGGTAGTAGCTGTCTGAGTTCCTGACTGATTGACTGCTTAATGCTGCTGGGTTTCTTCTCAAGTGTGGGTGGAGTATTAGGTGGCTGAGAACCATGTAAACACTGTTTAAATGGCAAGAAAGAGATCAGTGGTAAAATTACTGTAGTGTCATTGATGCAATTACAGCTTTGCAGGCTACTAACATGATACATCTTTAGCCTGAGAATCTCACAGCTGTCTCGAGAGCTTCAGGCCACAGTTCTCTAGGGCTGGGGGGGACCTCTCGCTACAGAATCAGAGATACAAATCATCAAAATCAAAATAGCCGAGGGAGCCTAACTGGGCATAAAAATAAAAAATAAAAGCATAGTGACTCTCTAACCTTGTTTGTTCTGAGGTATTTTCTGCAGCTCTGAGCATGGAATTTCTTCTGACACGGATTTTGCAACCCACTGTTGTCTTGCACACGATCTATTGCACGGCCTCTTGGCCAGCTCCAGCACTGAATATGTGTGCTTGGACGTGGACCCAGTTTTGGTGCCCTGGGGATAGTGACTCCCACAATAAAGGCTGGATCTAGTTAGGAGTTGGAGACACTTCCACATGCAGCATGATTCCCCTACTCTCCTAAATCACTACCTGGCCAAGGGTGACTGACTGTCCCCCACTGTCACTCTGTCTTATGATGGGAGCGTGGCAGATCTGACCCTCTGTACCGGGGCTGCAGCTCACTGTGGATGTTATGCTTGCTCTGAAATCTTCAGCAGAGACCATGAAATGCAGCAAACCCAGTATTTCAATAAGGCTTTGGATAAGTGAAAATGCCCAACGCAAGCAATAATGGTGTTATATTGGTCGGTTGCTCCCCCACGGGACAGACATTTCCAGTAGCCGATGGCTCTTTAATTAGTGGAAGGTAACAGAGAGAGAAGCTTGCTAAATACACTTCCACTCAAGTTAAGTGCACATTTTTAGCAGGAGAGGTGGTTGATTTTGGGGGACAGAAGCATCTCCCTTCTCACAGTCATGATGCCAAGGACAGACAGCCCTCTAAACCACAACCCACAGCTCAAACAGAAATGATGGGCTTGATGAACTGGGAAAAGCACTTTGGGCTCCACTATGCAGGAGCTCAACTTAGAAGATCACATTGGCCCATCACATCTTTAACACCAATGTATTAGTTTCATCTTCTGCAGAGGAAAAAGGTAATATGATAGTAGCTCTGTGCATCCAGTTATACTTCATGTGTCACCATGCTGGTGTGTCGTTGCAGTCAAGTCTAGCAACTCCCAACGTGCTATAATCAGCCCTTCAGTTGCTTGCATGCTGGGTTGGTTTGTACACAGAAGTGTGAAGTGACATCTGCATCACTTCTAATTAGTCAGAGTACCATAATGGCTGCAGAGCAGACAGTAATTATGTAGCTACAACGGGCACCCAATTAAAGTAGGATGAGGTCACGTTGCCTTTTTTTTTTTTAATATCAGCTGGACAATAAGGTACATCTCTGAACTATGTGCTATATGCTGAGCTCCCATTTCCCACCACACACAAATGGACTGTCAGACATTGAGACAATAATGAGAGCTCATGGAGCATTCTGGACAAAACAAATATCATTTAGTGAGAGATAATATAGCATCACAGAAAGCTATTTCTGGGAAAACATGCTAACCTTCTCCACTTTATTACTGACATTTTGATTGTGAAGTGACGTAAATTATACTTCTAAGTGCTGTAATTTCGCTTAGTGCTTGACTTACAAGAATGAAATTATATTTAGGATATAAAATGCTTTTATTTCTCTAATTGTGTTAGAAAATGCTAAATAGCTTCTGCTGTTGGAGTACATAACATCTGCAAAAAAAGGAAGGAAACCTCATTTTCCCCATACCTCCACAGAAAGCTCCATGGGGTTTACTACATAATTTCATTCACCCAAGTTAACAAAATAATTTAAGGGATTACTGCCAATGACAATAAAAGCCATACCTCCATTAATTATTACTGGGTACACAGGAATGCTAAAATCATGGAATATTTATGTGAAGGACAGAAGTAACCAGGTGCATATGGCTTGAAGGTGTTAATGACCATCAAAGCTGAGCAACTACAGAAGCTATTTCATAACATACAAAATAGCACTGGGAAGGACCATGGGAATCTTCTCAACCACCCTCCTGTCCAAGATAGGAGCAACCACAGACATCATCTTTGACAAATGTTTCACCTAAATTGGTGCTTTCTAGGTCTCTGCTTCTTTGCTGCTCCTGACTGTCCATTATTGTGAACTGCCTTCTTGTCCAAAACTGGAAAACATATTCCAGGTTAGGCCTTCCCACTCCTGAGTGGAGCAATGGTCTACTTCTCATGTCTTATAGGCAACTCTCCTTATTATACATCCTAGCATTATGTTCACCTTTAGACAACACCATGATTTTATTGACTCACATTCAAGTACAATTGTTGCCTATAAGGGGAAATCATCAAAACAAGTAGTTAACACAGCAACACAACTCCCAGTGAGAAATGAAACTTGTGGAGCAGGCCGGGTTTGCGGATATGCCAGATTTCCCTCCCTAGCATGATCTTCAGGAGTGGGGCAACTACGTCAGTGGAAGGAGGTTGCCACCATGATTAATGTGTGACCCGATGATGACAAACTACCTTTTGTAAGTAAAAGGGCAACTGTCTACTCCCACTTAGCCCTGGCCCTTCTGCTGGGAGTTGTGCTGAGACCAGTTTGCGATACTGACTTTTCAAATGCGGACGTGTGTCCAACAGCAACTGTCAGGAGATCACTAGCCAAACATCAAACACCACCATTCCACCACCCCAACTGGGGTTTGATATACCAGATGTCTGAACATCTCAGTGGTTCATTATCACATCCCTGAACCAGCTGGAGTTTGTTGGAGCGTTTTTTTTTTTTCTTTTTTGAGAAAAGACATTTCTGTATTGGGAGTGCAATACCCGACAAAGTGAGAATGGCTAACTACAGCTCCCTATTTCTGGAAGAAAAAGAAATACAGATCCACTCTGAATCATTATTAATGGATAGTTCATTAGTCAGGTTACACATTAAAAAGATCTTAAAGGGAACTGTGTTCTCTTGCTCTTCAGAGGTGGAGAGCAGCATTGACAAAGCCTTTAGTTTACAGCCATGCCTCCTTCGGTATCACGTACTTCCCTTGCTTGCACCACAGCCTCAGCGCTCCCGTTCACCTAATGCCAAACTGAAATCATTGGGTGAAAGAAATTAGCTGAAGATTTCAGAAGAGAAAGGCACTTACTAGGTGTTAGCTGTAACCAGGAGATCTGCATTGTCAAAAAGGTTGACCCCTGGCACTTCCACAATGAGAACATATATAAATTCAATGATTAACATAAGGATCAGTTTTCCAATACAGCTGATCTGAAGGAACACAGAGCAGGCCAGGAGACTCAATAAGACACTGTAGGTAAAGTACTGTATAAAGACAAAAAGGGGAAAAAAAACAGAAGAGAGATGAATGTCAGCTGGATAAATCAAAACTGAAAACAAAGGAAACTAAACAGAGGGATAGAAAGGGATTGGGAATTATGTTGTTGAGCTGACCGAACATGTAAACCTGGGGCTGCCTGTGGGATTCTCCCATGTTACAGGAGATTTAAGTGTTAAAACTGAACCGATGGAGAGGAAAAGTCTTGCGTTCTTCATCGGGCATTATTTGCTTTACACTCAAGAAGCATGGGGCTCGTAGCTGTATAACCAAGGTTGTGATGTAGGTTTGCCTTGGACATGGTTACTGAATTAGCATAAAGTATCATCCACTTATGCTGGAATGCTCTGTGCTTTAAGGTCAAATTCTGGACTTGAATTCACATATCTGCACAATACACAGGGCCAAGGGTATTAGCAATTCAGACCACCAGGACAGATACCCACTTGAGCCCAGCTGGAAAGTATTGCCCCTGCTGACGTGACACACTGAATCCATCAGCAAGACACAGGCTGGACAAACTTCTACCAGTGCCCAACACCATGATCACTTTTTCTGCCAGCAGTTGCAGAAGTGTGTGCTTGTGTGGTAGTGGAGCCCTCTGCCACACCTGGGTGGTGGGGCAGCAACTTCTGCCAATCTGAAAGCTGAATGTTTAGTATGCCAGTGCTTTCAACTTGCTGATTGCAGACTGCAGGTGCCATTTATGACTCCTGGGAAAGCTAGCATGGATGTAAAACAAAGTGAAGCATGTTATCCAGCTCATCAACTTCCTGCTATCAAATCTGTGAAGATTTAAGCTTCCACTACGTCCGGACAGGCCTATTTCTGGCAAAAAAACTGCATCATATGCCTGAAGCAATTCATCCTTTCAGTTAAAAGCAAGCCCTAGTTGAAGCAGAAATACGCTTCTGTTCTGAGCTCATTTATTAATAGTTCATTGCTGATACATTAGAGAATATAACTTGTACAGCTTATAATTTCACTCCTCAGTTTCTAGAAAATGGGTGGATGTTCCTTGTAGCTGAGGGGTAGGATCCCACTATCTCCTGAAAATACACTGGAGCAACAGACAACGCCTGTACCAGATCCAACACCTGCCCTGCAGAGCGCAGAGGAGGGAATCCTCGCTTCTTAGTCCACTGGCCAGCAGGACCTGGCTCAAGGCTGCCATAGCATCCTCAGCATGGAAAATGGTTGTTCCTCATTGCTTAAAATCTCTCTCTGTCCTGAGCCAGCACTCCTGACAACCTCATGATAGGCAGAGTCCATTTCTAGTTCTCTAATCTGCAGACATACTAAGAGCCTTTGCAGGGTTGAAAGTCAGAGCAATGGTGGTCTCAGGAACTTCACTGAATCAGACAGGGACCATATTCCAGTTAGGTTAAATGGAAATTGGAGATTCAGTGGGATACCAGGGCTTTCAGTAGCACCTTGGACATCTGGATGATAACAGATCAGTCATAAATCTGTCAGGTTCTCATAAACCCAGATGACCTTGACATAAATTCTACCCCCATCCTAGACAGATTTTTGTCCTTTTCAATTTCCAGTACACAATACACATAATGGCCATGACCTAAAAACTCAGAGAAAGGTCTTGAATAGCTATGCAAAAAGATTATTTTTTGGCAAAGTATTCTACTGACGTGTAAAACATATTTGTGGGTTTTTTTTTTTTCCCATTAGAAGCATTTATTTTTTTTTAAACAAGTTGCTCTGAAGAGGTAGGATTTGTATTTGCAGATTGAAGCAGACCACTATCAGGGCTGTTAACCTGCCTGAGGCTAGAACCTACTATACCTAGTGAAAGAAAATATAAGAAGGTTTTCATCAGGACATAAAACAAAGGAGGGAAGGGTTGAATCTATGACTAGATACTGACTTTCCAGTAACACTGAGCACCCACAAACTCCTTTGAAATGACTTGCAGCTTTGCATGCCATTAAGGACTTCATGGAGAAAGGCCATTTCCCCTGCTACAGGCAGGATCCAATAACTATAAAAGCCTACCGATTATTCAGCCCTGAAGGAACTTAAACATTAATGTGGACTCATGATAATAACTTCAGACACTTAAGTTTGTTTATAGTAGCCCATGTCAGTCCTATAATATCAGTTAGGAGCAACCTTGCTTTCCTCTGAATCACTGAGATTTATCACACAGCTTTATAGCCCTTTCTCAGATCAAGCTCTGCAACCCATTTTTTTCAAGCAATACCTCTGGAAAGTTGCAGTTGGGCAAAGGACTGTCACAGAATCCCTGCAAGGTGCCCAGGCTGTAGTTGGAAGTCAGGTTGCTGATAAGGCATATGTCCACCCGGTCAGGAGTGATGTTGTATTCAGCAGCCATGCAGTTGGCAAGATCCACAGTGCTGCACATGAACTGAAGAAAAAGACAGTATTAAACTCAATGGCACAGACAAGGAGAAGAAAATAAAATAGTTTTCATCACTTAAAAAGCCCCTTGGAAATGGCTGTAGCAATGTGCAAAATATGCAAAATGAAACCACTAGCTTGTGTTTCACTGCATGTGCAATGACTGTGTTTTTTCTCCCCCAACATATTAATTAATAAAATCCAGGCTGTGCACTCTAGAAAGCTAGTTTTGTGCTCAACCTCACGTACAACTTTATGTCTGAAGGTTCACAGGCAGAGGGGCTGTAGATATTACACGTACAAACATATCCTGCTGTCTGTGATAAGGTCCTGGTGTTGCTCTATTTCTGCTGAAGGGAATTTGTGAGCTGATAACATTCCCCTGCCATCTCTAAAGCTTCTGCTGTGGGTTCTTCTACAGGGAAGACTTTAGCAGCAAGGCTCAAAGGCTGATGTGCTATGTTAAGCTGAGGAAGCAGCAGAGGCCCATTCTGATCTCCTTCTCATGTTGCTCCATTTATCCATTTTGCTAATTTTTATATTAAGCAGTTCATGAATGCACAGAATCACACATTATACAGAAAAACAAAGCTCTGATTTCTGCGTGGTGATCTGCAACCCACACCAGCTCTTTTCAGGTGACTATGGGGGAAGGCAGTGGGGTGTCAATGTCACTGAGGTAGTGCCTCCCATGCAAGTACCTCAACAGAGCATAAAATTGTTCCTAAACCTCCACTATGTGTATAGGGAAGCCAAGGCAAGAGCAAGTGGTGGTCTGATTTTTAGGTTTTTAAGCCTCTCTGTGCCAGTTAAAGTCAGCACTGCCCCAGCTGAGGACAAACCAGAGAGGAGCAGAGGGCCATGTGAAGTCTTTGTAGCTACCTCTGAGCTCAGGGCTTTAACCTCAGGCCCATCTCTCCTTTTCCTCCCTCACTCGCTCTTAAAAAATGAGATAGATGTATGCAACATAGAGAATATTCAAGTGGTTTCTTTAAAATACATTCAGCCTTCAAGCCATTTGTACAAGTGAGCAACCAGCAGTTGCAGGGTCCTAGAGAACAGCCCGTCTTTCTCTGAGTCTGAAATCAGCAGCAGCTTTGAATGTAAAGCTAGACCACCCCGGTCCCAAAATTGCAACTCAAAGCAAAGTCCTCACAGTCCCTGTTAGGTGATTACTGCACTTGGAGCAGGATGCAGCTCCATGCAGAAGGCCGGCACAGAGCCTACGCAACACTTAAGTCCCACTCAATATTGTGGGAGTTAAATGACGCATCGGCCTCGTGCTGGCCCTTCATGCAGGGGTACACTTCAGGCTTGGCTTATGTACTTGGAGCAGAAGACTTTAAAGAATCAGAAAAGAACATGGGCACAAATCAGTGTCAGGCATATATATAGGCTACAGGGATGCAGCTGTCGGGCTCCCATTTATCTTCTGTGCCCTAAAAGCAAAAGGGAACTGCCCTCAGATGCTGTAAGCATTAGGCAGGATTACATTAAACTCAGTGGTTGTAAGGGTTATGATGCTGCAGAGCACCAATAAGAAAACCATGCAGAACTGAGTGAGTCGAAAGGAAATAATGCACATACCATGTTGACAAAGGCAGACAGAAAAACCAGGATAATGGCAAAGACTCCAACTAAGGTACTATTAGTCCTGGACTGTACAATCTTCCTGGAAAGAGTCTGGAGTGGAGCTGGGAAAAGCTGCATGTGGGAAAAAAAAATTAAATAAACATGTAAAATAAATGCTTCTTTTACAGATTATAACCTGCATTTGAGCTGCCCACATGCTTCAGCGCAGTGTCTGTGCGGATGCTGCACAGGGGTTAGACAATGGTGATGGGGGATGTCAGCTCTGGAACAAGGGTGAGCAGAAACGTGACCACCTCGTGGCAACAGGCCCAGCTGGCTCACCAAATCTACTTAGTCCCTCCTAATGGGCATGATGGCTCCTGAGCCAAGATAGCATGGCTTGCAGGGCTGTGCTCATCCTGTTGTGAGAAGCAAACCACAAGCCATCTGTAACTGAAATAGCCAGGAGCTTGAGCCTGTAAATTACTGGATCAAAAATTTAAAAAAGTAGAAATGAAAAAATACATGTCATATCCCTTGGATCACAAAGGCATATCACAGGACTTTCTGGTGCCATTTCAGGAACAGACTGTTAAAAAAACCCAGGCTAGTCTTGTGATCTATCAGACCCTCAGTGAAAGGTGCTGGAGAAACCAGCTGGCTTTGTCTGGTCTATGGTACTCGGCACCACAGACACACGGGGCTAAAAATAACCGCTGGTGAGGGCAATCACAGAGCTCCCCGAGACAGACTGTCCCAGCGATTCACTACTATCAGAGCTAGAAGCTTTCTTCTTACTGCTTTCTTACTGCAGGCCACCAGCATGCTTCACTTTAATTGCTGCATCGTATTCTGGGTAGAAACCATCTCTGTGTTAAAGCAGAGATTAACCAGGTGCCCTTTGCAGCAAGGGTCACCCCTCAGCATCACGTGAGGCCTCCTTGCATTGCATTAACTACAAAAGAAGTCCAGAAGACAATGAAAGCAACCCTTTCTCTTCATGTGCCACCATTGTCTCAGTGCCATCTCAGGGCTTGGAGCAAGGAGAGATGGACACCAGGAAACCCTTGTGCACTGACACCCTCCCGCCAGAGAGCATCGGCCCTGCAGGGCCCTTCCCCTCCACGCCATCGCACCGGGGCAGAGGGGCTCTGCTAAGGACTGCCAAAGTTTTCTCCAGACCCAGTTCTCCTTTCCTTACCAGCATACTGCATGAATAACCAAGCCACTAGAGGGTATTTTTAGAGACACGGAGAAGCTAGCAGTGCAGCGACACGGCACTGCAATTTAACTATGACTAATGTTTCTATTAAAAGTCTTGCTTTTCCCTTTTATCCTTCACTCTTACATCTTCAGAGATGCAACATTTTGTCAGTGCACAGCTTCCCACACAGCAGTCCTACAATGTAATTACAAAGTGTTTGAACGGCCATAGCACTGATTAGCTGGTGACTTTTACAGATGGAGAGAGAGGTTGTGATAAGAGTTTTGAAAGAGCTGATTTCACCTGCTACCACCACACACACAAAAATCCAGCTAACTGCAGGTGAGAGGAGAGGGAAAACCTCTGTGGAGGACAGGAGGAATGGGGAAATGGGGGTTATGACTTGTTTGCACTGAATAAGGATTGATTGAAATTCACTGAAGGCTTATGCAATCCTTCAGGCTCATGCAGCCACTGTAAAACAAAGCAAAACACCTCTCTCCCAGAAAGAAACCTTGCTGATATATAAATCCTTGGCTTTGTTGATAAGCCATGAACCAAAATATGTCCTTGCCCTACCACGTCCAGCTGCTTCCACGCAGACATCAGCTAGCAGATCCCTACCAGCGCAGGGATGTGGGAAATGCCATGGGGCTTTCCTCTGCTCTAACCTTCATAGGATTTGGAGGGAGAAGGAGGATTTGTGCTGCATTTAGACAGGTTTCTCACAAGATGAGAACAGGACAGGTTTTCCTGCCACCCCTTTCTTTAGGCCTCAAGGCCAAGCTCCACAAATGTATGCACGGACCTAACCTCCTTCTGTAATCTCTGGGAAATCAGGCACCTAAATAAAACTCGGGAGTGCTTTGTTGTGGATCTTGGCTCAAGCCCTTGCTGCCAATGATCCCAAAAAAGCCCGACTTTGAACCAAGCCTGAGATATCAAGCAAATCTATCAGTGGAAGACACTTAAATTCTAATGAAAACATGTTTTCTTTGTATTAATCTTGGTTCTCATTACTTTGCAAACTAGGGAAATTTTAGGTCGGTAAACAAGTACAGCTGGAAAAAGTCCTGAAGAGGAAACAAATGCCAAAAACCATAGGAGGTCAGGATTGCAATAGAGAGCGCAATGGCACAGCCACGCCGCACATCTGAGGAATCTTTGTCTTGTGAACAACATTCATGGAGGGTCTACAGCATAAATAACACTCTCCCCATTTCACAGAAGCAGACAGAGACTAGCAATACTTGCAGCTTGGAGAACTTCTATGATAGAAATGGGGGACCTGTCTCAGCTCTGACAATTCAGCTCCACTCTATCAGTGTTTCCTTCATAAAAACATCCACAAGTCAGGGGTATTACAAAAGAGAAGAAAAATGAAAAGAAGTTGACTTCCCCTCCAATTCTCCAATAAATAGAATAAAATCCCTTCTGTCCTAGGAAAAGAAGCAGAACGTCAAGATGTATAGTACAGTGAAAATCCATGCAGTGTTGCTGGTTAGCCCATTGGTTTTTACTGTCCAACACCATTTACTCCTCTTAATAAGACTCAAATCTTGCCTGAGTGAAGAACAGGACAAGCAAAGATCTGACGAAATGGCAACTCTAAGCCCGCATGTGCACTACTGAGAACAGGGGCTGAAAGAAAGGATGTGATCCATTTGGGCAGCCAAGATTCATGTTTGGGTTGCCACATAAGCTTGAGGTCCCTTATTAGCCCTCTTAAAATCCCCATGTAAAGAAAAATAACCACAGTGGGAAAAAGGAAATTGGATTGTTCAGTTGATTCCAGTTCATTCTGAATTGAAATGCATAAATGCTGCTGGAAGACATCTCCCAGAAGAGACATGCTCAGAAAGCATGGAGGTACCAATGAATATAGAAGAGGAAGGTAGGGCACTGTTGTACAGGTGAAAGCCCAAATTTAAAAAGCTATTCAACAAGTACTAGTGTTACATGGAAAATAATCCACAACCTCCAGCCATTTGCATCACAAAGATACACTAAATAAAAACTGTACTTTGCAATAACAGCTGATCACAGACAGAAGAGTAATATTTCTCCTTTTTGTCTTCTTAACATATATTGTGGATATGGAAAACTGCTTAGATAATTGCTGTTGTGTTGTGAGATGAAAAAAACGATGAGGTCTTTAAGTTCTGATTTTTCAATTTGTAATAAAAGCCTTTGAGTCATTTTGAAGTACATTAATATGCTTCTGGAGTAAAAGACAACATCTCCAGGCAATTTGATGTTGCAAGTCCATTTATGTATCTTATTTCACAGTGATTTATTAGTCTATTAAAAAAGTACAGTTTTCAGAGGTATTTTTTTCTGCTGCTTGAGAAAAAAACCAAACACTTTAGGAGCATCTAGACCAGCTTTAGGAGGCAAAGAAACAGGTAGCCAAGCTGCACCTATGTAAAGCTAGAGAAAAAATCCTCATAAAGGATAACTTGCGATTTCTCTCATACATGCTCCCAGGAACATGAAAGAAATTGAATTCCACACAGCAGTGTAGATACCAGAAGTAAAGGATTTTAAGAAGAAACACAAACTTGATAAGTTAGTAGCAAAACAGATGTCTGTCAGTGGAGTATTTGCGAAGGGACCCTGGTTCCCATGACCTTAGACTCTATTGGGAAGGAACACCATCTTGCGGTGGCCAAGTCTTCATGGAGCATCAAAGTGAAGAACTGGAACTCTCTTGTTTATTACAGCTGAAGAAACTTGGAAAGCCAAGCTGGCTGTGTTGGCAGTTCCAGGATCAACTTCTAGTCCGTGGAGAATTTTATAGTGGAAGATAATAATGACAGCAAAAGAAAATAAAACATGATCAAGATGTCCAGAAAGAGCCTGCTGGCCACTGTCAAAGCCAGAGATGGAGAGGCCAAAACAGGGAAGGAAAATCTCACATGAAAGCTGGAAAGAGGAAGGAGAAAAGAGTCACTTATCATGTAACAGCACAGCAAACAGGCAAAAGTTATGCTTATGCTGATATCCTGGGGTGGACACCTGCTTTCCAACTTCGTGTGGAATGAACATTTGGTATGTAAAACACATGCTCTCCTATCCCACTTCTGAGTGTGAAACAAAACAAACTATGCTGACAATAAAGTAACACCCCTTAACAAAGGCCTGGGTAAACCCACTGCTTAAAAAACTCCTACTTGAAACACTAAAATCTTAAATGACAGAAGTAAGTGGCAGCTACTGGGAGCTCCTGCCCTCAGACAGGTAGCTGCAAGCTAGGAGGAGCTGTCCCCTAAACAAGCCATCTCATGATCAGATGTTGTCAGCAGAGGCTAATTTGGAGCACTAGAAAAGGGGTAAACAAAAAGGTACTGGAGCTAGAAGGCTTGATAATTTCAATACCTCCAATCTGTGCTCAGAAGGCACTGGCCGCACTGAATGTTATACATAAGCACCTTGTGGGCCTGGGCCAACATGCTGAAAACTCACTTTTGCAAATACCTTCATAATCATAAATAGCTTCATAAAATCCCATTAAATTCTGGTGTTAGTTCTGAACTCCCTCTGATGTCCTGTGGTTCCAGGGCCTGTGCACTGAGGCAAAGTCAGCCTAAAAACAGTTGCAGGCACCACTGAACAGACCTCTTCTACGGGAATTTGAAGATCAAGGCAAAGAAAGCAAGACTGAACATCTGCCCGGGGTCACAGGGACTGAAAAATCCTGTGTGCCTTTTAAATTAATTGTTAATTAGGATCAGTAATAATATTACACCAAAAAGCCCAAACAAAAACCAAGACCTTTGAATGATGACACAAGAAATGAGTGCTGCTGTCAGTACATGGAAGCAACCTAAGCCCATAAAAGCCAGTGGGTGAAAAACAGCTGTGGGCCTTGAAATCTGTCTGGTTGCAAATCAGCCAGCTTGAATGCTTCAGAGGTCTGGGTCTGCCGATACTTGCTGTTGCCCCAATATTTGCACAGCACCAGTACAGCTGGTGTGCTGGTGTGGCTCTGCACGGCTGGCACTGCCCTGGGATTTTGCTGCCGGTGGCACTGAAGCATAAGTAGGCTCCAGCACAGCTCTGCACCAAGTTTCCAAGTCCTTTGTGGCTGTTAACAAAAGCTTTCCACATTGGTTGTTAATTAACTGCTATTCACATTAATTTCTGATACCAGTTTACAAACTATTGACACTCAGTAGCATCCTCAAGTGCAACAGACACACCAAATATAACCAGGCATCTTTGGGTACCATTTCCCAGCTCAAGGGACCCAAGCCTTCCTATTAGCACTGTTATTTCAGACTTGTAATTCTCATTGCTGGTAAACAAGCAGGATCAACGGGATGCTGTGCTTATGAACTAGGTTCTCTTTAAAATTGTCATAAGCCCAAGGGAAGCCCCGTGAACGGGTTGTTAAGTTCAAATACAACCTGAAGCTTCTTTCACTGGGAACAGTTTGTAGCTCTTATTAAACCAGAAGGCAAAGCTTAATTCTCCACATCTGACTTTCAAAAATCAAAAAGACATGAAAGGTGCAAGTCTGTCAAGAGCACCCACATTCAACTGTTGAAAATGGCACAAAGAAGATAATTAAAATGAGGCAAATCATCTGCCTGACATAATCCACTACCCCACTGTTTCTTCTGCAGGAAACATAATGCTACTGAGCTATTTTATTCCAGGCTCTGAGGAACAAAGATGAGCTTGGGCTAAGGAGCCTGAATCTGGATGTATTCCGCATTCAGACACTGCTAGACTGGAAGGATCCCCAAAACTGCAAAACCAATAAACTGGCATCAACATTTTAATAGGAATACCTTTGAGTGAAAAAGATGAGCACATCATCCTTCCCAAAGCGCTAACTGCTAATTTACCACAGACTGCCAAGAAGAATTAATATGTTTTCCAATTTCACACAATGTATTTCTTTGCTGACCAAAACCAGTTACAAGAAAGAGCCCACTGAATGTTGGACATTCTGTGCATTCATCTGAGAAAGGCTGATAAACTTCTATATGTTTATGGCTTTTACTTCTCCCCCAGGACATTCTTCCTTGATGATATTCTGCTTCTGATTATCTGCCTACCCAAACATGCATATGCAGCAGGGGCCAGTACACAGGCGACTCTGCAGGAAGTTTACAGGGAGGAAACGAATGGCCAGTGTTTCGTTCCACACTGGAAAATGTGTTCTTCTTATATCAATATAAGAGTGCCTGCAGGGGACATAATACACATGCAGATCCACAGAATGATTACTTCTTGCTGGGCTAAAGAGATGCCAACCCTAACATCTGTTTGCAGTTCATTCTGCCTTATCAAAAGGCTTTTTCTGTAACCCTTATCACATAGTGTGGAAAGGATGGCTAACAAAACACGCTCTGTTAGTTGAAGAAACAGATTGCTGATCCAGTTATCTTAGGCAAAGGACTCTACAAAGAAGCCACAGTACTCACCTTTACACAGGAGTAAATGACTGAAACAAACACCACTGTGGTCAGGATCAGGAAACAGGTCAGGTAAAAACCCAGCATAAATGTAGAGCTGAAATCAAGGAGATTTTTTTTTTTTAAATGCACAGCATATAGAATAGCTACAGCTCTGCTCTCCAGAACATGATATTTGTACAAGCTATGGCACACTGCACGGGCTTTCCAATTAGGATAGCAGCAGGAGATACGAGGTGCCTTGAATACCAACAGATACTCTGTCTTACTTTGAATTACACACACAGGCTGTAGAGCAAAGAATACTGCATCTTTTGTAGCAATCACCTTCCTGCCAGGGTGATAGCAGAGGGACTGAGAAATATTTCATGCGCTAGAGGAGCTGATAAAACAATTTGTTATGGCAGGTTGGCCCCTGGCTGGCTGTGGGCAGGAGACCCCTGGGAAGGAAAGAGTGCTGAGTGCTCAGTGCAGCTGAGTGGGAATAGTCTCAGTGGGAATAGCTGCCCATCCTTGCCGTGCACAGGGAATGTCTGCGCTGCACCACCCTCCATGCTCTGCCTTGTGCATGGATGGGAGCAACCATGGCATGAGGACAGTCAGGGAAAACAGCCCTAGCTTGGCCAGCTTGAGAGGTTCCTGTTCCTCCCAACTCTGAAGTACAACAGGACCCCAGGGCCAACTTTGTACTACGCATTTTCATCTGTTTTGATCACGAAGATATTCAACAACAAGTTCCCAGTGATTGGTCTCAGTATGACAGGACTCCCTCCCAGGAGTTAGCCTTGTTCATAATTCAGAAGAAGTATTCTTGCGATGTGACATTGAGGCCAGCCACACCAAAGCCAGCTTGTCACTGTGTTCTCCCATGGCTACTAAGATAATTGTACTTGCTAATTCACAGTTTGAGCCTTTGTGAAATTCATTAAAGCTATTCCTCTTTATCATCATAAATTATCACTGCCATTTTGTTTCTAGTTTCAGATTCAAATTCCATGTTGTGTCTTTCATGAAGCTCTGATGGTGACACATAAACACCTGTGGTTTCAGTCGCTGCTTAACTGTTACCTTCGATAAAAGACCAATTGCAACTGAAATATAAGGGAAAACAAACCAAAAGATGAAGGAAAGTATATCTGACCTGCAGTTAAAACATGAAATTTTTTTTACTCTTGAACCAAACCATCTTTCAGACAGGCCAGGCTGCCTAAGGACACTTCAGAACTTACCAAAAAAACCCAACCACCACCCTTATGGACAGCATGGAAGGAGACTGAGCAGCATGACATTTACACCATGCTGCCATAAGGGATTGGCTCCTGCGTAATACAAAGGAGTCAGCCATATGGTTGCCACAGATCAGAAATTGTCAAGTTGTCATTTAAATGTTAAACTGGGTTTTATGGAGACAGCTTAGTGGCTGCTTAGGGAGTTTGATGAGCAACACAAAGGCTGGTAGAGGGTCTCTGCAGGTGTGAAGTCATAGCAGTAATATCCAGAGATCCAAAGTGTAAGCCCTTGCTAAATAAATTACTCTCAAAGAACATTTTTGGACATAATTACAGTGCATTAATTGCTGGGATCGATCTAGTTTCAATTTTCAGCCTCTTTCAGCTTCACTTCCACTTTCCCAAAGCGGATCTGTCTGTTTACACAGTGCATTTGTACTGATGTTATTTTGCTGATTCAATCTTTCTGTGAGCAGAAGTGAATGTCCTCTTGCCTGTGAGAGTGAATGACCTCAAACATCAGACCATGCATCATTTCTGGGACCTTCTGAATATCTGATCTGAACACTACAAACCAATCTCTACTCTGAAAAGATCTGTGGCGTGAACAGAAGTAGAAAGCAGTTGTAATGGTCTAAAATAATATTGGAGCTCTCTTTAAACATTTTTTTGTCTTCTTGTAATGAAGATGAATTTGGAGCATTTTCAGAGCTTCTGTGATCTTGTTCTTCAGATTAAAAATGACTAACTCCAAATTTATTTCCAACACAGTGCTCAGTGAATGATATATTATTGCTACTAAACCAGAGCACAGGAAATACCAACATGCTTTAATTTTAGGGGATTTTTTATGAACTCTTTGAGAAGAAATACCATGTCTGCAGAGCTCACTGCTGGAAAAGATCCAGTGGGTTACACCATGCACTTCAGACAAAGCATTTCACTGCAGTGGTCCAAGAGCACTGTGCCCCACAGCCCTGAGGAGCTTATGCCACACTTGCCTGGAGAAAGAAATGACTGTAACTCTTAAACCTGGAGTGAGCTACTCAAAGCTTAGACATGTATAGCTCAACTCCCTCTCTACCTTTTTTCTTGCACTGCTGCCCTGAGTCCAGAAGAATAAATGCATGAGAGGTTATGCCTCATCTGTGAAGCAGATGCTGAGACCTCAGTGCTCTGAGCAATGAGGCTGTGATTGCTTTTTTACCTCCTTGTCCCACTGCGTCCAGACAAGAGCACATCCTAGCCTTGTGTTGTGAATGTACACTACACCTTAGTGGGCAATCCTTCCTACTTAGTGATATTTGTTTTCCAGAGGCTTATAAACGTGCTGAACGTCCTAAGATGGAGGTAAATGGTAAGAGAAATCACACTGGGAAAACAGAAATCCTCACGTGCCAGTGAGGGGGTTTTAATCTGCACTAGAAATGAGTGAAAACAATAAGCACCACGCATCACTTGAGCATGTATTATTTAAGGATTTTTCTCTTCCCCTTGGTGCTCTGAATTCTCAAGAAAAAAACAAAGAAAGTAGGCCAGAATAGAGGAGGGGAGCAGATGGGAGCAAAGGGATGAAAAGGTACTCACTGTGGCACAATTATGATTTGAACAAAGCAGATGAAGAGGAAGACTAGGGAAGCACAAGCCACGTAGGCTCCAAACCTGTCATCCACCTGCTTGGAGTACTGCAAAAAAATGCAAACAGGGTTATGTTAGCGGGAAATTTGGCTGGCTGCCCTCTCTCTGCAAACAGTTCTTACTTGGCTTCCTTTTGGGTCCTTGGAAAGTAGTGCTGGTAGGAAACGACTAACATTACAAACTCCCCTTCTCCCTGGGCTAGCTGTAAGGGCATGAACAGACCCAAAGGCCAGGGAACAAACCCCACAGCTGAGTGGAGAGAGGATTCACCATCTGGCCCTTGCACAAGAGGAACAGGAATGGATTAACTGGGACTATGATTGTAGGTCACCGTCATCAGATCTAAACTTCTTCCATGGGAAGTTTCCTCTAACAGGGATGAATGTTGCTAATTAGAAAACCTTGTATTTTGTGCAGACGGCTTGGCTCGTTCTAATGATAGTGTGAGGATGCTGCGGTTTTCACACAGTTGCTCCTTCCAACTACTTGTCAACATATCGGTCACATGGCAGCTGCATCTGATTCCCAAAGATGCTTTATTTAGCTTGAAGCATGGTTCTTAGCGCAGACGGTCTCAATGTTTGAACCACAAAATAAAAGGTGCTCAGAACAGGTGAAATGCTTATTTCCCAAGCAGTTTTCAGCTATAAAACTGAAGGGAAGGAGTGGGGGGAAATTATACACTTGAGCTATTATCCAGTCCCACACTGATTCATTGAACAGCTGTAAGTCCTGCAAAAGTATGCTTTCATAGGTTGTAATTCCTGTCATTGAAAGAGTGTTTCTAAATAAAATGCTAAAATAGTTAGTGCAAACTTAATTACTGATTATTCCATAGAATAATAAGTTTAACCTGAAGACCACTCAAGTGTCCCGAGGATATGTACTTGGATAAAGAAAAAGAAAAAAGATGCCTTTGACTTTCTTTGGGCAATTAAAACCAGCAGTTTATATAGTACCCTTAATAATAATATCTGGGTACCTCTGGACTCAACTGAATTTAACTTCGCAGCCATCTAGAGCTGATGTTGTCTCTATTATACAGACAGAGAAATTGAAAAGATCTTTGCCTCAAAACAATGATACCTGAAACAAAATCAGGAAGCTCTGGGAGCCCTAGGTATGTTACTGCTCTTTAGCACATTTGTGAGCCAGAGAACTCTACTTGTTGCTTAAAATGGGTTCCCCAAAATGACCAGAGTATGAATTGCATCCCGATGAACCTTAGTAGCACCTGGGGGTCCTTGGGGGGGCAAAGGAGTAAAGCCCCTCCAGAGGTGATTCAGAGCTTGGGCAGGCTAAAGTGGGTTTCTCCAGTGATTTGAGGGAGATAAGGGGTGACTGCAATCTCTGTTTCGATGCCTCGAGGTCAGAGAAACAAATCTGGTTTATTCTAGATTCCCTCTACAGCTAATCATTGTATATTTGTGTCTGACAGAAATGTCTTGGTTTTCTTGCCCAGTGCTCCCTTCAGAAAACCATGGCTTTCTAGGGACATGGATATTAAGGTTTCCATGAAGAAGCACAGATTTTTTATCACAACCCCACCTCCAAGACTTAAAACCTACCATTACCTATAGATATAAAAGGTTGACCTTATGCAGGAGAACTAAAACTCATAAAAAGCCTGACTGACACGTTGCAATGATTTTTAGATGTTACCTTTTTCTCCAAGTCAGGCTCCCTGAATGTTAAGAGGAACTTGCGCACGTGCTCAGAGCGTAATCTATCAATACTTCTGGCATCGATGGCACGGCCCAGAAACTCATCCACTTCATCTTCTGGGTTCATACTTTCCTGTGTATTCCTGAGGATGTCATGAAAAGGGAGCATAAGAGGACAAGACAATTTCACCTTCTTCACCATGTCATCATTTCACTGTATAACAAGCCGAAGGTTAATGGCATTTTGCTTATGACAGCTTCAAGTTGAAAAACAGATGAGAATTATATTGGCTCTAGAGCACATTGAGAGCCCACTAGTGAAAGGATTTGATTTACTTGCCCTTTTTCTATAGTACATCCAATTTCTTGCCTTGCAATCTCTTTACTCTCCTTCTAAAACTGGTCAGTAGTCTCCTTCCGACAGTCCTCTACCTTATTCTTTCATGCACTGTTGTGCTGTCGTGGCTGTTAGTGCCTGAACTGGCAAAATGATTTATGTAACCAGTCATATTTCTTGCTTCCCAATAATAATTTCTGTAAATATTTCTGTGAAAATTTCTGAACTTGAACAATTCTCCATTTTTGAGAAAAAATTGTTTATAGAAAAAACGTGGAAAAAAACGTGGCCTGATATTCAACTGCCTCCCCTTTTCGCAGTTACTTATGAGTATAAAGCATAAGCCAGACAAAATTTTCTGTTTACAAGATATTTACCTAACTCAAGGAAAGGTTGCAAAAAAAAGGTGGCAAAAGAAAACAATACAGATTAGATTCTGCTTTCTAAATATGTAGAACGAGATTTCTAAATTGCTTATAATCTTTAGTATCAGTGTGTTTCTGATGCTAAGCTACAGCTTCAGGAAAATGAGGCTGATTTTCAAAAACTATTGAAAAAAATACCACTGAAAACTTAATTGCTCTGAGGCATTTTGCACCGAGGATCAGGAAACCTGAGGCACCTCCCCAAACTCTCTAGTTATTTTTAAACTCTAACAGGATTTTAATGACTTGATGCTGTCATTTTAATGGCCTGCCTTAAAACTAGCTATAGGCAGAAATTAAAAGCTAATCCTGAAGTGCTGTTTTTCTGCTCTGCTTGCATGATTGTCAAGGTTATCCATGGGATACACCAACAGTTATGCATTGGAATACGTCCCTCACTTGCACTGAGGCATATTCCATGGATAACTATTTCTGTGTGCAAACCCCATGATGGCACAGCAACTTATGGCTCATGTTGTGTGACCTTCACCTTAGGCACTCTGGAGAAAAAATCCCAAGGTCTGACAAGCATGATGAAAAGCTACACTGCTTTATTTTCTCCATTTTATTTGTACTGCATAACAATGCATAACCACAAACCCTGTGTTGCAGCCAGCGGGTACAATGTGTCTACAACTGCTACAGGTATGACTGTGCTGTAGAGCAGAGACTGCTCAAAGCAGCTTACAAACCAGAATGTGACTCTACTTTTAAAAGTTAAAGGTCCCTTTCCAAAAGAAAGGGTCTCCAAAAGCTTTCTGAAAAACTGGAACAGATTTCAAGAAGCTCTCTGTGCCCCAACTCTACCACGTAGCTCTTGTCAAGAGACAAATAAATCAGGTCCATCTACTCATTTCCATTCCAACTCCCTTTGCCCCAGCCAGTGGGTTGAATGTGTCTACACCTCAGCTGGGTCATGACGACACACCATTGGCATCTATTTTGTGACCATATGGCAATTGCAAATCTCATTTGTCTCAAGGTCTTAGCTCTATTTTAGCCAATCTTAATATTTCAGTGAGGTTAGGGAAAAGAGTTTTTTATTTTGGGGCTCTGGAGTTATTTAATTCCTTGAACTTCATATATTCCACTTTGAAATTAAAAGTGGTTTTGTCCATAGACGGACAGGACATTCAATTTACTTCTAGACACTTCCTTAGAGGAAGCACATCTGCTTGAGCATTCAATACGACGCTGTTTATTTTCATTCAGTCCTCTGGACTCAAAAAATGAGCAAGGAAATAATTAGGCTTCATATTTACAGAATGTCTTCCAAGATCCTGTGAGTTATTTACACATTTGGGTCATTCACATTTAGTCATTTCATACCATGTACAAGAGATGCAATACGTTTTTCCCCTAGAACCGAAGCAAAAGAGTTGGCTCAGCATCTTGGCAAACCTCAGTTAAATTTCAAGTTCCAGTCTAAAAGAGTCACTCAGGAAGACGTGAAGAGAGGAAGAAACTTCCTGCTCGGGCTTTGGCCTTGGCTGCCTCCAGTTTTGTAATAGGTCATTATCCTGCTGAGGGTATCTCTAATACTACAATAACTTCTGTGGTTGCAGATTGTGTAGAAACAACCCTGCAGGTTTTAAATTGCCTTGCTGGGATATTCACTGTGAGGCAGCCACCTTCACGTAGACTGCCCGGGAGGCTTAGTCACCTTGCATATACCTAGCTGCTCAGGTGGCTTTCTCAGAAAGTTGTACCCAAACTAAATTACTGTACAGCAAGTTTGAGTACATTGGCATAAATGTAATTTTAAATTGAAATACAAAATTTCCCCGTGCTAAGGAGTGCCCTGAGGGCAGTGCCTGTAAGTCAGAGCTGAGGTACTGCCATAGACTAATAAAATTCATATGTGGAAATACCTATTGATATATTGATAGTAGTGGTGGTGGTGGTGAAAACAAGAATTTCAGGCCTCCACAAAACTTCCAGAAACACCTCTTAAAAGCACTGTTGAGATTTCTCCAAATGCAGCCAACAGAAAATTGTTGCAAGGGACCGGAACAGCACGAACAAAGCTTGGAGCAACTTTTGCACTCTGCTTGCAAATGTGAAAGCTAGCAATTAACCCAGAGATGCTGGCTTCAGGGTAATCCAAAAATGTTCTGCTGATTTAATTACTTTCCGCAAATGAAGAGTGTGACCACTGCCAAAACTACATGTATGCCATAATTTTAAATGCTTCATGCCTAGATTCAGTAACTAAATCTGCATTTAGGCATGTAAGTGTCAGGTCCTGTTTTCAGAGATGCGTGGTGCCTACGTCTTTCTTCAGCGTAAGAAAAAAGTATTGATGCTCAGTGTTTCTGCACGTGAAGGCACTGGACATGGTTTAGGTATCTGATTTTAACCACTATCGCCATGAACATTTTCTGCCAGCAATTTTTTTTGGCCAAATCTTTGTTCTTGAGTTAAACACACTTCTGGATCAAAAGAATCTGAGGCAAGTAGTAGCTTCTTTTAGTGCTGACTAGAAATGCAAAAATCCTGCAATCTGTATAATAAGAGGGCGTGACACTGAATCAGCACTGTAAATACACAGCTCTTAGCTATTGGCCATAACAGCCCAAGTAATCTTTTCAAATAGAGGAGAGACATTATGGTCCTTGGAGCAACAGTAGAGATGCTGTTCCTCGCCAGCTGAGTGACTCTTATGGAACAACACTGAGGCAGCTGAATTCATGCATTCTTGCACAAACTATGCGGAGAGGGATGCTATTTCATGAGGGATACTTAACATTTTTGTATTCCTAAGAATTAGTTTGTTGTAATCTGCTAGCTCTTTTCTGTCCAAAGTATATCTAACATCAATTGAGTTCCCAGCAGACATGGATGCAACAAGAAACCCTGGTGACTCCCCCTAGACGCCTTGTAGCACCAGGGAAACATCCCAGGGTGCAACAGAACTAAATGTTATGAAAATCAAGTTTGCAGTGAAGGGCAAGGGAAGGAGAGAATGATTCTTAATACTGCCATGTTCAAACTTTCGCTTTCCTTTACTTTTAGGGAGTTGCTCTCAGTGTTTAACCACCATAATGTGAATTTTCCCAAAGCCAGATGCTTAGGGCCCACAGAAGCATTTAGCTGTCCCAGCTCACAGAGGTCCGCTTAGTCCTGACCACCAGCCCTAGAAACATGATAAGAGCAACAGCAACATATTTTAGCCACCAGTCTCCTCTACTGTTACCTATCTTGCTCTGAGCAAGCTTACAATTAATGCCAGTTAGTAGGACTGAACGTGAAATTATTCCCAATACCTTCAATACAGGAAATGTTTTTGTTATATCCAGCTGTAGAAGTTAAAAAGTGAACACAGTTGGGTTTTTTTCCTTCAAAAACAATTTTTCAAAATACTAGTCTTGTTAGATTGTTATTTTAACCATTTTTTTAAAGTTCTATATGAAAAAAAAGAAAATGCTGCTTTAATGTGGCTGTATCTTAGAGCATGAAAGTTTGAATTTACTTTTTCAAATAAGCTGTCATTTCTGAGTTCATTTTTATATATAGAAATAAGTAATATGTAATAATGAGTAATATGAAATATATACAAATAACTCAGAAACTATATATATCTCAATGCATACATAAATTTCTCTTATCAGAGATGTTCAACACTTAGACTTTACAGGGAGATTTTGTTCTTGGGATATTTTCAAAGCAGCAAATAGCGAAGAATATTGGGGGCAAGGTGAAGAGCAGCAAAAGCATTTTAATTACAAAAGCAAGTTAGAACCACACAAATTAATAAATGTTTTGAGGACAGCGGCAGTTCTCAATGCACATCAGTCAATCCCGTGCCCTCGACTGGCTGTCCCTCCAGGAGAAACCTCTGGGGAGTCCAGGCATTATTCTTGGCTGCTGGGCATTAATTTTTGTCTTTTTTTAATATGAGAAAAAAAATCCCAAATGTGCAAACATAACAGTGTATGACAGAAGTAAATTTGCTTACTTGTCCTTGGGGTCCTCAAAACCCTGAAAGAAAGGAAAAGGACACAAGGGTTAGGAAACAGGCTGGCCTTGAGAACACAAAGTATCCTGAGAATGGCATTTTGCAGAGGAGTTTCCAGGGCACTCATTTGCTAGGTGTGGATGGATAGCCTTACCCACCCCCCAGCAATATTTTGTGCTGCCACATCATCAGGCAGACAGAGCAGTTTTAGAAAAAGGTATGTTTTCAGATATAAATTTATGGAAGTGAAGATAAGGAAAACGCTTCGGCTGACTGCTGGCATGCTTTCTTTCAGGTGTCCTCTTTTTTGCAGTCACCACTACAAATGATACAATGGAAATTGTGCTGATATTATAACTGAGGATGTATTTTACTTGAAACAAAACTCAAAATGATAACATAGGTCAACTATTGTATTCAACAAGGTTGTGCCTCTTTATGTCGGGGCTTGGCTAAGGGAGCTGGATGCATTTCAGTTTTCATCTCTTCAGGAGGAACCTCAGGGTGTCTCCTTCCTTCTCCCTGCAATGCATGCACACATGAAACACGTTTTCTTGAATAAGGTTTCAGGAATTATTTATATTTGTAATAGCCAAAATATTCATGATTCCTTCAGGGCCACCTGAACTGAGTAAGTGAATGTATTTACAAGTCATCCATAGTTTAAGTGGCCAGAAGGCCTCGGGGAAAAATATGTATGGAGGCATAATATTATATGTTTAGCATTGACATATGTAATAGACCAAATTGCACCAAAATGGCCATTTTGCATTGGCTGAAACAAAATCTGCCCTCTGACATCTTGGCATATATTTAACTGAAGTCATGAAAAGTTGTATATTTGACAAGTAGGGTCAAATACACAAGAGTTTGTACCCTGTGTTCCAAAACATAAAACAAATGCATCTGGGAGATAGGAAGAATTGCTTTTGTTTTCCTCCCAGAGACCTCAGGCCAAAACTGCTCGGAGCACGTGAGGATATTCCAGCTGCTGGACATGCACCCGCTACCAGGCTGGGGGCAGCAAACTGACATCCACTCTGACTGTAAAAAAGTAAAAATCTTTGGGCAAAAGTCTCCCCGCAGTCGCCTTGTCCAACACCATCAGAAACAAGAATGTTGACCAGATACTAAACAAAACCAGATTTTGCCCTTGCAACTAGTTAGCAATGTAGCGATACGGTGAGAGGCAGAAGTAAAGCCAACAGAGTCTCCCTGAACAGCATCAGTTTTGCAAGAAGGAAAAAGTGGGTTTTGTCAGTCAGGTCAGCAGTCAGGACTGTGATCCACTGAGAGAGCAATTTCCATTTTTACATACTCCGTTTCAGACTAAAACCACACTTCTAAATAGAAACTGCAACTCCAACTTAACCCATCAGAAATTCAGATAAAGGAAGTTTCTCAGTCCCATGTAACAACTACCAGCAAATCCAGTGGGAAGAAGGAAATAGTAATGCTGATTCAAAGTTAGCATATCCAGTTACCCAAGCCAAAAAAAACATGTACTTTTTGATTTCACATTAAAGAGCGATGAAGCAATCATTCAACCTTTTGTTGTGTGGCTTTTTTTTTTTTCCTTTGCTTAATCATTTTACAGTTGTCAGGAATATCTGATTGATTTATTTATTTATCCTCCAAGCAATGCTACAGCACAGTGCCAAAACTGAAAGCTCACTGATTAATCATGGAGACAAAATGCTCACTAATTTGTCTGGTGTCATAGTCAGTTAGGCTGGAAAAAAAAAAAAAAGAAAATCAGCTGAACATTAATAGCTTCCAGCCAAGAAATAAGGGGAGGGAACTAATGAAAAAACAGCCAGTACTTGCTTATTAGATAGACACCAAGTTCACATTTTCAAGCTTAGCCACATGGGAACTGGATGACTGACTGCAGTGGGAGAGTCCCCTAAAATGGTCTGATTTTCAGACAGCTGCGTAACCATTCATCTTACTGAAATTCTGAAACTAAACACAGATCTCATAATCCTGCCTTCTAGGTGCACAAGTCTGAGGAAACAGGCCAACCAGGTCAAGTTACCAAAACACCTCAGCAAGCATATCCCCAATATTTCAAGCATGGAAAAAAACATAGGCTGCATATTTAACTGGTCATTTATATGAGTGATCACTTGATCAACACGGAATTTGATTCTCTCCTGCTTCTTTCCCCCAGCAAAACTTATAAGGAAAGTCTCTAAAATAATACAGAATTAATTGATCTAGCTTTTCAATTTAAAATACTAAATCGTGCTTGAAACCCTGGAAATTTTTCATGTCGGTAGCTCAAATTAAACTGGTGTTTCCAAATTAAAAACTCAAAAAAGACATATTTCAGGTAAAGCAAAAAAGGAAAATATTATTACATTTTCTTTCCTGGATCTTCATTTAACGAGGTTAAATATTTAACAGTTACTTGAACTTTAATTAGAGAGAATCAGCTTAAAATGAAATGTAGTAGGAACCTCTTTTAAGTTAAACAAATTAAATGATTCACTTCAAACGTTTCCATTTCATATGAAAGATTCTTCAAGCAGAATTGCCAAAAATGGAATTGTTATGGAGAAAGGTCTGCAGGATTATTTTAGGAAAAAACCCTCAAACACAGCTTCTTAAAAACTGGTCATTTATTACAGAAGATCTTTCTTATTTGCACCGAACAACTTTGCCAGGATACAGAGCAAATATACCTCTAGGATCTGGCTGTGACCAGAGGTTTTCTTCCCTATCCACTAAAGCATCCATGTCTCGATCACATACCAAGAAGCCTTTTAAATGGAGGAGATGATGGCACGCACAGGGTCATGCTGCTCGCCCTATTTTGGGTTGGGAGGGAAATTTCCCTCTGGGTTTTGGTTAATGTGTTTTCACCTCCTCCTACTTGGTGGACATATTCAGCCCATTGAAAAATCTGCACTTAAATTATTTCCTTTGCCTTGCACAAGGCTTGGGCACTAATGACACATCGGGTTTTTTTCTTCTCTGCAGCTGGCAAATAGTTTAGTTTCTTTAGGACTCAGATGCTTTGCTCCAATTAAAGCCCTTTGGCTCAGCATAAGGCTGCTCACATGAATTGCAATGGTCTGTGTTACACACAGGATAAACACTAAGCACAATCAATCCTGCAGAAATATGGTCTACATGGATTTGCCTTCATTCCTAAAGGACTAACACACTCATGATCTTGTAAACAAATTTCCAAGCTTAAGCAGGAAAGGGAAATAACAGGGGCTGCTGCTGTGAGCGTGTCTATAAAGCCACTCTCCAGCATCCCTGATCTCACATGCCTGTGCTCACCGCTGGAGGCTGGATAGCTGGACTGGGGCTGTACTCAGCCTGTTCAGGTACAGAGCAGGTTTTGAGCTGCACAAAGATATGCCAAGATTAGCATTTCTGCACACACACATACAGAAATCTGAACACCCAGAAAAAACAGCTGATAAAAATGAGGTGCCTACCACTTAGGAGAGGGGGAGTAAGGGGGTAGGAAAAGAAACTGCCAATTCCTGGAGTTAAGTACATAAATCCCCTCTTGACTGCTTATGGATTTGTGCCCAGCAGACTGAAGCAGTGCCGATGGCCTTCTAGGCTGCACTGAAGAAAAGGCTGGGAATTGTCAGCAGGGATGAAAATGGCAAAAGTGGTGATGGCTACAAGAATCAGACAGATAGGAGTTCACAGGAGTTCAAGAATAGCTCCATAATCATGATGATGAAGTAGCCCTTGTTAAGGCCAAAATTCCTTTTCTCTATAAGGGAACATAAGGCATGAGATAGGTCTTATCGCAGTGCAGCACTAATGGACTGCTGCATACAGGACCTCATGCAATTTTTATTCAGTCTCGTTTTAAATATCCCTGATACCAGAGTTTTTCCCCTTCCCCCATGAGGCTGCATTATTCTGCCATCAGATTGCAAATGTAAAGGTAATAGCATTTAATAATTGCTCTGAGACTAAGACAGTTCTCTCTTTGACTGCAGGAATATTAACCCAAACTTAGCTGAATCAGCTCCCTTAAAGGCACTAGTACCTACCAAAGAACAGTCCTGCTTTTCTACATGAGGTTCTTAAAAAAACATTTTTATGGCAGGTCAGGTGGCTCTGAATTTACAAGCACTTACTTTTAATGACCATCCTCAGCGGGAGTAGACATGTGCAGGAGGAAAAACAGAGGGAATGTTATATTACTGCAATCGTCCCTAAGGCTTACTATTTTATGGGGGATATTTTATGAACATCTCTTGTGCTAAAGCTCATATGACTGCCATCTCTCCGCTTGACTTCTAAATTAACTAAGCCCCTTTCTTTGAAGATTAAAACTGATTCCTTAAATAGAATGATAAAGTGTTTGTCAAAGCCATGACAAACTGACTGCTATATCATAATGCTTCACATCAAGAACCATTAGAAATAATAATTCTGAGAACATTAGCTGCAATTATTAACATATTGCAAATATGCAAAGAAAAGTGGAATAGACTTTACATCATTTTAACTTTTCATTTAGCTCCAAAAATAAAGCCAGTAGAGAGGCTGATGAGCTCTATGACCTTCTTAGTAGCAGCGTGGCTGGGAAGCATGGATTCCACGTTAAAAACTTTGCTGGCAACTCCAGCAGAGATCGTAAGAGCAAAAATGACAGAGAAACTAATTTTTCTTGCCCTTTTTTCATCTCTAGAAGAAAGTTGAAATGGGACTTACATGATGTTAAAGCAGAAATTGAAAGAACTTTAGACTTAGGGATAAAATGAGCTTTGTAAGAGGTCAGGCCAATTTGCAAAGCAAAGGTACTTCACAGAGAGAGTGACCATGGAAAACAGAAAAGGAGAGTGACAGTTAAGACCAAACCTGGTTTGGCCCCACTGCAAAATTAATTGTTCACATATGTTTTCAGCAGTGTTACACATTCTGCCTTTGTCCCTGTGGTCAACAGGACAAGGCTACGAAGATAGATGCTGTCAGGTGTGAAAGCAGAAACAAAACTGAAGGACTTCAAAGCACTCAAGCCAGAAATAACACAATTTCTATACCCCAGTCCAGAAAGAACTGGCACAGAAAATACTAAGCCTGACAGGAAGGATATTCAACAAGCATCTAAGTGCAGGACAACAAACTGGAAGAAAACCAGTTTATGAAATAGGTTATATGATGAGTGTGTCTGCTATAGCCTGAACACAGACTAATGAGCTCC